>NW_028277097.1:8787878-9090909 GCF_059951505.1 Python bivittatus
TCTCCGGTTAGGCTATGCAGTTTAAAAATGTGCTGTACATCACCTTTGGGGAATTTACCCTAATAAGTGGCTAACTGATCATTTAAGAAGTTATCCACAGTGACAGTGAAAAAAGGGCCTTCTGACCCATGCATCTGCTTTATAATATTCTCTTAAGCATCTTCAACTTCAGACAGCAATCTGATGAGTGGAAGAGTTTAGCAGCAGCAGATAAAGTAACTATACTCTTCAGTAGGGCTGTGCACATTCTGAAGATGGTTCCAAAGAAAAGCTTTGGATCTTACATGCGCATGGTCCAAAGTGCATATTCCAAACCATTTTCAAAGCGTGCACAGCCCCACCCTTTAGTACAACCTAGGTAGTGTTTAGTCAGTTTTTCACTCAAAAAGTAAAAAGAAGAAAAGGTAAGATATCCTGCCCCTTTTTTATACCAAATCCAGTTTTTCCCAGTTAGAAATACCAAAATCTAAAACAACTGTCAGTCATATTTTTCCAGAATGTGCAGAGGGAGGAACGGGCATTCCAGCTGATTTTTGTCACATTTCTTTCTGCCAGTCTCAGGCCAATGTATCCTTCCAACTAATGCATAAAGAACTAAAGCTACCATAAAAATGCTGAGACATAATTGATCTGTGTGGCCTCAGTCCACGCGTTCTGGGTTATATTTCTTAATAAAAGGGAAACTTCCTTCAGTTACACTTTCTGGCATTCAGGAGACCTCTGGTGGAAACTGGGTAAATGACAATGGCAGAAGAAACTAAAGATCCCCTCTTTGAAAGGAGGATCACTAGTGGCCCTAGTCAAAAATAGCAATTAAATAAGCAATAAAAGGAAAGGAAGAAAGCAGATAAAGGCATACACTGAAAAATCAGAAAGTGGAATATTTACGAAGGGCATTCTGGAACCTGGTCTCAAAGTTTTAGATCTGAATAACCTATTTGTTAATGCCAAGAACAGATTTTTTTTTTTACATGCTTTCTTATAAAGAACTACACACATCAGAATACACAAAAAAGTGCCACTTGGATAAAGCTGGAAGGATTTATAATAATCAGCCTGCATTTTTTAAAACTACAATAAACTATCACAAGTTGTTTATATTCACAGGGAAATCCTGTGCAGTACAAAATTTCAACTATAATGACTCACAGAAACTTAGCTTTTGTGGGATTAACTCTCAGACAATTTTAGCACTGCTTAGCTTTTCAAAAATCAATTTTGATATTGTCAAAAATTACTCACAGTAAAGCAACAGGAGGTATTTGATAGCATCGGCTAAGACCTAAGTGTTCAAGGTGTGTGAGCTGGTGGAAGTACACAAAGCATTCGGGCTTCAACATACCAGAGTCACTGTAATGAAAGTATTTAAGAAATTTTTTACTTTCCATTTATTGAAGACCTGAGGCCCTATAAAATAGATTTTATTTAATTCTGAAGGTGCATAGTCACTTAACTAAGTACTATTATTGTCAAACAAGTTTATCTGAAATGATTGGAAGAACAAAGAAGTCTTATGTTTATTGATTTTTTTTAAAGGAACCCAGCTTCCTTCATAATGAGATCATGTTAACTGAACCCCCAAATTGTGTCTTGCTAACTCAGGTTGTAAGGTTTAATGTGTTGTGAGCCTTGGGTCTCAGCCTGTCTTACTGAAGTCTATGAGACAAAGTAAGGTGGTTGCTTTCAGGAACATGACAAAGAAAAAAAATGGGAAGGGAATCTATTTCTCCATCTAGAATCCCAGATGACCCCTAGGGCAAAGCATTTTGCAAACTATTCTCAGTGCCTCTTTCCAACAGACAAGCCTTTCAGCAATAACTGTTTCCTACTTGATACCTATGAATGTAACACCTTGTTTCTGCCCAGTAGAAAATGAAGTAGAGATCTCTGGTTTTATTATGACTGAAGTCACGGCAGATGACAGCACCTAAAGGACCGTGCCAAGCAGGGTTCATGTGGTAAATACTTAATGGCAGTTCACCTGGAGATCCCAGGACTGCAGACAAGACTGGGAAGTTGAAAAAAACATTCCAGAGAAAGGCAATAGCAAACTACTTCTGTTTGGTTTCCAAGAGAACCACATGGTCATATCCATGCAGTCCCCAGGAATCACATTTTGAGGAAGTATTTATTTTTATGATTAATGTGCCATATTACAATCTTCTTCTAGTATTATGATAGATCCTAAATCATATACTTTAGCAAAGTGATTTATAGGTTTTGGTAAGCATGCTTACAATGAGCGTGGTAAGCAAAATGCCTTCCCTTCCAACTTAGAAACTGCAGAGGTGACTGGGGATTGGAAGCATGCTTGCCTTCTCCTTTGCAAGAATAATTTATTTACAGTTGGAGCAAAGACGCTGCTCCAACAAGCAGTGGGTAATTGAGCTAGAAGGACCAACTCAGAACTGTATACTTGTAATACAGACTTAGACACTTAAATGTACTCCAATGTTAATCTATTGCTTACACATGGCATACGATGCATTTTGATTCAATCCAGCATAACTTTTTTATTTATGCTACAGCACAAGGCTTTCAAAGATACAAAAAACTATTCAGTCACATTTGCAAGTAAGTACTTACCTTAAATCTAAATGGATTAGACCAGAACATCTCTCTAGTAATGTTTTAACATCTGAAAATGAAAAGCCAAATATAATCTGTCATTCATACCTACTCAGTAGCACTGTCCAGTGTATGACCTTACAAAAATGCCATAAATTACTTGGCTAGAAATACGTTCTCTACTGGGATATGGGTTTTCTTGAAAGGCTGCTTTAGTTTAACACATTTTACATACTAGAAAACACAACATTTATACAGTCAATTCCCAGTAATTTTCACTGCAGTGGAATTCTGCAGGACAGGGTCCATCAATGCAGCACCAGTGCCATATTATCTGCAAAGCCCTAGGATATCTGAACTATCCAGAAAACAAATACACAAAGAGAGTGATTTAAAATTTGACAAGCTTGCCAGCTGTTGTGAAAGTTCATTATTTTTGCCAGAACTCTTGTGTCAGCAGGCAAAATTGTGTAATGATGCCCCTGAAAAAGCTGCTGTTTCCTACTGTATGAATTTACAGACATTACAGATTTGCCATCTATGCAATCGTTCAGAAAAGTCTAGTTTAGTTGAGAAGCAAACTCTAAGTACAGAGGACTTCTTTGTCCCCTGACTTAGACGGCCATCCAGATTGCCTTCTGGAAATGGCCCAGAGACATGAGTATGAGTTGTAGAGGTGATAAGGCTAATCAAGTATCTGCCACTTCTTCCATCATGAACGGTCCCATGGACACAGCCAAGTGGGCCATTCAACTGGGTGTACCTACAGTCCAACCACCACTTACTGGAAGCAACTCTGACCGTAGCTCAGTGACAGAGCTTGTGCTCTGCATATAAAAGTCTATGGTTCTATACTTGGCCTCTCCAGAAAGATCCAAGATAGTCTTATGCCCAGAATCCAGGCAGCTTCTGCTAGCCAGTGTAAATTATTATTATTGTTGGTAATCTACAATAATAATCTACATCTTTTTAAAGCAGCAGCAGGAAAAAAAAACAAAAACAAATTCAAAGTGATTAAGAAGTGCGGCTCAGTCGAGCTTTATGTCCTTTAAAAACGCTGCGTTAACAACTGTGAGGAAAGATGGTTCCTCCCTCGACTCCCAGCTGCTTGACCCTAGGCAAACTGCAAAATGACTATTCCTGTGGTTTACTCATGAGGAGCAGCTGTGCAGAGTCATGTGAGCTATCTCAAAGATCTCTCCTTAATCCGGAGAACATTTTGGTGGCCAGGATCCTGCATCATCTCTGTCATAATACTGACCCATTGCAAAAAGGGACATATAGCTCGCCATGGCTGTCAACCGGAAGTCATCTCTGGGAAAGTTTTCTTCTTTTGTTGTTGTTGTTGTTATATTTTTATCTCATCTTTTTATTTAATAATATTTTATTTAATATTATCATTATTATATTTTTATCCCATCTTTTTTATATGTAACTCAAGGTGGCAAGCGTACTTAATACTCCTTCCTCCTCCTATTTTCCCCACAACAAAAATTTTGTGAGATGGGTTGGGCGTAGAGAGAGGGACTGGCCCAAAGTCACCCAGCCTGCTTCCATGCCTAAGGCAGGACTAGAACTCACCGTCTCCTGGTTTCTAGCTTGGTGCCTTCACCACTAGACCAAACTAGTTCTCTATTGGAGGAGAACAATATGAATAACATAAATACTATTGAGCTTAAGTGACTTAATACAAGGCAATTTCCTATGATCTTAGGAACGTAGCAATACATTTTTCAGCATACTTCTTTCCTATGTTCAGTGGGGAAAAGAGCTCTACCCACACATCGACATTTAAAACCAAAATGGCATCTTCTGAAATTAACTGGAAAACCACTGCAGTAGGAATATATTTATATGCATCTGCACTTTCATGTGCCTCTATTATCTCTTTTACGTATTGGAATAAAGTAAACCATAACATTGGTTCTGAATGTAGTAGAAGCTGTGTAAAAGCAGTATCCGAATCTCAGCAAGGGTTTGGATTCTGTCAATTTTGCTGACTCAAGGGCTATACCAGACTTTGAGAAGCATGTCAAGAAACCACAGTACAAAAAGCAGTTTAAGGCTTCTTTTAGCAGGTGGTGTCAAGATTTTAAGGAGAAAAATGGGTGGAAAACCAAACCCCAAAAACCTGCTTTATCACAAGATGAACGGTAGGTTATCTGGACTGTTTCAAACCAAAGCTTACCTGACATCAGGAGATTCTCTCTGTACCCACTAAGGTTTAGCTGCAACAGTTTGGGAGGAATGTGACTGACTACGATCTTCAAATGCTCAGCTGTGAAGTCACACCAGCCCAAGTTCAATTCTTCTAACCTACATATAAATGGAGAAGGAATACACTCTAAAAATTATCTATTAAATGAGAGTTTTGAAAGCATCTAAATATCTAGTTCTTGTATGGAAATACAGATATGAGACAGACTACTTTCAGTCTTCTAATTTGAAATCCAAGCATATAATGTCCCACTTTCATTTAATTTTTTATATCAAGAAAACGACAATGGCACTGAGGGCCAGTAGACTCAGAAATGGGAAAGAAAATTCACTCACACAACGCATTGGCTGGGTGTCACTGAGCTAAGCCATGGTTTAATTTAGGTTTGTTAAACCACAATGGCTGGCTTCACACACTGCACTGAACTGTGGCTGCAGCCTACAATGACTGGGTTCAAATTAACATGCTAAACTAAATTCAAACAAATATAGCGTAGCATGATGCATGAACCCAACTCTTCTGTATAAAATTTGCTGTTCTACCTAACAGAGCATTTCTATTAGCAAAACTGGGCTGTGGTGGATTTTTAAATTCCATTCTTCTACTGTCCCTGAAATCTACTCTGAGGTTTGGGGAATCCTTTGAACAGAAGGGAAAGTGGCACCAGGTCTGCAAAAAATGTGGAAATTGGCAAATGTCCTGGAGGAAATTCCGGGGCCATCCCATTTGGTATCATGCTGTAAAAATGATGAAACTCAGTCTATGGTCTCCCTTACACACTGGGCTATTTGTTCTTTCTAACCAAGATATCCTTCATTATGCACCATATGTATGAGTTTCCTGCAGCTGTGCACAAATGACCGTGTGGATGCCTAGATGACCTCTCAAAAAACCCCACAGTCACCTGTTCCTCTAATACAAACTCTGGATTGTTACTAGAGTTTCTACCCACAAATCCAGTTCAGAATGTTTAACCCTAGGCTAAATGCAATGCAATCTCTCATGCAAGTCACATTACCTTGGACAGCTTTTCAACATCACTTCCAAGGTATCTGCAGAGAACCCAGAACATCCAGATAAGTTCAGCCGGACCAAGCAGGAGTTTTGTGCTATACTTCTAAAAGAGAAAGAACAGAACAGAGTGTTCATACACTGCTAAATTAATCTGTCTGATCATACAGAGCAGGACTGCAGGGGAGGCTGAATGTACTCAAACTATTTCTAACGTGCAAGACCGGTTATGAATTTGCTGACTATTTATTTAATTTATATGCTGCTCTTCACAAAATCAAGCAGTTAATAGAATTAACAGAATAGAACAGCTCTTGGGAAGGAGAATGAGGCTTTATCTGTGTCCTCTAAGTGGAAGCAGTGGAGAAGGAAAGATCTAGAAATAAAATGCAAATTGCAAAAATAATTCTAAAAATCCTGCAGATTCAAAATCAACAGCAACGTCATCAAGCCCAAGCTTGAGCAAAGGAGTGTATCTTAAGCAATTGTTGAAACCGAAGGCTTTCCAAACTACTTTCTGAATAATCAGATGAATTATTAGACCAGACGTTTTAGACTGCAATCCTCAATACACTTACTTGAGAGTAAACCTTCCTGAAAATATAAGGGGACTCATTCCTGAGTACGCACACCCATACAATGGATCAGAGTCAGTTTTAGTTAGTTTTAGTCATACTTAAGCCTGGCTAGATGACAGATATCTTAGATGTTATAGAAAATAATCCTGAAAATGCAATCAGAAGTCACAAGATACAGTATGGATGTGATAGCTAGGACTGCTTTTACTGTCATGATCACTGGATTCACAACTACTCTGTGTTAGGAGAAATGCAGGCTATATACGCTACCCGCCAAAGGAGTTTTACATGTTTAGTTAAGGGTTCTTAAACAATTCTTTATTTTCAGTCACCTGGTCTCACAAACAGGTGTTGGGAAGTAGACTTTATCCTTGTCCTTTACATGGAAACACTGGAGAAGGAAAACTTATGGCTGAGATGGAAAGAGCTGGAGAACTGAAATAAACTTTTTTGCAAAAGAAGGGGCACGAAACTTTCTTCTTGCACAAGAAATGGGGGAGAAAGAAGTTGTATAGTACAAGGGGACACCAAACCAAATTTAGCCTGAATTTTTAAACATGGTGCAATTATGAAAGATTCCTAAGATTACCTTAATTGGAAGTTCAATTGCTCAACTGACTGAACCTGCGTACATCTTCATGTCAATGAAAGCAATATAATCCGTGCACACAGACCTTATCTTAAAAGAGGCATTCCCTTGGTGAATGAAAAAGCAGAAAGTCTTGTCTAAGATTATGCCTTTCATTCTCACCATTTATACAGTCTTACATTTCAAAATAATCAGCATTTTTAAAAATGCTGCTTTTTGAATATGATTTATCTACTACTAAAAAGTTTGTTAAGTGGATTAATGGACAGATCAATTCTAAAGAGGAGGAAAAGGAAGTAAGTGAGGTAGAAGAAAGGCTTCCATAAAGCCCTTTTGGCACAGGCTGACAGGATAGATGAGTACAGTAGTCCTTGCTTAATGATTGCCCTGTTTAGCGATTGTTCAAAGTTACGACAGCACTGAAAAAGTAACTTTACGACCTCGCCTTGTACTCACGACTGTTGCAGCATCCCCACGGTCACATGATCAAAATTTGGGTGCTTGGCAACCAGCAGGCATTTATGACCATTGCAGCATCCCGTGGCCATGTGATTGCCATTTGTACACTTCGCAGCAGGCTTCCAACAAGCAGAATCAATGGAGAAGCCAGCAGTAAAATCACAAGTTGTGGTCAGATGATGTTTTGTTTAATGAGTGCAGGTGATTCGCCTAATGACCACAGTGGAAGTGAGGTCATAAGCCTATTGCAGTCACACAATGTCTTGCTTAACAACCACGTCGCTTGGTGACAGAGTTGCTGGGCCCAATTGTGGTCATTAAGCGAGGACTACCTGTATGCAAAATTTTGATTCTGCAACTGAGCTGGGGACTATTTTCTTTCGTACATTTTTTTCTCTCACTGATACAAAAGGAAAGGAAATCAACCAATGAAAAGGCAAACACAGTACTTCCTGTGATCTAAAGCTCAGGGGCACAGGATATGCAGTGGTTTCTGTGGATCCGCATTGTCTTTGAGCTTGCTTCTAGCATACCTCCATCTTATGTTGTTGTTATTATTTATACTATCCAGCCCACTCCAAAGGTCTCTGGGCAGCTTACAACATCCAAAATACAATTTAAAATAATTAAAAACATGACAACAGAGCATTACAAAGCATAGCAGCCTACACAAAACAACCACTGCAATCAAAAACACAGAGTGGACAGAGGCTCCACTAACACACTAACTCTAGGACTTTGTCAAGATTTGTTACAACCTTGCTGAAATCTGTACCCCACATTAACACATTTTTGGTCACTCACTTAACTATATCAGCAGAAAGTACGAGACCTTCCAAACTGAGATTCTGCAGGCTGTGACATTTGCTAAGAATACTCTCGAGATCTGTAACTTTTATTGTAGAATTTGATAAATCCAGATGTTGCACACAAAGAGCTCTAAGAAAGAAAAGACAAACAGACAGAGGTGTGAAGAAAACAGTAGGGTTTTAGAACACAATTCTTTTTTTAAAAAAAGGACAATCAAAATCATAGAATCACTGAATTGTATAGTTTGAAGAGACCACAGGGATCATCTAGTCCAGTTTTCTGCAATGTGCAAGAAAACCAATTAAACCATCTATGAGTTTTACAACCTCCAGAGAGGGAGAACCTACAGTCCCCATAAGTAGATGGTTCGCTGCTATACAGAACTTACAGTCAAGAAGATTTTTCTTAGGTTCTATTAAAACAAAATCTAGGGAGCTACAACTTATTATTTCTGGACCTACTTCTCTGGTCATGGAAAATAGTCCTTCACCATCTTCCCTGTAGCTTTATGTTCTCGAGCAGGACTATCATGACTTCTATCACCTTCTTTTCTCCAAACCTCCCAAGTTGCTCACAGGACACCACCTGAAGTCCCTGTACCATTTGCAATGCCCTCCTCTAAACCTTCTCTAATTCCCATCTTAATACTATCTTAATTTGGAATCCTTCAAAAGCACTATCTTATATATTCATAAAATCTACATAGCACACATATGCAGGATTATGCAATATTTGCTTCACATAAAAACCTTCATACAACATATTTAAAATGCATTAAACCATTAAAAACAACTTGCTCATTTGAAAAAAGAACTTAACATTAATTTTTCCAATGTTTCCCCTACATTCAAGATCTTTTTTCTCTTTTTCCCCCTAAGACCACATATCCCTAAACATGCACATTTTAAACATTTTCCCTACAAATGTTTTAATTACAAATTGCAAATAGAAAGCTGGAACAGAAGATGCTGTCAATGTCTAGTCACAGTGTCCAGAGGGTAACAGACTCTGGATGGGACAAAACAGGCTGAAGTTGAGTGCCGAAGAGATGAAGTTGCTGCTTGTTCTTCAGGGTGCTCTGACTATTCCAGTATTGTCTCTATGGGGTGGCACTGCCCATACTTCAGGCCCTGCTCTGGCTTATAGGTGCAATTCAAAGTGCTGGTTGTCATGTATAAAGCCCTACCTAGCTCCTTCAACTGCAATCAACCTACACAACCCATGCAGTCTGGGAGAAACTGTTAATGGGGGTGTAGGCTCATAAGTGCTGCTTCTCTGTAGCAGAACCTGTTTTATGGAACAGCTTCCCTTTAGAATTAAATTGGCCCCCACCGTCCTAGCTTTCCAGAAAGGCCTGAAAACGGAAGGATTTCAGAGGGCCTACAGTGAATGATAACACATTCAGTTTGGTTTTTTTTAACTGTCCTTGGTGTTAAGGTTTTAGGATTTTATATATGTTGGTTTCTACCATGGACATTTTATTTAAATGATTATTTGCTTGTGATTATTGTAAACCAATGAGAGCCTTGCAGTTGGGGTGGCAGAAATAGAGGGAGGGAGGGAGGGAGGGAGGGAGGGAGGGAGGGAGGGAGGGAGGACCTCAGCCAATCTATTTCTCAAAGCTACATTTCTCATCAGGAGGGATGAAGGATGTGATCTGAAATGGGACTCTACAATGAAACCCAACACATTATACCATGCAAGTAGTAGACAACAGGGTATCCATACACACCAAACCTGACTTTTGAAAAAAGATAATTTTAATAAAAACTAATACTATAAGAAAGCTAGATGGTCCAAAACAAAGCATCAGCCTGTAGCATCATCGTTATTTTGTTTTGTGACTAACCATGCCCATCATGACAGCTGTCTTTTCAGTAGACAACTCTACCAGGGTGACTATTTTTTGCTCTCAGCCAAAAAAAGGTTGCCTATTCACACATTGACTGCACTGACGTCCAGCGCCAAAGTCTAGATCAGCTGACCAAGCCCCCATGTCCACTTGAAAATCTTGCTTTTTTTTTTTTTTGCAAGACAGACTACTGCTTATTAGTAGACCAGCAGGAATGAAACTGAAAAAATAAAGAGTATAATCTCATTTTGGTGCAGCATTTACCTGCTTGTTTCAAACAAAGGTGTCTTAATGCAGGACCTTGGACAGCGGAAGGCGATCACCCCCAAGGGCAGCAATTGACCAATCGCTCCTGGCCGAAGATTTTGATCTGCAAGATCAAGAGTTTGCCAGAGCGACTCATCAAGCCTTAAAAAAAGAAAAGGAAAAAAGGAAATTAATTTAACAGCAATTGAACCAAAAGCATTAGCAGAACTGAGATTGTCATTAGCAGACTGTTATACTACAAATCTATGCACATATAGTCAGGATTAAGCCCACATGTTAAAAAAATTATTAGTAAGGATATTTATGTTTTCCATGTTGGTTATCGCTATGGCAGAGTTGTAGAAAAAATTATCTACAGGCTATGTGTTTCCTCTTTCATGCAGTACTGTATGCATTAATCAAATTTAAAGGTGGAAAGAAATTAAAGGATGGATGAGAAATTTATGATCAGCCACTCATTTCTCAGAAATATCTCCTCCTTCTTTAGAGCAGTAGTACTTGTCAAGTGGCTTCAAGAAAGAAACCCAATTAATTTTTTTATAGGAACAGAGAGCTTCAAAGTTAGAAGCTATTATTTGAAAGTGGAAAAGGAGATTGGCAAGTAACATCTAAGTTATACTATACTCTTTATGGAGTATTAGCATGGACAAGATTTCTTCATTTTTCTAATTTAAAAAGTCTATTTGCTGTTGAATAATAGCTGTTCAAGTTCTTTGTATAAAATATAGTAAAAATCTTTTTTATCTACAATACTTTAATACTAGTAAATTTTATCAGTTTTTAAATGTTAAGCCTATTTACAAAAAAGGTTGAGTTTTTTGTAAATAGGCCTTTTAAGTCTTGGCTTTTTATACAATCCTGGTACATTTTTTATTAAATGTGGAGCCCTAATCAGGGGACTCATGTTCCAAATACATCTGGCAAGCTAAATAAAAGCTCATCTTTCTTATATTAGGGAAACCACTATATTATTTGAAGGGCTGCCTTGTTTTTTGTCCAGAGCTTTTAGAGCCCTGGGGATTTTAGCTGGTGGTTTTGAAGTGTTTGTATATATGATGTGCAATATTTATACACTGCAAACCACTCAGAGCAATTCGGGAGTAGGAGTATAGACATCTGTTAAAGAAAGACATACATATATTCATACATATATATGGGAAACATTGGTAGTAAGACGTATTGCACTATGAAAAGCAAATACATATTGCGTGCATTGCACAGAACTTCACTGAAAAACAGAACAAGAGCAAAAGTGATAGATCTGCTCAGGTCTAGATAGAAAATATTACAACTATTTTACAACCTGAAGCTAAAATTCCATCCAAATATCCTGCTATTATCTTTGCATATGGTGTATCGTTGCATCACATTTGACAAATAAAACTAAGCCCCTGAATTCCTACTGACTGTAATAATTAACAAGTCATATCAATGCTCAGCGGAAAGCCCAATCGATTCCGCAAACGTTAAAAAGAAAGTGTTTTTGTACATTTATATAGATTTCTATTTAGAAATCGACAGCCACTTACGAAAGGCGACGCCATCTCTGACAAACTCTGGAAACTTTCCGCAAATCAGTCAAGGTTAGATATGAAAAGATTCCCAACAGCAGCTCATCGGGCAAGGTATCCCAAGAACCTTTTGGGGATGAGAGGAAAGTATTATTGCACAGCGTGGCTGGCTGGGGAATTCTGGGAGCTGAAGTCCTCACATCTTAAAGCTGCCAAAATTGAGAAACACTGCTTTAACTGGCCCATTGCCTGCTGAACAAGGAGGCAGATAAGCAAACTTTCCAGCATCTTTTGCACTTTTAGAGCAGACCCTACTGGATTTGTCCAACTCATGGAGAACATTGTACTTCTTCCTTTCAGCAAGATATACCTGGCGCATAATTGTGTGAATCTGCATCGGTCAGTTAAGGTCACTCTACTATTAAAAAAGATGGGTAAGAAGTTTGATTTCTCTCATTTCCATCTTAGCTGGGTCATGCAAATTCCAGAAAGCAAGTGTAAGAAGCCTACAGGACTGGTGGTGTTCTCACTTCAAATGTACCTATTCAGACTTTGAGATATGGGTTAAGTGGGGATGTCATTCACTGGATGAGCGACAGGAGAGTACAAAAGGAACAGCCCTTTCAGATGCGGCACCACAGCTAGGACAACGGTCTGGTGCCCAACGTGTTTTATTTTAGCACTGGGGAAAACCCTTTCTATCTTCTTGGGCTGCTATCACAATTTATACTTGAGTAGTGTATGTTTTATTGCTATGAATTTTACACTCTATATAGTTGGGCTTTCAGAGCTCTATTTTGGGGTGGTCTATCAACATTGTTCATAAAACAAATGGAAGTACTGATCTCAAGTCCTTTATTTTGGATCCTACATGGTTTGAAACAATAATCCATACAGCACACACATACAGCACAATCCAAGACAGCTTTCAGAAATAAATCTTACAGAGCTCCACGTAACTTTCTTTAAGGTAAATAAAATGGGACTGCAACCTATGACAAACTTTCAGTAAGACTAAAGGAGTGAAACTCAGTCTCCAGAAAATGGAATAGTCAAATGTTGCCCAGGGTATTAAATTACTAAATTAATTTGCCTTTTTAATTATTCCCAACTGATAAATGTATTTGCATGCAAATTGTGACTAATATAAATCTAATTTTGAAGAAGTGCAGTCAGCCAGGAAAATAAATCTTTCAACAAAGAGTAAAGGCTTAAACTGAAAAATTAGGCATTAATTTTCTGCTCAGTTTAAGAAATACACTGTTCAGGCCCTGCACTGAATTAGTGTGTTGAGTGAATTCAGCCACTCTGGTTTGCAAATCATGGTTTACAGTTAGACTGTTATGTGAATCCAGCCAACTATTTCTTGTCAACAAACCAAGGTTAAGGAAACATAACCTACAATAGGTGAATCCAACCAGTCAGCTTGCTTTTATAATAAAAAGAAAATAAAATACTGCTATCAATTTAAGCTTTATCATTATCCATTAGCTAAGGATAGAATCCTGAATAGCTTTTTCAGGGGAGCAAGAAAAGGTCTTACCTGTTACTGTCTCTTGAAGCAGTCTAGGCTGGTGGACAATCACAAATGTGTTTTCCCTCACTTTCTGCCGTTTGGTGGGTGGACCCACATACATCAACAGATCCTGGGGGGTGTTCTCGCTGCCCAGTTTATCCTTAACAGCAGGCACTTCCATGCCCGAGAGCAGTTCTGAAGTCTTGCTGGGACGCCAACCCCATGGAACACTTGCAGTGACGTTACTGCCCAAATCTGGAATGTCCTGAAGATGTCTCCTGCCAGGATACAAAAGGCCCACAGCTACCATTTTAGATGCAATCCATAATAGCTCTTCAGCCAGCACATGAACAGAGACAGAAGCTCAACAGAAAGTGCCACAAATATGCTTCCTAAAATTACAGCTTTTAAAAATGATGCAAGAGGCACACACAGTCGCTTCTCCTTCAGAAAACTGCTGAGGACAGGGATTGCTCTATTCTGACAGGATGGTCAAAGATTTCAGTCAGGATACAGGAAGGATTTTTTTTGAGCCATGCAAGTTGGACATGACCAAAATGATCTTGCTGGAAACTTAGCCTGTCTGTACTGTATTCTGCTTGAACAGATCCTACAGTACTAGGAATTCACAATACAGGTGGCTCTGTTTTCCAGAGAACTGCACAACTGATATGACAAACACTGCCCTAATAAGGAAGCGGCCAGATGTCAATACCAGGACTAATAAAACTCAGAAACATTACTACTATAGAAGCAGAGAGATAAAAGTTCAAGAGATGTTTACTTTATCCTTTACTTGACTGGGATGCCTTCATACATTACTAAGTCATATTTTTTTATTTTTGACTCAGCATGTTGTACGAAGCCAACCACTGTATTGTAGAAAACATAGGTTTATTACTTACCGTTACAAGTAAATCAAAATAATTGTGGCTTTTTAATAAACTAGGGCTTATTGTGTGATGGATGAATTAAGCCAGGGAGATCTCATGCAACCAAAATAATACCATAAAAATACATACTGAATAAGGTACACAAATGTGTTTAGCAATGTAATAGGTATATTGGAGGTATATTGGACTGGGAGACTCTGACTCTCTGCTGGTTGTAACTGTCACCAGAATTTGTGTGGATGGATGGAAGCCTTGCATGGAAGAATAGAGCATTGTTTCAACAGAAGACCACAGAGATGGAACCAGAGGATGGCAACCACTAACTCTTCTAAGCTGTTATCAAGAAAATAAATGGACAGGTTGATGTAGTCATCAGAAGTCAAGGTTGAGTCAATGGAACTCTTGAAAATACCTAAATGATATGTTGCATCATTGTGCACAGATGCAACAACCTTTGGCACAAAGTACTTTTGCATTCAAATATAACATTTCCAAATACAACTCAGCAATATCTTGCAATACTACAAGATGACTCCTGATTAGTGGCTTGGTTAATCCAATTGCCACGTATACAGTATGCGTATTTTCAGCTGGACTCAGAGAAAAAGAGAGGTCCATATTTAGTTCATATGCACACCTGCACAGGTTTGCTGAAGCTTTGTTCAGATCCGCGTGGTAGCACATCTGTTCATCTATGCAATTGTTCATAAGGAGTATGTGCCAGTACCCTAACTTTTCTAACTTTTTTGCATGTATTGGAAACATTGGGGATCCTCCTTTAAATTAAAAAAAGAATCGTCTGCAGTAGATAAGCGTGCCGTTATCATCTGAAAAGTGCATGACCGATTGGTGAGTTGCGGCATTGCGCGCGCGAGCCGATCCGCCGCTCCTAATATTTTCTTCGCATCCACCCACCCGGCTGCATCCATTCACCTTTACCTGTGCATGATGCTCAAAAGTGTGACGTACTAAGAACGGGGACCTCCGATCCCTCGGTTTCTCCGTTCCCGCGCCTTGCTTTGCTTTGTTGATCGAGCTAAGGCGGCCGCAGCTCCGGAAATTCAGCAACAGAACCTCGCGCGCTCGACCCTCCCGGGCTAACGTTCTCCCGGGCCTCGCAGTGGCTCTCGGGAGTTGTAGTGCCTTGTGGTGGAAACAGTTCTCAGATGCTTTTTTTTTCTTTTGCTGCTACAGTCGTATCTTCTTAGATGATTGACGAAACGTTCATAAACATTACTAACGGCAGTGCTTTTCCAGTTCTGGGAAGGTGCGATTTGGGGGATACGAATTTGCAGTAAAAATAACTTCTATAAAATGTACCAATAAAAGTAGCATCTATAAAAGCATCTACTTTTATGGCAAATAAAGATCAGCAATTAGTACCGCATTTGGTTTGAAGCAGTGTTTTTCAAACTTGGCAACTTTAAGATGCGTGGATTTCAACTTCCAGAATTCCCCAGCCGGCCATGGGTATAGCATTGCAACCTTCATAGATCATAGATTAGTAATTGCAAAAACAGCTCATGGAGTCATAATGTTCGTTCTCTGTTTGATTGACTGATTAGGTACCATCAAGTGTGCGTCAATCATGCGCCACCCAGTACCTAGACTTTCTTCATGACGATCTGTCCCTACCCTATTTATCAACCTTGACTCGGCTAGGTAAACAAAGGAAGCCTGGCTTTCGCAATGTCTCCTGGGTGCTGTAGTCCACCCGTAAAATGACGGGCGGTGAACCCTGCCCCTGCGCAAGCGCGGAGCAAAGCGCGGTACCTTCTGGGTACTGTAGTCTCCGTGAAGGAAGTGATGTAGCAGTTGTGGTAGGTTTCTGCAACGTGGATATTTTCCCCCAGGCTTCCTCGCGCGCGTGAGGGACGAGCCGCGCCTGGCGACGCCGAAGAGCGACTGCGCGGAGGCGGAAATGTCAGACCCGTCCGGGGCTCGGCTGGTGGCCGGCTCAGTCGCTTCCTGCGGAGAGCCGGGCCTCCTCCGCCTGAGGAGTAAGCGGCCGGGAGTCCCTGGGAGCGGCGGCGGGAAGGAGCCCTACTGAACGGGAAGCCCGGAGTCGGTTGGTTCGGGGCCCAGCAGCGACCCGGCGAGGAACGGGGACCGCGGGAGGATGCAACCGGGGAGTGCCCAGCCCCGCCGCTGCCGAGTAAGTCCAGGGAGCCTCGTCCTCCCGCGCTGGTTACATTTCTTCTCTTCGGCCGTCTCAGGCCGGGTTCTAAATGCTGCCTCAGGCCGGCCTTCCCCGACCCGGCGCCCTACCGTGGGTTGGACTACAGTTCCCATCATCCGCAGGCCCACGCTGGCTGGGAATTTGGAGATTCCGACAGATCCGGAGGGCACCAAGTTGGGGAAGGGCACTTCTTTGAAAGTAAGTAACCAGCATATCCCGGAGGCGACTAGGGTAGAATTGGAGTAATAGCTTAATTCTAAGGAACACTTTTTAAATAATTACTACAACAAATTATTGTAACAGGATGGGTGCTTTAAGGTCATGGAAACAGGGCAGCCCACTCTGGTTCTGCAGGATTCTCCGCTCCATTTTTTTTTTTTACTTGTGTAGACCGGATATAGAAGTGTGCTAAATAAATATAGGGCGTGTTTATGAATAATTACCAATGGATAGGTATATATTCTGGCCTTATCCATTGCCAATCCTACCCACACATGCTGATGGAAACTTTTTTATCCATAAATTATTGCCTGTCTATGTCCTCCAGTGTTAGATGAATGGAAATGGTAGAATTCAGTACTGCAGCACTTCAGATCTTAGGTGGGGTAGTGGTAGTCAAATGTATATTTTTTATGTATCCACACATGAAAAATATATCTGTGGTAAAGGGCAAAATAATGGCAAATGTGCCTGAATTTGAAAAGGAAAGATTCTGACCCAGACTGTAGAATGGTGATTGGTATGTACAAAATTAGCAGTGCCGCTTTTAAAAAGTTCATTTTAAAGTAGGGAAATTTCAGATCAATTTCTGAAAGGCAAGCTTGGGATGCAAAGGGAGCTGAATGTGAAATGCGCCATTAGGTCTCTGTAAACTGCCAACTTGAATTCACTGGAATTTATAGCTTCATTTTAACATGTTATCTTGTTTTTCACAGAAATTGTAGAGAAGGCAAGTTTACAGATACAGTTTATAGTGTTTGCTTAAAGTTTTATCTTACTGCTTTTGAAAGCTGCTATGCTTTTTGGCGTAGCAGTTGCTTAAGCTTTTCTCCCTAGATGCCTTAACTGATTTAACAACACTTTAAAATTGTTAAGATATCCTTGATGGAAGATTTTGATGTTTAGCTTTTTCTCAATCCCCCTACCACGTGTCTAGTAAAAATTATGGGGTAAAAGTTTACTATCAGATTTGAATCTTTCCACCTCTGCTTATAAAGCGATATGTATTGGCTGGTGTGGGTCTTCCAGGCTGTGTGGCCGTGGTCTTCAAGAGAGTTTAGATTGTTGTTTCCTGCTTGTTTTTCTCTTTTTAGCTGTTGTTTTATTGATTTGTGCTATGACTGTTTTGGATGATATTATGTCAGCCACTTTGAGTGAGTCACATTGTGGCAGAAAGGTAGAATATATTTTAAAGAATAAATAAGATCCGGAGTGACTAACTATTAATTTTATCTTGAAGACCACGGCCACACAGCCCGGAAGACCCACACCAGCCATTGTATGCCGGCCGTGAAAGCCTTCGACAATACAATGATATGTATTGCTTACGTGATTGTGGTTAGAAATCCATTTCTAATGACTTAATAAGAGTTGGCAGATGAAATAATGAACGATAAAATTAATAGTTAGTCACTCCGGATCTTATTTATTCTTTAAAATATATTCTACCTTTCTGCCACAATGTGACTCACTCAAAGTGGCTGACATAATATCATCCAAAACAGTCATAGCACAAATCAATAAAACAACAGCTAAAAAGAGAAAAACAAGCAGGAAACAACAATCTAAACTCACTTGTAGGAGTAGAGAGACAAAACAGGAACAGAAACTAATCATTTGAAAGGCCTGTGATCTGCTAGAACAAATGTTCTTGAATGGGACATCATAGAGGAGAGAGTTCTGTGGCAGGATATCCCAACCCTTGACACAACAACAAAGACGGCCATGTTCTGCATTCATGTCAAGAAGTCTGAAACTGATGGGTTATGCAGAAGAATCATTCCAGATGATCTTGGGAGGAAGAAAGAAGGCTCATCTCAGTAGGAACTGGTTCCTCAGACATCTTGGTTGCAAGCCATTTATAATCTGTTTATATTGCATCTTTTCTATAAGGAGCATTGACCATGTTTTCTTTAAAAACTCCAGTGCTGTCTCCTGTGTGAGGATAGAGATACGTATGCACGTAGACCCTCGCACAGATGCCATAAAGAGAAGAATGTTAGAAATGCACAGAAAAAAGGGGAAGGTCTAAAAGACAAAAGAGAGTATCCCAAGCATTGCACAGTTAATCCCCAGACACTATTAACATGTGATTCCCTATAGATTAGTAAAGTAGGAAATGTGGCCCTCTCCTCACCCAAGTTGCCTCTTTTCTCCTTCTTTAAAGTTGCTTTTTTTCTTGTGACAGAGCTTTGTAATTAGATAGCTCCTGCTGGAAGAAAAACAGTTCAAAATAAGTGGGGTTGTAGGGTCTAGCTGTTCGTGTCCTTCTCTTGTATTCTCTAAAGCAACCACAAGTTCCCCCAACTCCATATGGATTTACTCCCATCAACCTCAGCCAGCATGACCATTAGCCATTTGTAGAAGGGGACAGATTTTACTCAGGAACTGAAGCAGTGTTTAGATTAGTGCCTTTGCTCTTTGGATATTAAAATACAGTGAAGTCTGATGGCATGGATCAGGGTCCAATGTGGTAGGCAAGTGAAATGGATTTATTTTTAACCTTTTCAACTGAATAGCAGAGCCATACTGAGCTTTCTTATTTTAAAATTTTAGTTTCTTCTGTGACAGATGAGCTGCTCTTTGAGAGACTGAAGCTCAGAATTCCTCCTTTATTTGGAAAAATCAGAGTTCTTTAAACACAATCTTTTTGTATGAGGGAGACCTACTATTGGCATGTAGTACTGTCTTTACGTGTATTCTGTCTAGTAGTACTCAGTAAATTATACATTTATTGCAAGCCATATACTACAGTATTTAAATCATTGCTTTTTGCTTTTTTTTATTATAGCTGTAATCCTCTTACAAACCAATACATGCTGGTTGGAATCAGTGGACAATAATGAGTGGTGCCGCTTTGGGCATTGAGATAGTTGTCGTCTTCTTTTTGGCATTAATCATACTACATCGATATGGTGACTTCAAAAAGCAGCACAAACTTGTGATTGTAGCAACACTATTAGCTTGGTATCTTTGTTTTCTCATAGTCTTTATACTGCCTTTAGATGTCACTACGGTAAGAATTTTCATATTTATTTTCTCCATTTTTATGAAATTGGATTATAATATTTCCATAGAAAATTAACTGATAAGGATTTTCTATTATTTAGTTGTAATAACTTATTTTCAAAAGTTACATCAAAACTGGTTTCCAAATAATCCTATTTCATCAAATATCTAACACAATTAAAACAAAAGCATAATGTAAATTCAGTCATTTGCTGATTTTGCTTTACAGGTAGTCCCCGGGTTAAGAACAGCCAGTTTACAGATGACCCATATTTAAGAACGGAGCCTATTGTAGGAAAATTCAAGTTAAATACACAGTGGTTCAAGTTAATTACACAACACTATTAATGCAGTATTATACTGTACAATAATACTGTTCCTGTCAGGCCTAGCCCAAGGAACTCCAAGAGACCATATAGATTCAATTCAGCAATGTTTATTAGCTACAACCTCTAGCAAGAATCTTCCCAGACTGAAACCCCAGTTCCCAAAGTCAGCCAGTCACAACAGTGTGAATTCCTCAGGGAGGTGCCAGCCTCCTCCTCTTATCTCTCCCTCGCTCCTCAAGAGACAAAAGAGCATGTTTTCCTCCCTGAGTTTGGCCTTCATAATTCCATTCCATCACAGTTCCAGCTTACATACACATTCAACTTAAGGACAGACCTTAACTTAACCAAGAACTTGTTCTTAAATACTTGAAGTACTTGAAATAAAATGAGTAATCACATTCGCTCCACTTTGATCATTCCATATTTACACTCCAGCCTCATTCCAAGAGTAGCTCCCGTGGCCGCAAAAGGTACAAAAGAGTAATTCTCTTCAGCTATGTCTTTCTCAAGACCCTGTCCAGCATGATCCTAGGAAAAAAAACTATTTTAGAAGTTACCAGCAGCTGCTTTGGGTGTGCCCCTGTGTACTCTGAAGCGCCTTTTTACCTTGAAATCCAAGGCACTGCATAGCTTCACCAAGTTATATTACTACAAAGAGGTGGAACAGATCCCTTAGTTTAGGAAATGGCATCCAGGGCCTGAAGTAAGGCTTTGGTCACTCTTGGTTCCCTTCTCTTTCATACATACATACCCATCATGCTATTCTTTTTGGGGCTAATGGATGTTATATAAAGCATAGAAAGGTAATAAGTAGTAAGCCAAAGAAATTAAAGACACAAGGTGAAAAATATAGCTAAATGTAGTTTATATTCTAAACTTTCACATGCTTCTCTATCCTTGCAAATTATCCTTCCTTCCACCATGCCCATATATCCTTTCTTACATTGCTATTTGTTCTTTCAGTTTCCCACTTTTCTTTCTGAAGATCCAATTCATCCAGCTCAACTTTCTTGATCTCCCTTTTCCTCTCAATCTGTTTCGTTCTTTCATATATTTATTTTGCAGTTTGATCCTCATTCATTCTTTCTACATGACCAAACCTCCTCAACATACAGTGGAACCTCGGTTTACGAACTTAATTTGTTCCGTGACTCTGGCCGCAACCCAAATTGGTCACAACCCGAAGCAAATTTCCCCATAAGGTTCAATGTCATTACCGTTAATCCGTTCTGGCGTGGAGGACAGGGAGGCGGCTATTGCTTGGAGGGAGAGTCCTCCCTACGACCACATGTCAGGGGCGGAAAATGGCTGCGGACCACGTGTCAGGGGCGGAAAAATGGCCGCGGACCACGTGTCAGGGGCGGAAAAATGGCCGCGGACCACGTGTCAGGGGCGGAAAAATGGCCGCAGACCACGTGTCAGGGGCGGGAAAATGGCCGTGGACCACGTGTCGGGCGGAAAAATGGCCGCGGACCACGTGTCGGGGCGGAAAATGGCCGCGGACCACGTGTCGGGGCGGAAAATGGCCGCGGACCACGTGTCGGGCTGAAAATGGCCGCAGACCACGTGTCAAGGGTGGGAAAATGGCCGCGGACTGTGTCACGGGAGGGAAAATGGCCGCGTATCCTGCTCGTACCCCGAGGCGGAGTTTGCAAACCGAAGCAAAATTTTGCGGCCGGAGCTGGTCGTAACCCGAAAAGTTCGTGAACAGAAGCGTTCGTAACCTGAGGTTCCACTGTACCTCTTTCTTCTTGACCCCATCTTTTCTTGTTTTATCATACACCCCTCTTAAGTACCCCTTTTCCACTCATTCAGTTTACTTTTATGTTTCTCCTGATGTCTCTAACTTGCAAATAAAATATCTCAAATGTTCTTCCTATACTGCTTCATCTTTAGTAAACATTTTGCTAAGGTATACAAGTTAATCTGCTTGCTCTAGATTGTTGCTATTTATATAACTTGAAATCGTTCACTGTATTTTCTCTGTCAAAAAGAACTGCCTCGCTCTTTGATACATAATTTGCAGTTACATATTCCTTACTGGACCACACAATTTTCTAACATTTGGTGCAGATCATTCAGGTTCTTAACAACACGGCCACTGTTGAATACAAAAGTACATATATATTCATGTACTTAATCAACACATCTCAACCATCACCACAAGCATTCCTTATGGATTTTTTCATGAATACTTTGAATAAACAAGTAGACATCATATATTTTTGTCTTACTCCCTGCTCAGTGTTCCACCACTCTTATGTATTCTATCTATTTGCATGCATGCTTTATTTCTATCATGTGCTGCTCTTACCTCTTTCAGCAACCAATCTTAATGTGGAATGTGCCTATTCCATAATTTGAGCCTATTCACTTTATCATACATTTTCTTGAAATCAACAAACATACAGTAAGGATACATTCTCACATTGCATACATTTCTCAATGATCTGCTGAAAAGCAAAAGATGGTTGGCATATGCCCTATTCAATATTAACATATGAAATACATACCAGAACTGGTGGTTTACATGTTGAGAATCTGATGTATATGATGAATATAGTAGGCCAGTAGCCTTATCACTTTTATTTTACTTTTGTCCAATTGCTGACTTTTTGTTTTCTAGACTATATACAATCGGTGTAAGCTTGATATCAATGGGTCGTACATACATCCCACCAACAGTGGATCGGCAGTACAACAACAAGACTCTAATCCCATTCAGAGGTAAATGTTCTTGTGCATATAAAAGTTAAATTCTTTTTTGATCTGAAAATCCCTTGACAGCCTTGTAACATTGGGGGGGCGGGGGAGGAAGTTTCTCTTCTAGCAAAAATGTGAAAATTGTCATGAAAATGTGAAGTCCTTAGTGAGATATGAATAAAAGTAAATATTTAATTGAAGGTGCTGTAATTTGTTTTAAAGATGTGGTTTGTAATTTTTTTAATATTACATAGTATGTTAGAAAGCTTGGGATTTGTTTAAAAACAAAGTGAAAATATAAAAGTATCACTATAAATATTTCCTCTTCTGTTTGCTTAATTACTATGTATTAATGCAAGTACAGTGGTACCTCGGGTTACGAATTTAATCCGTTCCGTGACTCTGGTCGCAACCCGATTTGTTCGCAACCCGAAGCAAATTTTCCCATAAGGTTCAATGTAATTACCGTTAATCCGTTCCGGCGTCCGTGGACCACGCAGCAGGGCGGAAAAACGGCCGTGGACTGCGTGGCACGGGTGGAAAAACGGCCGCAAACCGTGTGGCACGGGCAGAAAAACGGCCGCGAACCACGCGGCAGGGTGGAAAAACGGCCGTGGACCACGTGGTACGGGCGGAAAAATGGCCGCGGACCATGTGGCACAGGCGGAAAATGGCCGCGGACCACGTGGCACGGGCGGGAAAATGGCCGCAGACCATGTGGCACGGGCGGAAAATGGCCGCGGATCCAGTTTGTACCCCGAGGCAGAGTTCGCAAACCGAGGTAAATTTTTGCAGCCAGAGCTGGTCGCAACCCGAAAAGTTCATAAGCAGAGGCGTTCATAACCCAAGGTACCACTGTATACTTTATTACATCTTTCAGTTATAAATGCCTAGGTTTTTTCTTGATAGTTCTCTAGAATAGAACATTTTATAGTTCTGGCATAGATCAGTGGTCTTACTCAAAATTAATCATATGGATGGGAGTATGAAGGGAAG
The DNA here is from genome assembly GCF_059951505.1 of Python bivittatus. Lineage (NCBI taxonomy): Eukaryota > Metazoa > Chordata > Lepidosauria > Squamata > Pythonidae > Python > Python bivittatus. The sequence goes on from NW_028277097.1 coordinate 8,811,586, forward strand.
CAATCATCATATTCTTCTAAGCCAAAGGGCACAAAATTCAATTTATCAGTTTATAATGCTTGCTCAAGCCTTTGTTGATGACGCTTTTCATGACTCACGTTAAAGCTTTTTTTTGGTGGTGGTGGTGGGGCCTAGTCTGAATAATCCAAAAGTTATACTGTAATCAGTAACTTGTCTTTAGAATGGTGAATATTTGAGGTTGGGTCTGATGGTGGAATAATTACAGATGAGTTCATATTCTGAGCCATTTTTTTACTTTGAGTAATCAATTTAATTTGCATGTATGATCTTATGATGTTGAATAGTTTAATGAGCTCTATTTTATTATATTTTTTTTCTACAATATTGGTAGTCCTCGAGTTATGACAGCAACCGGGACCGGAATTTCCATCGCTAAGGGAGGTGGTCATAAAGTGCGACATCACATGACCACATCACTTAGCGATGGAAATCCCAGCACTCCACATTGCCATCATTAATAAAATCCCACCAGTCGTTAGCCAAGGACCCACCCCAATCCAAGCCATTCCTGGCTTAGTCCCTCCCAGCCCCGAGTCTCAGTTCTTCCAAGGTGAGGGACTGCCTACCTTTCAACACCCACCATCACCTATCCCCTCCCATCTCTGCTCTTTTGGCTGCCCTGCACCTTGCCTTGTGGGGCAGCAAGCAGCCCCAGAACCACGCGGCTCTGGGGCTGCTTGCAATGCTGCAGCTTGGGGCTTCTTGGTGCATCGTGGCTCTAGGGCTACAAGAAGCCCCTGAGCCACAGCACAAAGCTGCAGCCACCCAGGGAAGCCCCAGCTGCCCCAGCCCAGCAGCATGGCATGAAGCCACAGCTGCCCTGCACTCCAAGGCCCCCACCACCCTGTGGTCAACTACCCCAGCTGACCTTCTCAGTCTTCTTGCTCCTGCTTCTGAGGAGGCATGCCTGGCCTGGCCCTTCATGAGGCAGCTGCTGGCCACATGAAGCCGCCTTCCCCAGATCTCGCGAGGAGCTAGAAGACGGCAAAGGTCAGCAGGGGGCAGCGGAGTGCAGGGCAGCAGGGGTCTCAGCGGAGTTCAGGGGGCAAAAAGGCCAGAGATGGTGGTAGATAGGCAGGTGGGGGGAGTTGAAGCGCCCCTGCGGTCGTAAGTGCAGGCAGGCTCCCAAACACCTGAATTTGATCACATACCACAGGGGCGCTGCAACAGCCATAACTTCAGGAACCGGGTATAAGTACCATTTCTTCAGTGCCACCATAACTTTGAATGGTCACTGAATGAATGGTTGTAACTTGAGGACTACCTGTAGTTGTTACTATTGTTGGTTATAAAAGAGAGGTTAAAAGGTTATTTGAATGTTCTTGTGCTGGTGTATCAGGCCTTTGAGATAGGCCAGTTTAGGAAGCAGACTCCATACGTTTGACTGGAATAATACTTTATGGTTATAGGCTACACTAACAGAATCTTGAAAGCCTGGCTGTGTTTTCCCTTCCCTCCCTCTTGTACTGCAGTGAATTGGGGTGGAGGCAATCTGAGCTTCCTCTTTCTAACACTTTCTCTGTTTCCTGGGCTTAAAGCATGCTTCTGCTTTTGACATCCTCTGCATAGTTTCTCCAAGGGATGATAGCTGAAGACAGGTGTTCCTTTAGAACAGGCAGTGAAGGGAATCATGGTCATTAGTTTCTATAGCACTTACGTCACAAGGACAGCACTGTGCTGCAAAGGGAATTTTCCTGTATTTCCCTTCCAAAACTACTGTGGGAAGACATTGAAACAGGCCAGAGTTACAACTCTTCTAAATTTAGGAATTGAGATTTGATATAGATAAGATGCTGAAAATTGATTGTTTGTAAATTCATCCAGGGGTGAACAGCAAATTCTAATCGACCTTCTGGGTTTAAAATCTTTTGCTTCAAGGTTAATTTAGCTTGAAGTGGTGCAAGTGGCAAAATGCCGTCCCAAGAAAAGCCATTAAATATCCTCAGGGTAGCTTTTTGCAAGAAGCATTAAAATTATGGGCCAAATTAAGCTAGTTGAATCCAACTGGGTTATGGAAAGGTTTCAGCTGATAAGTAAACATATTTAGCCAAAGGCTGGATTCAACTTTACTAACTTCCCCCTGGAGAAAGGAAATTTAGATCTGACCCTGGGAAGGGAGTGAGAGAGCCATTAAGGGGAGGAAGAAGGAACAAGCTGTTAAGGGGGAACTTGGAGAAGAGATTACACAGTCCTGAAAAGGAAGGAAACCTGAGAAGCTCAAAATGAGCCCACCTTCATTTTGTTAATATAAGATGGGTCAGAGAGGAACCCAGACAGGCCTTCAGTTTTCTGTTATTCTATCTTACTACAATAAAGAATATTCCTGGTATTCCTGTCCTGTCTGTCTCTTGACCTGGCCTACCCCAGCCTGACAGCACCTTGTTTGGAACAGAGTGGCTGATCTGGAAGGTATTTCTCAGAACTTTGGTTTGGATTCAGGCTCTAGAATAGCCATATTGTTATCTGGCCTTGGCTGAGCCCCGTACAGCAGCTGTGCTTGGGCTTTAGCTGCAGATAACTTAATTGCAGCACGTATAAATTTGCATCACAAGCAAAATAGTAAGTTTGGATAGCTGAGGCTAATTTCTGTGCATTTTGAGATATATAATCCAGGTGAGCATTTCAACTTCCAAGAGCTTAAAACACTCCTAAATATTTGAAGGTTATAATCTGCTCAATAGTATGTTAGATAACTGCTAGATTTGCTGTTTTGGACATTTAGGAAAGATTAGGATCTGGGCGCTGGCAAAATGTATTATTAATTCCTCCTTGTTGCAGTAAGAAAGGAGAGAACATAAAACTCTTTTAAAGCCAACAGAGATCAAGGACAAAACTGCTTCATCATTTGTATTCAGCAAAGCATGGATATGCCTGTGGGCTACTTTAGGAGGATGAAAAGTGAGACTGGTTAGTTGAGACACCAAGGAATTTATATAATAGCATTTGCTAATAAATAAATAAAACTGAAGCCATACATATTGCTGACTAATTCCTTTCCTTACAGTTATTTCTTTAGTAACATCTCCTGACTTTCAGTCTTGAGTTCTCAAGATTTTTAAATATCTAAAGCAGCAAACCTTTATCTACTGAAGGGTTTTTAAGTTTGTGCCATAGTTTAGTTCTATTTCAGGTTCTTTCTCTAGGCATTAGGGAATGCTGTTATTTTCAGTTAAATGCTTCACTGAATGTACTCCTATACTACTAAAACTTCGTTTTGAATGGTCTTATTTGATTGGATTTGGATATCCTTTATCCTATTTGAACTACTGGATGCAGCCTGTCTTCCACTGAAGGCATAACACAGTATGTGACCTAACCAATCCACTAAACTATTAAAGCTGCATATGGATAATACTAATATTATATGTGTATGTGATATATCATGCAATAGAGACTGCCCCTGACTCAATGACATCCCCTTTTAGATAAGGGAATATGCAGCACTGAGTTTTGCTTATATAACACCTTGCAGAACTTCTTCATAAGATTACAAGGCAACACATTTGTACATCAAATTGGGCCAAAAACCTATTCTTACACTTGTATGCACAGGTAGTCCTCGCTTAGCGACCACAATTGGGACCGGCAACTCAGCTGTTAAACTAAGTGGTTGCTAAGTGAAACCGCAGCTGTGCTTATGATCTTACTTGAGTTTTCCTTTCCTTTACAGTCCTGTGAAAGTCGTAAATGTGAGGTCATAAAGTTATTTTCATCACTGTCATAATTGCGAATGGTCACTAAACAAGGACTACCTGTACTGTACATAATGATGCTAGGAGTTCAGTATATGCTTTATGTAGCTGTCTTTCAGGGTATCTTCCCTCAAGCACCTTTTTCATTGTGCTTGCAGTTTGTGGGGCTTCTGTGGGCTATGTGAGAGGCTCATTATTACTTTGCAGTGCAATATAGCCTTTCCTAGAACATTGCTTCCCAAAACAAGAACCAATGCTGTGTTTTTTGTATCATGCACATATTACTCTGTTAACTTTGATTGTCTTTATAGTAAACGCGAATGCTTCAAACCATGGAGTTACATCCCTGATAGAATTATGCCCATTTTTTGGCGTGTAGTTTACTGGACGTCACAGTTTTTAACATGGTAAGTACTGCGGAAATTTCTGGAATGCCTGAAACAGCCTAAACTAAAGTGTTCCAAGGAACAACAGTTTATATGTTTGCATATCTTACCCCTTGAACACTCATCATTAATGTGAAAACTTCAGGACATTTTAATTGAAAGGCAGGCTTGCCCAGGAAGTACCAAACTTCTTTACATTAGGTCATGTAGGTTTTAAGGCAGTTCTTCCCTCCAGTCTAGCCAAGTGAAATAATCTTACTTAAGCCATCAAAGAAGCTAAACTGAGGGAGGGACTTGGCTTTGCTGTAAAGTAGCTGCTCTCTTCACTGGTGAGTCACCTGGATGTACTTTTTCGTCACAGATGGTCCCTGTGAACTTACTACCTGCTGCCAACGCTAGGCTTCCTTAACAAATGCCAATTCTGTTGCAATTCTGAAATCAGTTCTGTGAAGTAGTTTCTTTCCTTGTGATTTATTCTCTGGCCTTTAGAATAAGTGGTTTCAGAATTACTATAGCTGCCAGTTTTTTCTAAAATGTAGAACTCTGTGTATGTGTGTATAAGTGCCAAGTACTTACTTCTGACCAATGAATAAGATGAAACTCTTGCAACATTCATTTTGCTCTTCCTTCCTAGGATTCTGTTACCCTTTATGCAGTCCTATGCTAGATCAGGAGGCTTTTCCATTACTGGAAAGATTAAAACAGCGTTAATTGAAAATGCTATATATTATGGAACGTACCTTTTGATTTTTGGAGCATTCTTGATATATGTAGCTATAAATCCAAACATCAGCCTGCAATGGTAAGATTGCTAAGCCTTTAGTACTTTAAAATGTTAAATATTTAGATTGTTATTTAGTGATTGGAGGACTGTAGAGTTTATAGCTATGTTGTTGAAATTGATTTTGAGGGCTTTTAATTTCATACCTAGTTGCAGGTAGTATTTACTTACTGTAGGTTTTTCTTGTGGATGAAAGTAGTCAGCCTTCACTCATCCAATACGGGGCTTGCCTCGTAGTGGTTAAGCATGTAGGATTGGGTTAGAAGTTCTACACTTTGTCCATCTAAACATCCAGAAGGAAAGCTTTGTTTAGAAATTGTCCCAGTTGGAAGGGTTTCTTTACTAGGCTGGTCCTAGTTGCTTCTGTCCTCAGTGGGCCTATTTCTAACAGAGACTGAAGAAAGGTAATAATGTGTTTTTTTACTGGTAGAACAAGTTGCTTCTTTCACACTAATTATGGAAAACCATTATTATTGATCATGAGTAGATGTTCCAAAAATTCAGCACTAAGTTTGAACATTTGCTGAGTAGCTTAATAAATTTGTACTGAGAATGTAGGCTAACAAGAACAGTTCCTTGATTGACTCAGTAAGGAATGCTTTTGCTGGCAGAAATAGGTGTGTCTTTGTTTTGATATACAATGCTTCAGCTGCAAAAACTACAGGGTTCTGGGCCATTCCTGATTGGATTATACACTAAGTGTGTATAAAATGTTTCAAAGCATTCCATTTCAAGTTTGAAACAGCAATTTGCTCTTACGAAGAGTCTTCCAAAGTTGTTCCCGCTATAAAAGTTGGTTCCAACTCATAATACTTCTGGTTTTGGTATAAGAGCATTAGAACACTTCTGGTAAAGTCAAAACAACCATTTCAAACTCAAAATATTTCAGACTCAAAATGTTTTACATATTTCTAGAAATCATCAAATTCATATGAACTTTTTGGAGAAAGAAGGAGGTAAAATATAACAAATTATTGTACTTAATACAGAGTGTTCACAATGTATGAAAATACACTCTGGAAAAGGAATCATTAGTAAAATAATAAGGTAGAAAAAAGATTTAATTTCTGTATTTTTCTGATAAAATATTTTATTTAATTGATTGATTTTGGGCCATCAAGTTGGTGTGACCATATAGATGTTCTCCAGGATTTTATAAAATGGTGGTATAAAATCTTTAGTAATTGCTGCATGTGACATTGCTGGCCACTTTTTCTATTTTAGGAGTCAGCTTCAGACAATTGGAATAGCTGCTGCCAATACCTGGGGCCTCTTTCTGCTTGTCCTACTGTTAGGATATGGTCTAGTGGAAATTCCACGCTCTCACTGGAATGGAGCTAAAAAGGGCTATCTTCTCATGAAGACTTATTTCAAGGCTGCTAAACTGATGACTGAAAAGGCAGATGCAGAAGAAAACTTGGAGGATATTATGGAGGCAAGTAAATTCTGCAGCTAAGTGCAGGGATACACAAGGAAGTACTATAGATAAAATATTTTGAGAAACAAAATGCCAAAGGTACATAAAATTTCTTAACGTCCAGGGCACTAAGAAAGTTATCAAGCCTATCGGATTATGTCTACTGTAGTGCTGCTTAGTGCTTCTGTGTAAAGGGAATTTCCTGCTCCCTTATGGTTCAGTATCCTAACTAACTAGAGTTAATATAAACCATAATTACTTGAATTCATACATAAAGAGGAGTTATAATTTGGTAAAAAGTAAAAACAAGCTTTCACAAGGAGAAGAAGGGAAAAGGAATACACGTCTAATAAGCTTGTGTTTCAGACAGTTGCTAAATGATTGTGGATCTCAGTAAGATGATTATACTAATATAGTTGTCTTTCATTTTAATGTATCATATTTAAGGCTACTTTTAATAATTTTAACTGTAATTTTTAGACATAAAACCTCCAGGCCCCAGAGTCAAAGAACATAAATGGTGCATAGTAAAAAGAAGACTCCATTGCAGATTAGGTTCCACCCTTTTACTAAAACAGGTTTCAAAATAAATCCCTCAGTGAGACTGTTGCTGCTTGTAGAAATCCAACTCTTTTGTAAAATATTTTAAACGTAACTGATTTTCATATTAAATGTTTGAGACTTAATTTCCCTTTGCATAGAAAATATATTTCTGATTTTTTTTTTCTCACATAAACAGGAGGTTCGCAAAGTAAATGAAAGCATCAAATACAACCATCCTTTGAGGAAATGTGTGGATACAATATTAAAGAAGGTAGCTAAACTAAGCAATACTAAATCTTGTCACCGAGTTATGAAATTATCAGTGTAGCATGAGAAGGCTAATTCAGGTCTGGGTAAAAGGATATGTTCCCTTGCTTTTTTCAGTAGAGACAATAGCACATCTTGACTTTGTCTCGGTGGTACATTGTGCCAAGTCATATCCACAATTACTAGTACTTGTACTCAACCACATAGGAATGAAGGCTCTTTGGGCGCGCGCGCCCACACACACACACACAAAACCAACAGCAATCAGGAGAAAAATTACTACAAATAGCCATGGAAAAGAGTGGGAGAAAGAGTTTTTACAAATTTCAATATTTTCACCAACATGCTGCCATCAGCCACTTTTACAGAAAAAAAGTCAAGCAACACAAAAGCCTAGTACTTTCAGACAAAAATATTCCTGCATGACTAATCAGAACCCCATCTGTGTGAAGTGATGTAATTCTATCTTTCTAGTAGGAACTGTTTAGATTCCTTTGCTAGTTTTAATGGATCAAGGAAAGAAGATAACCCCACTGCTGTCTTCTTAGCTAGAGAAACTTTGGATAGAAAGAAGGAAGAGGAGCTTATGCATAATAAGAGAGGAGCAGACAATTTTTGTTCTGTTTTTAAGGCTTCTGTTATCTTTTCAAATGAGCTCACTGACAGGCTTTGTTACAGAGATTTGAGATATATTGCAATATATTTTCTTTTAATTTCAGTGTCCTTCAGAATATCAGGAGAGGATGGGTAGAAACATGGATGATTATGAAGACTTTGAAGAAAGATCCAATAGTTATCCAACAGAGAAAAGCCTAGTGAAGCTCCATAAGCAGGTAGTTAGATAATGTAAATGGCATATGTTCAATACATGTGAAGTTGTAGTAGATGTATAAGCAGAACACCCAGGCAAGAGAACAATATTCCTGGATCCAAATAATCCAAAAGTTCCCTTCGTTGATAGACCTCCTCAAAGACACCTCTGGATAATTGTGTATACCACTGTGTTTGTTTTACCTTGAATGTATTATAAGTTAAAGTCATAGTGCAAGAGGGCAAGACTCCAGTGAACAAACTACTTTTTGTGTTGGGCTTCCTACAATCACTTCAACTTTACATAATCATGTTTATGTTCAAATCAACTACCCCAAAAATGTGAAGAAGTTTCTTAAGGATGTATAGAATAGTTTAACGTGCTCTAGCACAGACCAATGTGATTCCGTCTTTCAGTTCCTTCCTAAAAAACACCCTTACTAGATGAAGAGGTTGGTCTCCATCCACAACATTGTCCCAGTGTCTGAGGCATTTGTGGTGGTTAAAATAAACAGTTTGTCTAGAGCTTGAAACATAGAGCAGATGACTGCTCAAATGCAGCCTGATACTCCTCAGGCCATACCACTGCACTGGATCTGTTCTGGATTAGATCCAACAGGGGTGTTGTAATTTGGCTATACCAAGATGCAGACATCTTCCAACAACTGCACCTGTCTTTTCTTTGTAGGGACTGCCCATTCCTGGAAAATCTGTACATTGGACGATGTACATTGAAATTCTGTACATTGGAAAATCTGTACATTGGTATTCAAAGGTGATAGAGTCCTGGGACTCACACAGTGTTCTGTAGAATACGTGATTTAGGCCACTTTGGCAATTTTTGGCCTTGATTGAAAGTCTGGCCTCCCTGGTGTCCAGAACATATTTCTAGGTAGTCTAGCCACTGCTCTGGTTGAAAAAAAACAGTCACACCATTCCAACATGTCATGACAAAGTCATTTCAACTCCTTAGCACCTCATTGGCCAGTCTCTGGAAAGTTGCAAGCATATTTCAGGAATCAAACAGGAGCACATTACATTCAAACAGACTAAGATGTGATAAATGCTGACTTGTCCTAATCCTTATAGTGTATACAGATACAGATTTCTTTCCCAGCCTTGGGAACCAGTAACAAGTGCTTGGGATTTTAGACAAGTGCTAAGTTGTCATCTTGCTGTCTCTTACTCTACTATTTGCTCCTAAGGCTTACTCCTAACATCTCAATAGATTCTCTGCCTTTCAGAGGATCTACTTCTGTGCTCTCTAACTGCTGTAGGTACTCTGGGTGGATATGTTAATCTCAGGTTCCAGAGGTATCTGCCCTTCCACTGTAACCCAGACCTGGACTTGATTCCTCTATTTCAGCAGCATCTCTCGCATGGGTGTCCTTGGTTTTAGGGAGACTCCAGCTGATCCCTTATAGTCAAGATTAAGAGATTCATCTTGGCTGACTCTTGTTCCTTCTTCTTGAATCCTGTTCCTTCTCCTTCTACTGAAAGAGTCTTCCTCTGCTTCTTGGAAATTCCAAAATTTTATTTGGAGACTGCAGGGAGGTGGCAACCCTATTATTTTTCTGCTCCAGACCACAACTTCCCTGGAATTCTGCCTCCAGTTTCCAAAGGTGCACAATATTTCCAGCAGGGGAATGGGCTGGTTATCTGACAAAAAACATCTCTTCCTCATGGATGTGAATTGCATGTCTGAGTCTGCAGCGTACAAGCCTGGCATGTAATCTATATATTTCTTTTTCCTAGGTGTTTATTATATGAGCATAAGCATTACCAAGGAATTAAGTTAATTTGTGCTGTCTTTCCAAACTTTTTCTGTTTATTTTGCTAGAACAGTTGGGTACCTGAACTCAGTTGTCTTAGTTATTCACAGATACAAAATATTTACTATATAATTATTTCCAATCTGGTTTTTAAACATGAACTGTATTGTAAGCAGGTGTGATGGTGCTGAGTGCATGAAAATATGCATAATTGCAAGGAAGGCAGAATATTGCTATGCTAATCAAGGAGTAAGAAATAAGAAAAGTGATGGTGGAAGACAAGTTCCTATGTGTTTAATATTATGTATATGCAGGAAGATACTTGTAACCTGAGCCATGCTCTTCATAGAAATTACTCCTGTTTTTATTTTGGCACATGCATGCATAAATACACACACATACATACCGTGGAGTGGAGTGGAAGTGTATTCTGTTTATTAAGGAAGCCCTTGTTGGAATTTTTGAGCAAATCGTCTCTTATTCTGACCTTATTGCCATAAATAACTAGAATATTGCTTTTGTTTTGTTAGGTAATTTATTCCGTTCAAAGGCATCGTCGTACGCAGGTCCAGTGGCAAATTCTTTTAGAGCAAGCCTTTTATCTGGAAGATGTGGCAAAAAATGAATCCAGTGCCACTCATCAATTTGTTCATACGTTTCAATCTCAAGAATCTGAAAACAAAATTATCCAATATCTCTATACACCAACTCTTGGTATGTTTTGTCATACTCTCAATAGAATACATGTTTTAAACAAAGCCTCTAAAACATAATTAAAAGGATTCAACCCAGTCCATCCTAAATCTATGGCATTAGCATTATAAATCATTCAAACCTTGTTCCTCATCATCATTTTCCATTTAGGCTTAATTTTGTATGTATCAGAATTCATCCTGTGTCCTCTTGCCACCTGTCTTACCTTGGTACAGGTACTTCAGGTCAAGAGGTGCTACTAGAAAAAATACGCAATTTTGAAATGATTTTCATATTTTCTCCCCTTTGTCATTTATTTTGTTTGGTTTTGTTTTAGAGTGGTATTGGGAGTGTCTTCTGCGACCATGGTTTCATAGGGTTCTCGCCATTATCTTGGCCATCTTTTCCATCATTGTTGTGTGGTCAGAATGCACGTTTTTCAGCCCAAAGCCGGTTCTGTCGCTGTTTGCAGTCTTCATACAACTAGCGGAAAAGAATTACAACTATTTTTACATAGAGGTCAGTTAAAGTGATGGCTTGCCAATTCCTGTCATCTAATACTTGTATATGAATGTATGGTTAAATTCTGCATTCATTGACTTTGAGGAAACTGCTTAGATTTAAGCTTATTTATTAGGGCTGTGCAGGTTTTAGATTAGAAGGCAATGCACTGCCTTCACATAGCCATTCACACAGCACCTGCCTGCAGCTGCACAGGGTGCCTTACGCGGCAGCAGCAGCATAATCTTGAGAAAAGGCAGGTGCTATGTATGAGTCCTCACACGTGCTGAAGAAACATTTTGCCTTCAAATCTGAAATGCTGCATAGCCATGTTACTTACGCCCAGTAAAGTTAGCAAGAGTAAACCGATTTAAATCCGAACACAAAGTTTTGCTCAGTGGGATCTGAATACTGCGTTAAAATGTATATATCAAAGATATCTATTCCATTTAACATAAATAAAAGCTGTACTTTCTTGTTTTGCAGATGGCTTGCTTCTTTACAGTCTTTTTCCTCAGCATCTGCGTTTATTCCACGGTCTTCAGGATCCGTGTATTCAACTATTATTATTTAGCTTCACACCATCAGACAGATGCATATAGTTTGCTTTTCAGTGGCATGTAAGTAAATATTTTGTGACTTAGATAATGTGCTGTTTAGCCAATTCAAAGCAATGTGAAGGGAATCAGTGAAATATAATTAGATCTTAGTCAAAGTCCAGATCCACAATAGCTCTTGATTTAATTTTTTAATCAGATATTATATCATCCATTATTGTATATAATATAATAATTATGTTATCAGCAGAAGGAGAATCCAGAAGCTGCTCCCTGCTGAGTAGAAGGATCTCATTCCTCGGAGACTAAGGAAGAAGCACTGAGAAACTGGCCCAGGCATCTTCTGTACTGTATCTCCCTTCTTCCTGTGCCGTAGTTCATTCCATTCAACAGAGACTCCAAACTCTCAGAAGAGGGTTTTCTGGAGGTTGCTGGGAACAGAAAGAGTGGGGAAGTCTCCTTTGATTCATCTCCTTCCATTAGCACATATCTAGATCCAGTCCAAACACTGTTTACAGTTATGTGCAGAATAGAATAATGTGTAAATGTTAACTAACCTCCTATGCATGAAAAGAATCAACTAAGTACAATGCATACAAATATGGTTATATGAACACATACACTCTTAGTAATATGAACGGAGGGGTTTGAAATTGCTTTGGAACTGTCGCTACTTTTCATGCAGGTTGTTCTGTCGTTTGACTCCTCCATTGTGTCTGAATTTTTTGGGCTTGACTCATATGGATTCAGCAATTTCTCAGAGAACTACAGAACAGCCAACTGCATATACATCTGTAAGTTAACAGTATTTTTATTATTTTTGTGCGGGGGGGGGGGGGGGGGCTACAGTATATTTAAACATTCGATACTAAGAGATTTCCCCAAAGCAGTTGAAAGCAGGATTATTAAGGGACAGGATAAATGTATAGAGGGTAAATTATTAGCAAGTAGAGTTTGTGACCTTGACAATGTATGATGATGGGGCACATCGGTCATAATCAGTTTCTATGTGGAGCTTGAGCCAGCATTAGATGGGCCATTAATGCTTTGGCAGTCTTTTTTTCAAAAACCAGAAAAATCCAAGGGCCGAAATTAAGGCAACCTCATGTTCTCTTTGATGTGTTTAAGCCTGTTTTCTTGGAATTGAATTATAATTTTAAAAGAAAAGGTTTAGATTTGTGGAATCCCTCTTTTTAGTTTATAATGGAACGTGTTGATTCCATTCTGATATCGATGGTCTCATTTAACAAAATTTAGTGTACATTTTAGTAAGAAAATTGGGGAATTGAAGGCTCCTTCCAAATGCTGTGGGTTGTGAGTTGGGACCATGTTATCCTGATTGCAGAACCTGCAAGGCTCCTGGTCAGAAATGAAGATGGTTGAGTCCAGCCAGTTTTCCAGCACTGCATGTGAATACTTTTGCCTTAGCGTATCTCATCTGAGCCCAGGGCTTGCATACAGCTGTTGAAGGGCAGTCTAGCCTTCTCTGTCTCAGATGAACCCTGCTTCAGAGTACTTAGCTGCGGTTCTCCACTGTTGCCCATTATCTTCTTTCTTATACATTCTCTTCTTGTATAGTGAGATGGGCGGCATCTATAAATTTGAAAAATAAATAAAAGGTATACCTTATCATTCCATCTGGGTATTAAAACAGCAGTCAGGATTAAAGCATACTATGCCATTTTCTATTGGCAGGTAACGGCACAAACCAAAGTGTTAACTTATAGCTGCAATTTTGAATGTGTGCAATTGTTTTAACTTCTTTAATATACAGTATTTGAAGATGAATATCAGACATAAACTATTCTTCCATTCTTAACTATGTTGATACAGATTTATTAAAAAAGTAAATGAACTATTCATTCTCATCAGTATCAAATTACAGTCTAATTTTGTCTAGTATAATGAGCTGTCCACAGCACATATATTGCCTAAAAATTACGGGTAATAACTTTATCTTACCATCAGTATGTAAAATATTTTGAATGAAAAGAACAAAAGAAAACTTGGCTTTGCTAACTGTTACTTTTTGCCTTCCAGATTATGGGATCGATGAAAGTGTTGTCCTTCATAGCCGATGGTTTTTATATCTATTATCCCATGCTGGTTGTCATTCTCTGTATTGCTACTTACTTCAGGTAGGAAGCAGCTTTCTCAGATTTGTGTTGTTGTTGGGATATTGAGTGTTCTGAAATTGCTCTTCCTTTCTCAAGTGAACTCTCTTAATAGATACATTGGCCTTTCCCAGCAGGTTCAGGAAATGTTGAAAATGTTGAGTTCACTTTAACATCAGCTTGAGGTCTTTCCTCTCTTTTCTTGGTAGAGAAATTTTAGAGTTGTAAACCCAATAAACAAAGAGCCTCCTAAGTTCGTCTGGCTGATGATACATAAAACAAATTCCAGGTCCCTGAAAATGCTACATAAAGTGTCCTCTAGCACAGGCGATTCTACAGTTAGCACATTGTTTCATTATTGACAAATCACAGCATTCTTGGAGGAGATCAGAAGGTGGCCTCAGTTTCAGAAAATCTGTCCCCTTCCACTTTGGTAATATTGCGAGTATTTATTTGATCACCGGTCTCTTCCAGTTGCTGCAAGTAATGTCTCTGTTTCGTTTTGTTTTGTTTGTTTTTATTGTTTGGCAATTATTTTTTTTCCAGTTTAGGAACTCGGTGTTTGAATCTTCTGGGATTCCAGCAGTTCATGGGAGACAATGAGATGACCTCGGACTTAATAGATGAAGGAAAAGAGTTAATCAGAAGAGGTAAAAGAGAGGGGCTGTTTGTGATACATTCGAATACATAACTTTGGAATTTTAAACATTACTCCTTCATTCACATTTTTTTAAAGAATTATCTTCCTGGAGAATATCATATGTATATCTGGACTGTACTCTGTCTCCAAAAACAGATCAACTGAGTGCTCTTGCAGAGCAGGACATGATGAATAGAGTCTTTTCAGCTCTGTCAGCACCACTTAATGGTTTTTAATGGCATGCAGCTTCCTTGATAGTTATACTGTCAATAGCTGGTGCCAGAACTAAGAAGCAGGCCTGTTGTGTTTTGCAAATAGGTAGGAGAGTCCAACTCTTCTGAAAATTCTATTTCTGTATCCGCCTTCCAAGCTGCTCTATATTGACATTTGTCTCCAATGTTTGTTTATGCTCAGCTACATGAGGATACATTACGTGCATCCAGTGTTGTTTGGTACATTCCCTAGTTTCTGCGTAGCTTTAATGTAAAAATAATCTCTCCACCCTTACACAATCAAGAAATGCAGACTCCTAATTCTTTTTTCTGCATCTTTGACTTAAAACATAAATGACTCTTCTAATATAGATGTGCAAAATCTATACTAGAAAAATAGAGGTGAGCAGTGGCTTAACCTTAGATTTCGTTCTGCTTGCAGCATGAGTTTTTATCGATTTTGATCCAGTTTTGGACCTGGTTTTGGCACTGTAGTCACTTGTTTCTCATGTGGAAATTTTTTCCTGAGCAAAAATAGAGGGATTTAACCCTAATTCCCCCTGCTCGATGTTCAGCATTATTGCCTGTGTAGGGAAGGAAAGGAGCAGAAAGACAGAAAGTTCTTAGATTAGATTAGACAGATTTGGGAAAGGGTTAGCAGGTGTGTGCTTTGGATCTGTTCACTTCCTAAGCATGTCCAATTTGCACTTACTTGGCCATACTACTCAATAGTGCCTCACGTGTTTTCTTGATCAGGGAACTTCAACCTATTCTTCCAAAAAGCAGCTACCACATGACTCCTGCAACCATGATGCAGTTACAACAGAAAGGGGATGCACTAAGCAATCGCGTATCTCTTCTGACCCCAAAATTTGTAATTCTTAATTTAAAAAAACTGACTTCATTGAAAATGCTTAATTTTTTTTTTTAAATCCACTGTACCTTTAAATGAAAACATTTTTCTCCCTAGAAAAGAGAAGACGGCAGAGGCAGGAAGATGGTGATAATAGAAGAAGGGTATGTGGGACAGTTTAGTTCGTTTTCTCTAAGCAGTAGAAGTTTAGTAATTTTAACTTTGGAGAATATGAAAATTTCTGTAGGGTGCAGTCCAATCCTAAACAGGCAAAAATAAGTAGCACATTACATTTTGTGTAAAACACTGACTTTTTTTTTGTGGCATATTAAAAAATAATAATGTTTAATTTCTTCAGTTAAAGCCATAGGCTTGTTCAAGGGAACAAGAACATTTATTCTGAACTTGAAACAAATAGTTCTGTTCCATTTGGTTATAATGGCTAGATTTCCCAGGTATTTTATATCTAATCCTTTTTGGCACCAGGTGCTACTATTTTGAACAACAGCACGGGTGCCTTTCTTTTTCACAAATGCTCCAGATATTGAAGCATCATTAAATCTCACAAGATTTCAGCTATCTCATGTGAAAAGACCAAACTCTTGCACAATTTGGCTTTCTTATGTGAGATCTTACAAGATTTCAGCCATTTTAAATTTTTTATTTAATTGGTACATGGAGCATGGTCACCATCTTGGGTGCAGTAGACTTATCGATACTGTGTTGTTGAACCCTTCCGTGAATGCTACATTCTTCCACTGAGTTCATAGAACATATTTTGGAATATCAGACATAGTGATATCATTGAAATAAGAATGTGCTGATAATAGTTAAAATCACTGTGTTAAATAGTGCGTGTGTGTGTGTAGTTTACTCTGTGTATTTTTGGACAGGAGTGGAAAGAACGGTATGGAAACAATCGTGAACCTTCAACAAGAAACAGAAATATTCAAGCAGACCAAAAGGAATCTAGTTTCACGGAGATCAGTACAAACAGATGTAAGAATAGTACCAATAATTTAATTTCGCTTTTTGTTTTGGATCTGGGAATTTCATTTTTTTTAAAACTCAGAAATAACTTTATGTAATTGAGGGGGCTCATTTAATTCTTTTACTTGCCCTGAGGACATTGTATATTTCTGAGGATCATGGATAATATTTGATTCCACTATTTCAATCAGTTCCAGGAGGGTTGGTGCAACTTTCAGTGATGTTGGGGACACCAAACTAGAAATATGTTGGAGTCATTGGGAATTAATTGATCAAATTTTGATTTGGTGAATGTTGCTTCCTTATTTACATTGCTTGTATGCTGTTCATTCCCACAGGCTTTAAGCGGCTAACAACATAAACATATAAAATACCCCAAGAAACCTCATTTACATGTAAGCAAAAAAATAAAATCAGATACAAATAACCCCATCTTTCAGTCAAAGAATGCTCTGCACAATGGAACAAAGTTGTCCTGAAGCCTAGGAAGATGAGACTGATTGAATTTCCCCTAGGAGGGAGTTCCAAAGTGTGGGAGTGGACACTGAGAATGCCTGCCTCCAGAGCCCCAGCAGTAGGGACCCTATTTATTTACTAATCCAGTTGATATTGTTGTCCATCTATCCAGAAACTCTGGGGAGTGAACAAACAAAAACAGAGAATTACATTAAACAAAACCCCACTAAAACTGCATTGAGGCTTAATAAAACACAAACCACTGGACACATACACCCATGCCAGATGTCCCAAACTAACATCCTGCCCCCAGTACCCAGGGGAAGAGCCAGGTCTTTACGGCCTTGCAAAAGGCCAATAAAGAAGAGGCTGTCTGTATTTAAGGGGGAGGCCCTGTTCTACAGGTGGGCACCATAACAGAAGATATACTTCCAGGAACCCGCTAGATGACATTGATTTATCAGTGGTACTCAGAGCATAGCCACTGTACCAGATCTGGTGTGGCAGCAGAAACCATTGGGGAGAGGCGATCCTGCAACTATCCTGGTCCCATGCCATGTAGGACTTTAAAGGTGACAACCAGGACCTTGAATTGCATCTGGAAGCCAGTGCAGCTCATGTCACATGGGCATATTTGATCCAGTTGGATGGATACAGGAGTATATAGCCAATCTGTCTCTATTCTTTTTCATTGTGTATAAAAACAATTATGTAACTTTAGAAATGGTGTTTGAATTTGCTTGTTCTGACTCTTCCTTTTCTGTGTTTAAAAATATGTGTATTATATATTAATCTTCTTAGTAATGAATATCCTTGAAAATATTAGACCATCTATATATTCCAGATCAAATTCTTTCCATTTCAGCTATTTGCTGTAGTTCAACATGCACCTTGACTATATTGTAAAATTTTCTTGCTGCAGTAACTTCCAAGTACACTAGGTCAAATGGAAGGAATGAAAGGGACAGAGTAGAACTTCTGCAGGATGCAGAACCTCTGGACTTCAATGCAGATTCAATTAATGAAGATCCTCTTGACTCTGAGTCAGGAAGGTAAGAAATACCTAGAGTTTCAAGTTCTCTGTTAATAATTTTTAAGTCAAAGTAAAACTGATGCCAGGAAATTCATGTTCAGATTCCCCATCAATCATGTTCTAGGGAATGGAGTAATAAAATAAGGGACCATAGCATACTGAATTTCCAATTCCTTTATTTTCTTCACCTGCAAGACAGTTAATAAATTCAGGATTTTGGCAGAGATTTCTTTGAAAAACAACATGTTCCAAAGAAAAGGAAGAGCAAAGATAACAAATTTTCTTTTGACCTTAGGTGTGAATGCAGAAGTTTGCTCTTTAAACAATGAGATTCTAGAATATCTATAGTTTTGCCCTGGATATTTCAAAGACCTTGGAAGCAAACTGAGTCCACTAGATGGCCAATAATTTTTTATTATTATTATTATTCTTATTCTTATTATTATTATTATTATAATGAAAATATAATCATCATCATCCCAGGTCCTTGGGAAGGACTCAATAGGTGGATAAAAATGCCAAATCCAGTCTAAACATCTGGCTGACTGTGTGACCAACAATAATAAATGAACAGTAATGGGATTGAAATACTGAATCGCCAAACCATCAGGAGCCATCAGGATGAAGCCTACAAGTATCTGGTCACTTTACAGTTGGATAACATCAAGCATGGATAAGTTAAAAATGTGATTAGTAAAGAATATATCCAAAGAATGAGAAAATTGCTAAATTGAATGGGGGAAACACCATCAAAAGCCATCAATACCTGGGCCATACCTGTTGTACAATACACTGCTAGAATTATTAATTGGACACAAGCTGAACTGGACAGTTTGGACTGAAAAACAAGAAAACTCTTATTCACTATGCATTACATCCCCGTAGTGATATTGATAGATTATACCTGCCCCACAGAAATGGAGGCAGAGGTTTACTTCAAGTCAAACAAACTGTTGAAGAAGAAAAGCATGCATTGGCGGCTTATGTAAAAGACAGCTAAGAACAAGCACTGATGCAAATTAAAAATTGGAACTTAATATACAGGAAACAAAACATGAATATCGAAATAATGTAATAAAAACACAAACAGAATGTTGGCAAGGAAAAGCATCATATGGTCAATTTCTACAAAAGATTGAGGAGAAAGTGGATAAAGATAAAACCTGGCAATGGCTTACAACTGGAACATTAAAAAAAGAAACTAAAGCTTGATTTTGGCTGCTCAAGAGCAACCTATTGAAACTAATGCAGTCAAGGCCAGAACTGAAAAATCGTCGAAATACAGATTGTGCAAAGAACCAGAACAAACAGTAGAACATATACTCAGCTCGTGCTAGAAGATCACACAAACCAGCTATAAACAACGACATAACACAGTTGCCAAAATGATTCACTGGAACTTCAGTAAAAATTATCATGTGCCAGTAATGAAAAATTGGTGGGAACATATAGTTGAAAAAGTAGTTGAAAATGAGCAGGTTAAAATATTGTGGGATTTCTGAATACAAACTGGTAAAGTCTTGTCACATAACACACCAGATTTAACTGTGGTTGAAAAGAAGAAAATGGATAAATGATGTGGCAATACCAGGGGATAATAGACTAGAAGACAAAGAATTGGAAAAGATCACAAGTATCAAGATCTGAAAATCAAAGTTGAAAGATTATGGCATAAACCGGCAGTGGTGGTCCCAGTGTTATCAGCACACTGGGTGCCATACCAAAAAGCCTTGGATGACACTTAGAAAATCTGCACATTGATAAAATTTCCATCTGTCAATTACAAAAGGCCACGCTGCTTTTGTGGATCTGCACATATACTATGCCAATACATTACGACATCCTAGGTTCTTGGGAAAAACATTAGGTGAATGAAGGCCAACACAAGAACTGGCAGCTGTGATTTCATATGGATGTGTAATAATAATAATGATAATGATAATAAAAAAAACTGGGTTCTGAGGGCTTAAGAATTATTTTTGTTCACAACTCCTATCTACCTTGATTCGCAGCCCTATGGTCAGTCCCATGAATATGTGGAAACGTATTTTTGAAAGGCCGTGGAGGTAAAGAATTCCATGGTCCTCTCCTGCGAAAACTGACTCTTTGTCCTAAGCAAGAGTATCTGAGCTTTGGTTGCCAGCACTTGGGAAGAAGCTTCAGAAGAAACTTTAATAGCAGATTTCTGATCCTTGAAGGGCTGTCATGGAGAAGAAGGTGTGGATCCTTGTCCAACCCTATAACTCTGTGAAACCAGAGCCATTTTGCTGAGGCTCTAATGCAAATTAAGGAGATCATAGCTGCATTTGTCTATTAGAAAAACATAAACCAAAGCAGGAGATCTCATTACAGGTTTCCAGTATCTGGTCCAGGAAAGAATTAATTACAGAAGCTTGATCTTAATATCCCAGAACAATTGCACACTAAATTTCGAGTGCATGAGTATTCATGGCATTGAAAGACAGTTGTTTCCATTACTAGTATCGGATATTATTAGCTGCTTATAATATATATGTGCATTGTCAGTTGTGTAAACAATATAATAATAATTTCTTGGCACAGAGTTCTTACACTGAATGTAACCTTAGACATCCCATATTTTATATGGAAAAATTAGAAGTTTGAATATTGCAGATGTATCATTATTATCTGGTCTTTTGTCATTTTGTCTTTAAAGATTTACACAACTCAAAGTATCACTCCATGCATCTCCATTCATGTGAAGAAATGAGCTGTAGTTCACAAAAGCTTCTACCTTTTAGTAATATTTGTTAGTCTGAAAAGGTGCTACCGGGCTCCTTCTGATTTTTGGCTACCCCAGCTAACATGGCTCTCCTTGTACAATGTCTACTACTCAAAAACAGTGCCATGTAAGTTCTACATTTAAAGTCTTTTTATATTCTGCAGGTACCAGTCTGGTGGGAGATACTTGTCAATGTCTCGAAGTAGAATATTTGATGATGTCTAAAGCCCCAGAATGCTCGGATCTCACTCTGGAGAATGCCCTTTCAGGATCTCATTCTGCAATCGAATCAGCTTCAGTTCACAGGAAAGAAAATGAAATGTGAGAAATAAGGAACTTCTTTCTTCTTCAAAATGCACTTTGTAGAATTAGTTGCCCAATTCAAGATGGGCTAGAGCATTGGTTTCTAAAATGGGGATAACCCCAGCAGCGGTGCCTTTCCCACCTTTCCCCTCACTCCTTCAAACTCTTCTGGAGAGAAGAGATTTAAATAAGAAGAGAAGGGGCACAAAACAGAATGGGATGCTAGGCAGCCGGGAGATAAGCCGCGTGCTTGACATTTGGGTTGGTCTTATCTCTGAATGAAGAGGCCTCGTCTTCTGTTATGAACTGGAAACCTAGTATTGTAGGAAAAAAAGTCAAAAGCCTCTCCTAATTCCAGACATGTTTTAGAAGCTGTTGATACATAAAGAAGTATGGTTTTGACTTTTAGAGTTGGATCAAGGTAAAGTTAATGCAGATGCCATTTTAAAACAACAAATGTTGGGCCCAAATAAAGATGTCATTTGCATGTATTGGAAGTTAAGTTTTCTTTTTGGGTGATGGGGGGAAAACTTTCTAAGGATTAATACAATTGGGTCTTCCGAAATGTACTTCATTAGCTTAGTCCTATTTGATGCAAACTTTATGATTACCTTCTATTCCAACTTTGGTATGATTCAGAAAAGGCCATTTGGACAGGTTTGAGCGCTCAGCTCAAGTTCTTGAAGACCTGAAGAGATTTTACAAATCTGTACAAAATAGCTTTTCTTCAGTGCCTGCCTAACAGTCACTGAATTGAAAACAATTTGCATTTTCATTATCTATATATTAATGACATTTGCACGCATAATAGCATTGATAACAAAACCTTAATAGAATCTTAACAGTTTGAAAGCACTATATTTAAAATCATATACTAGCACATGGTTGGCTATAAGGGAAAAACTCATCACAGAAACATCTTTTAACATTTATTGATAAAAGCTGCTAGTGAAAATTATTCAGCTGAATTATATTTTTGCCATTCTGAATTGCAAAGTTCCAATTTTCTCTGTCCAAAAGTCCATTGCTTTAAAAGTAATTTAATAGTTCTTGTAGTCTGGATTTTGTCTTTTGAAAAAATGAACTATTCTAGTATGAAAATAAAAAATAAAGATGACATCCAGCTACATTGCCTTACATAGGAAATCCATGTTTTAATCAAGCCTGCATTTTTGCTGCTAGAACAGTTTTTTCACTACAGGGGGAAAAAAAATCCTTACCTTTTCAAATAGAGACCAAGAAATGTTGCCTGGCAAACAAAATTTATCAAAACAATTTTCATAGGTATTTCTGAATGCTATATGGAAAAGTGTACAGTATTATTGGAGCCACATAATGTCAGAAGCTTTTAAGAAAAATATGCATTTGTCATTGTTTGTTTTCTTGAAGCCAAATCTGGTGATTAGATATGACTGCTGATTGTCAGGAGGATGTAAACATCTGTCCTATCACTGTACTGTGTTTCATACAGGAGGGGGCTTTGTTCGACATGTTACAACGTTTTTATACATTTTAGAAAAGCAAGGTATGTGAATATTTTGATTACTGAATAGTAATGCTGCACAACAGAGAGGTCTTTAGGTTTTATTGATTTGGATAGCTTTTAAACATCCCAGAAAAGTGCAGATGTAAAGCTACAGTGCCTGGCAGAATTTTTCTGGGCACAGAGAGAAGTTTTTGCGTTCTTGTTTGTAACAACTGGATAAATAATGTGGGATAATTTATTGGGCATTTCCTCACAGTGTCCAAGTTCAGGTGCAGCATGACAAAGTTACAAGGAAGAGATGGAAGCAAATAAACGTGGTAATGGTTGATCCATGTATTTTATAACACTTAAACCCAGCATTCATTTTGGGGGGAGAAAGGTTAAATGTGATTCACAGTAGCTTCAATGAAGCGTCATTTTATGCAATGTGTATCTTGAAAGTGAATGGCTATTAAAAACACACCATCTTCTGTTCACCCTGACTTGGGATATTATTTTCATGAATGCCGAAATTACATTCAGTGCTACGACATACTGAATATGTGGTTATGGAATTAAGTGGAATGTACTAGCAAAGGAATTTACAAACAGTTTCATCAACACCAGTTTAACATTAACTTTAGAATTTAGAAATTATCTTGATGCCATAAATTGATCTAGGCTTCCCATGTCTATTAAGAAAAGCTACTTTGGAGTTATCAAATTTCTTCAGAAAGTTTTTTGATCCCCAGAAAAAGTTCTGATATTCTGAATGCCTTATTCCTTTTGATAAATAAAAATTTTGTTACTAGGAAATTAATAACCTACAGTGAGACTTCTGAAAGGTTATTCAGTTTTGATTCAGAAGTTACTGGCTCAAATGCACAGTTACAGACGAGGTGCTCTTTTGCTTCGGGGGGTGAGCTGGAAATTCACAGATAGTTTTCTGACAAGTTTGGACATGGACCTGCCATGGGATATTCTCAGGTGATTGACAGCTCAAGTGACGGAGATTTGGCATAAAATAGTACTTTTTTCTTGTCGGAATTCTTTTTGGGAAACAAACATGTTTATATCTGGAATCACTTTCAAAATGAAGTCAGGCTGCTTATGGAAAAGCATGCAAAGCCTTCCAGTCCCAGCTATTCAAACTGCTTGATGCATTGATTATTAGGAGTTCAGTGTCTTGCTCTTGCACGCTGCTGTGGAACTTCATGCCAAAACAAAAATATTTAAAACATTTCTATATATTTGTGAAGCTGACTAGTGTTTTGACTTGTAAGAATGTCACGGTCACATGCTTGTTGTGTAAAGAACTTAGATTTCTTCTTTTAACGCAAATTGGAAAATGTGGCTTTTTTAGCAGTTACATTCCTGCAAAAACTTGTATTTGCCATTGAATTCTTTGTTTATACCTAATAGTAAAGTTGGAACAGAAATAATTGCTTTGTAAATAATATTGGGGTTTGGAGTCATGAACAATGAGATATATATTTGCTGCCAGTAAGTAATTGTTATTTATATCTAACTAGGGATGTGTGGATTACTGTAGTATAAATTAAATTAAAATGTAATGCTGTATATGAGTTGGAATTAAAATGAACTTTATCATATGTTTCTCTAATTGTCAGTGTTTGATATGTAACTGTGAAATGCCTAAGGAGTTCCCTGAACTAAATGCAGAGAATTCAAAACATTAATACAGTGTGTGGCTTTAGAAACTATGAGAAGGGGATTGGATAGGATGCATCTCTGTGTTAGATAAATTGTTTTTTGGTTGTGGAAAACATTACAAAATGTGCAGTACTACTAAAGGAATTATTTTCACAATAATATTACTTTGCACAAAATTATGCTGCTAATGGTATTGTCAAGGAACAGTTGGAATATTTTTTTTCTTTTTTCACATGGCTTGAAAACAGGATCTACTAGTGAAGAACAGCTAACTGAATGTCATATTGCAATCTTGGTTTACAACTGTATATATTACAAGATGCCATGATTTTCATGTTTCCCATTATTAATACTTTGAGATATAAAGTTTATTTAATATTAAAATAAGCATTTATGGAATAAAGTGGAGAATTATGTTTAAAACTGTGTTCTGAATTTAGCAATTCCAGTGCTAATTTTTCTTCTGTGATTACTTCTAAAAATGAAAAAAAAATAATAGGTGTTTAGAGAATATGTCTGTCCAACCGAAACTTTCTTTAAAGGCCCTTTTCCTCCTTCATTCTTTTCTCTGTTACTGCTTTCTCCAATTTTGTCTATACTTCATAAATCAGAAAACAATGCAACTACATCATGACCCCTTCTCTCTAACCAACATGAATTTTGAGTGTGTTAATTTCTTACTTTACCAATAAGTGCTCATTTTGCTGTAATGTATAAACTGCTATTGGTCATACTACAAACTCTCTGTGTTAAGAAAATCTGTGAGAATTATACCCATTGTAAATATAGAAGCTATGCTGGATCTTTATTTGTATTCATGCATGACGTGACTATAGATCAAAAGAAGCCAAGAGAAATCAAGAAAACGTGATTTATACTACCAATGGGATAAATACTACTCTATTGCACTAATAAGAGAGCAAGTTTGTGTACCTTGAATGATGTAATATGCAATCAAAAACACTGAAGCCTGTGCATTGTGTTTTTGTATCAATGATCCTAAACTGTATATTTAAAAAGTGATGTGCCCATTCTGGTTTTTACTCCATTTGTTTTTGTTTCTATAATTTATTTTCTCTGGGAAGACAAAGGAAAGTTTGAATGAATTCATAAAATGCTTTACAAGTGCATGTTACAAATGGGCTTTGAGAGCATTACAAAGTGAACTCCCTTTGTCTTCATCACTTTAGCGCAGATATGTATATCTTATTTGGGTACTCAGAATTGCAAACCTGTAAATTAATTATGTACTGATCTTTTTTAATGTACATTTAAATCTAATTAGAATAAAGTTTGCCTGAATGGATTTTTCTCCAATATTTTGTTTGTATATTAATAAGAATACATTTTAGATTAATACTAGGGTGAATGGGCATGAATATTCACATAAATGTACAATTCCTTTTTCTGTATTTGGAAATCACCTCTAAATTGAATCTGCTGCCTCTGCATAGCTAGGTTTTTTGTTTTAATGCCAGGATTAATGTTAAACACTAAAACACTAGAGCCTGAACTAGGTGAAAGAATCAATTATGAAGCTTTCGTATAATGACGGCACTGAAATTATTGTCTCCCATCCCATATCCAGTTGTTTCATCTACATGAACTTTCTCCAACCTGGTGCCTTTGGGTGTGATTTACTACAACTTCCAGGCTGAAACAATAATGTACATAATTACTTGGAAATAAATCTTTAAGTTTATTCCCACAATGATCCCAGGGTTGACTGACTGCTAGATTTTAAAGGGAAAAAATGCTCCTAATTAATATGGCTTTTAATTGTTTAAAATGTTAATTTATTATGTTGAATTACAAGCAATTATAATTATTTATATGGAAATATGTGTGGAATATTCCAGAAGAGCATTCTACTTTTATTACTGCTTCTCCTACCTTCTACTTTTCACCCTGGGATGGCATCTGCTTGATATAGGCATACTGATGAACATATTTTAATTAGAACTATTGTTTTATTTGTGCACACAATGTAATTGATTTAATTCATTTAATCTCAATTGAATGGTATTAATTGAATGATCTGGGTGTTCATTGTAAGGGATGCTTATGAATTCTATAATTACTTTAAATTATAATTTAAATTGAATTATAATTAAATAATTGTTTTCATTTTAACTCTGTTCACTGCCCAGAGTCATTTGTTGAGATGGGCGGCCATATAATTTGGATAAATAAATAAAGTTAACAGGGGAACAAAGGACCTAAATAAAATTATGTATTTTATATAACTATTTAACTTGGAAAGTTTATATTCCTCCTTTTAATCAGTTGAATCTGAGATGGCTTATAATAGCTATTTGAACACTGAACTCTGACACTGATTGGAAGCAGGCCCCTTGCATTTCAGGCTAGCATATTTCTGTCCTTACCAGGAAATATTATGGATCAAACCTAGAACTGTCTACATGGGAGGTGCAAGTAGTAACAAGAGCAAAACTGATACACTTAATTTCATTTAGATTGTTTTAAAGTAGGTTTTATGCTACAAAGACCTAAACAGTACAAAGAGAGATGAAAATTAAAAAGGCCCCTCTGACCCACCCCCCCAACCACACACACACACACAAAGCTGGTCCTAACCTGGCTGCTTGTCTTAGCCTTCCCCCCAAGGTTCAGGATCTGGAGCTTCCAGTGCATCTTCCTATAAGTATTGTTTCATCCCCCACTCCCAAAATAATCACCAAAGGAACATGCAGACATGGTCAAAACTCACCTGGTTGCAAAATTGCCAGGCAGCTTCCATTTCACATACACAACTCACAAAGACTTTCAAATACAACCTAGGAAATGACAGGCAGCTGGGAAGCCTTGAATGATTTCAGTAATTTGATTGATGCTCTTTTATAATCAACCTTGCCATACCTACCCCCCCCCCCCAATATTTTGGAAACCACTAGACTAGTGTGCACAAATACATGTACAGAAAAACATCTATGGGGTGGGTAGCTGCTAGCAATTTATCTTCATGTGGAGCGAGAAGTGGGCAGGGGGTTCTCCATAAGGGTACCTCAGGGGGTGGGACACCGATGTGACAATATTTGCCCTTTCAGATTGGCCATCTGCAAAGAAAGATGGTGTTTTCCACATTTCGAGGTCAGCAGAAATAAGTTAATTTGGGGATGATTTCAAACTGCTTTGTGAAGGATTGTACCAGGGGTATCCATAGCGCATGGTAAAAGAATTCAAGATGACAGCCATGGTGGTGCAATCAAAGTTCTGCTTGCTTTTTATGTGTGTCACATGTGTATAAGGCATATATGGATATAAAAAAACAAGTAGGTCTTCTGTTTTGATTTTTTTTTTTAACCACAACCTGCAGACACTTCTGGATTGCACGTTGGAAACTTGGGTGATGTGGCAATTTTCTTATACTGCGGAAACGTTTCACTGCATTCTTTCTGCAGGAGGAAGCTAAATCTGCAAACCTACGGGGGAAAATGCAGACAGAAAAATCACTTTAAATTGTTTTTATTTGGTCTCTCCATTTGTTATTTCAGAAACAAGAAAGAGCATATAGATTACAGCAAATAATACATCAATAATATTCATGGAATTATTATAATTTAAAACTAAAAAGTATTTGTGCTCTTGTCACTAGTAAATTAAATCTTGATCTAGCTCCACCTAAAAGTATATGCTCTCTGACTGAAAGGCACCTAAAATCCTATATTTGGTACAAATATACTATTTGTCTAAATAATGCTGAAGCAGATTACGTTAAATATTACAAAGAAATCTTTGTTTGCTTAGAAGTTACCTTTCTTTCCATGGCAGTGGTTAGAATACTTTCCAGTAAACCACACACACAAAACTAGCATTTCAGGGGCATATGTAGGTTCAAATCTTTTCCCTTGAAATCTAACTTCCCACATTTTTTCTCCCCTCCTCTTTCTTTTCATGTGTGTGTGTGCACACAAAAGCAGGTTCAAGGGAACTACCTTTTCTTCCTCCACACAGAAATGTAAAAAGCCTGTCCCTTGCAGCAAAAACAATTCTAAAGTATTTCCTGAGACACTGTGATCCGCAGTCTTCCTGAAAGCCACATCCAAAGCAGAGGGACCGAGCCTGAAAGAGCATCTCCAGCCACAGAAAGGACGAATCCAAGCCCAGCCAGGTTGCACCAGGCCCTTCTCGGCAACCCGGATCTCCTTGGAAACAAGGTGGTAAACACAAGGTTCGAGGCAGGGGAGCGATACGTAAACAAGTAACCTGAGATGGATGGACAGCTGAGGTCTTCCAGTCAGGCGTTGTGTCCGGTTGGCGTTTGCATTTGTTCTTTCCAGCAGCCCAATCAGGGGAGGAGGGTGTAGGCCAGAAGAAGGGAGGAAACCCAAGGAAGAGATAGGCCTGTTTTCCCCCAACTCTACAAGGAAGCATCCATAGTTTCAGGTGGAAGCAACAGGTAACAGATTCAAGGTAAACAAATATTTTATTCTCATCCCCTTCATCCGTGGCTTCCAAAAGTTATCATGCCATTTATATCCCTGTCTTTTCCTCCTCTGCTATTGAAGACATTGCCTTTTATAAAGTTCGTGCAATTAAAAAATAGGACCTGGGATTATAAATAATGTGGGTTAGTGGAGAAGCAAAAAAGGAATACACAGCAAACTGGGAATAATTGGATTTGCTTGATATGCAGCCTTGATATTCAAGAGAACACCGAGCGGGGTGGTCTGAGAGAGCCTTCGTTGTAGGTAGCAGATCCGTTTGTGATGATTATTGTCAAGTTAGGATTAAAGTGCTTTTCGGCCAAGATGGTGAACAACAAATTAAAATACAGGACAGATACTGTTTTATAATGTGCAGAAAGCGAAAAGGGTAGCTCATCATAGTGGTATAAAATAAGAAAGATCATGATGTCTTTTTAAAGGCAGAAGAGCATTAAATACTGTATTAAAAAAAAAAAATTCCTTCACTGACTTTGCTCATTTGAGCTCCCTTTGTGCTTTAAGGGAGAAACCAAGTGCTCAGATCTACGTTGGGATTGTCCATAGGTTTAGGTAATATAGTACCTGTCTGGAGGGTGGTTGCTATTCAGGACACAGAGCTCACTGGTTTTGAACATCATACAGAAAGGTGTTTGAAAGGGATTTTGACTGTGAGAATTTTTCTATGCCAGGACAATCTCCAGCAAAAGGAGAAATCATTTCATGAAAATGTTAGCTGCCAAACTGATTGCTGCTTCCAACTGGTTCTCATCAAAAAAATTCTTGCTTTCTGCCACTAACAGCCTAAGTGGATCAATCCAGCTTCGTTGTTCAAGATAGGGGAGGTTAAATCTGATTTTATTTGGATCTTATCCAGATACCGCACTAGTTTGGTGTTATGAAGGTAGTTTTAAGAGCAAGAGATATGCTGTTAAACAGTGAGATACAATTCAGCAATAACTTTATAAATTGCAGCTGACCGAGCAAAGATCTTGACTTCATATGGATCATAGATCCATGGATGTTAGTGTTCTATAAAAATAAAAAAAGTTATTTTTAATGGAAAAATTTATTTAGTGCAATGTTGGGAATTTCCAACTATTGACACTAAACAAAAAAGAAAATCAGGAATGGATTTCTGTACTTCATAGGGAATGCTTGATTTTAGACTGTCAGCTTGAAACTCCTCCAGAGATGGTCAGGTTCTATATAACATCTCCAGAGAGCTTAACTAGGGTACAGTAGCTAAACAGTGACACATCATCAAGCCTCTCACTCAACTTTTGAAAAATTCTGGGTTATTAATTTACAACATTCTGTAGCCATTCACAGCCTGCAGCTGTCAGGCACTGCAGTCCTTAACCCAATAAAACAGAAACATTCTCCAGAGACTCAGCAGGTCCAAAAGAAAGTCAGTTTATTGATGATTAACATACAGTCCTTAGCAAGGAATTGCTGAAACTGAAAAGCCCGTGCAAAGCAATGCTTTCTTAACCCTTCTGCTTGCTCCCCTTTTCCCCTCATACTTTCTGACACCTTTCTCTGCTCTCACGCCAGTACGACCTTTGCATTCCTGAAGACTAGATAAGGTGAAGCCATCTGTACTAACTGTTATGCACCTAACTGGCATTACACGCCCCCCCCCCCATACAATTATGGCAGAACCGAGCGAGCTAGCAAGTACAATTAACGCAGTTAATTGTGAGGTTCTGACAGTAGCATCAGTCTACACACGGCAGTAAGACTACTAACCTATACCTAATCTGGCCAGAGGGAATACTTCCTCTTGGACAATTGCTAATCTAGCTGGAAAATTTGGATGTTGCAGTCCCAAAATATTAGAGGTGGGGAGTGCCACGTTGGGGAAAGCTGGTGTTGAGGATTTTGCTCTGGAAAATGGTCACCAGCTAGGAGAGTAATCAATTGCATACAGTATATTGATTCAAGATTGTTTGTAGAGAAAGCTCTATGATACACTTCAGATTGAAGTGTCTCCTATGGAACCAATTCATATAGTTAGTTGCATATAATTTTATAGGGGTAATTCTTCCCACATTGGATGCTGAAAGACTTGATAGAAATGACAACTACATAGGCAATTGATGCTAGAATTGCAAGGGGAGAGAGGGAAATTTGGAAGAAGACTTGTTTTCTTTCTGGAGACCCAGGACTGGCGTCCTCCATACCTTTTGCTATGACTTCCTTATCTCTCTCTTCTATTGGCATTCCTAGAAGTAAAGACCTCACACAGTTTCTGAATGTTAATTGAAATATGTGTTCCTTAATAAGAGACTTACTAAGCCCTTCGTGACCATTTTTTAAAACTTCCTTTTCCCTTGCTCCCAGAAAAGAAATAAATCCATCTCTAGGGATTTAGAGAATGACTTATTTGGAGGATATGTTAGAGAAATTTCCTGCAAAACCATCGCCTTCCCAACATGCTCCTTATATGCCATGTTTTGTTCTCCCCAAAGCAGGATAGAATAGCCCCAAGGAGGAGGCTGGGACTATCAAAGGCGTTAACATTTTTTTTCATCTCAGGGAGAGAGGGTAGATCTGAAAAATCCGTGAGCATTGGACATGCTCCATACATGTGCTTATATTCTAAGCTGGCACTTGTGTTTCCTCTCAAGAGTTGAAATTCCAGTTTTACATAGTAACCTTTCAGACTGATGCCATTAGATAGTATCAAAGCCTTTACTAAAGGCATTTTGAATAATTGCTCCACATTTCATTGCTGCTGTGGTTTTACACACACACACACTCCATGAATTGTAATAAGCATAACTGCTAGAATGTACTTCTTGTTTTACTTCAGCAAAGTGTTGGCTCACACTTGTTATTTCATTTTGGGTTATTTGGTAGAGGGGATTTTGAGGGGGGGACAGAAGGCTGCACTCCAGATGCCCCCCCCAAAAGCAGCAAATCCAGGGGCCACCTGGATCTGGGAATTTACCATTTTGGTTCTGGAAGGGGTTGCACTTCCCCAGACAGACGCAGTGTGCAATCTGGGGGTCCTTCTGGACTCGTAACTCCTGCTGGAAGACCGGGTAGCAGTTGTGGCTAGAAGGCCCTTTACACAGCTTCAAGTGGTGCACCAGTTGCGCCCATACCTGGATCAGGAGGTTCTACCCTCAGTCACTCATGGCCTGGTCACCTCCCAGTTGTATTACTGTAATGCACTCTACATGGGGCTGCTCTTGAAGAGCATCTGGAAACTTTAGCTGATACAAAATGCAGCGCCACAGGCAGTTATGTGCACACCTAGATCTACGTACATTATACCTCTACTCCGCAAGCTGCACTGGTTACCAATTTGCTTCCAGGTTCAATTCAAGGTGCTGGTGATAAAACCTTACATGGCATGGGACCAGGTTATTTGAAGGACCACCTCTCCCCAGTGACATCTACCATCCCATCAGGTCCAGCAGAAGAGGCTTGTTGCGGGTTCCGTCCACTAGACAGTGTCACTTGATGGGACCCAGGAGGGCCTTTTCTGCTGCTGCACCCACCCTATGGAATATCATCCCCCCCCAAGGTCGTGCTGGCCCCAACCTTGATGGCCTTCTGGAAGGGCCTGAAGACTTCGCTTTGCCATCTGGCCTGGGGATCAGAGATTGGTGTGGAGCCCATAAAATGGCTGTACTGCCCTTGAATGACTGTGCTCCCCCAGTGACTACATTGTATGCTTTTAAATTGTTTTAACATTTTGTATTGCTTGTAAGGTTGTTTTATTTTTTTACTTTTTGGCATTGTTTATGGCTTAATTGTAAGCTACCCAGAGTCACAAATGTGAGATGGGCAGCTGTATTAATTGAATAAATACATAAATAAATAAATCATATCTGCAATGTAAATACATCTGGAACCATTGGGAGTGCAACTCTTTGCAAAGTGAGCTGAAAATGAGCTGCAGTGAAACAGAAGAGATTACTTCCAAGGAAACATCCTTAGGATCTAGTTGCTAATATCATATTTGTGTGTGTGTGTGCGTGTGTGTGTTTTCACCACCTCCTATTATTACATCACTGTGTGGTTGCTAAGAGTCAACCCCAGATTGACAGCACGTAATCAGTTGATCGATTTGTAGATGAGGAACCAATACTCAATACAAAGCTACTTACCTTCTCTGCGGTAACCAGATGCAAACACTCCTTTTCTGCTGCTGCACCTACCCTATGGAATATCATCCCCCCCAAGGTCATGCTGGCCCCAACCTTGATGGCCTTCTGGAAGGGCCTGAAGACTTGGCTTTGCCATCTGGCCTGTGAATCAGAGACTGGTGTGGAGCCCATAAAATGGCTGAGAAGGAAATTTTAGCTGCTGCCTGTGCTTGTTTTCCCTCAACTTTATTTAGCCAATTACACACATCAGCATTTTACATAATGTTTACATTTTCAAGCAGTGGTTGAAATTTGTTTGACTCCTCTGTTGTCTGACCCATGAATGGCAAATATGCATGAGTTAGCTTAACATAAATATGCGTCAACTGTCTTACTCATCAAAAGGGTTTTAAACATTGAAAAATGTCATCTTAAATTCCCCTTGCCAAGATCTTCCCACTCATATCTACATATTGATATTCTAGAAAAAGCTCTTCATTTAGGTGGCAAAGTAGCCTCTTTTCTACAGATAGGATGACCAGCACTTTTGCCCTAGTTTGCTCAGGTGCCTTCAACAATACCTGAATCTGCAGCCTAGGAATGCTTGTGTCCATAAGTGCAGTTCCTGGAGATGCTTGGAAGACAGGAAAGGCATGTAAGACCATTTTAAAGATTTCAGAGTAGATGTCCTAAATCTCTCTCTTTGGACTTTTCAAAAGATTGAGATCTCTTGTTCAGCACAGCTCCATCAAGATAGAGATGGCTCGCCTTTTATCTTTTTGTAAGACGACTGACCTCATTTCTTCTAGATGCCGGGCACAGCACGACATGACAGGGAAATGGCAATCCAGGCCAAGAAAAGGCTTTCCAATACCACTGATCCAATCGAGAAGCTACGCCTTCAGTGCCTGGCAAGAGGTTCAGCAGGCATCAAAGGCCTGGGCAGGTAATGGATCCATGAGATAAATGATGAAAGCAAGCTGTGGCCAGACATTCATGGAGGTGAAGCCTGCATCCCTTTAAAACTGAACTAGCTAGTTCAGCCTCTTTCAACTCTATTTCAACTGGCCCGGAGGGGTTAAGACCATGAACCAGCCATTCAGTCTGATGTTGGGTGAGGATCTGCTGTTTAGCTGCGCTCCTTTCAGACTGTAAGTCCTCTTTGCACGGCACATGTTTTAACGCATTCAAGAAACACGATTAAGAAAAAGGTAAGAAGGCCTGAACGAGAAGGAAGGAAGAAAGGATTCTAGTGCTACTATTCATGTTGTTATATCTGGGTGGAAAATTCCAGATGACCACAAGATGACACCAGAGAGATCCGGAAACAAATTGCCCTTGCTGCCATCTAGTGGTTGTACAAATATTTGCAGCCTAGATATGGCAACCTTACATTAGGCAACTATGTCCATCTTTTTCTCCTTCTCAGATTACAATTGGCTTAGATGCTGTTGACAGCTCCATTAATACTGCCAGCTCTCTGCCCTAAAAAATTAGATTCTAACATGGTGCAAAGAGAAGCATCAGTTGCATGTATAATTTATTCTGCAGCAATTCCAGGGGCCTGTTGTACGTCCAGATGCATCCTTAGGCTATAAATGGTAGAGGCTACAGGCTACAGGGGCTGCAGGAAGAAGTAACTTTAAAAAAAAAGGTAAAGGTGAAGTTCCACATTCTGGAAAGTGGAGAGGAGGACCATCGCACTGGGCTACCTTGTAGGAAGTGAGTGTTTTGTGATTGGCCATGTCTGCTCTGGCAGCCATTTTGTGAGAGTGCCCATAACAAATTCTCAAAATCGCAAATGTTCCCAGTGACCACAACAATGTTGGAGACTCCTAATCTAAGATAAGTAGTAATGGAGAATGAGCAGAGGAGGAATACAGGAAGGGGACAGAGGAAAGCTGACATCTGCACCCCTTGGAAAAAATTACATGGTCAAGGAAGGGTAATTGCACAATAAGTTCTCATCTGGAAACTCTGAAAAAGATCAGGATGACATAATTGGCATAGGCCTCAGTCATAATTTTAGATTGCAGGGATTCCAACTGTCAAATAAAGCAGTGCATTCTGAGAATAATTGTTATGCTTATTGTCTATTGAACTATATTTAACTTTTTAAGATCATTCTAAAGTCTTGCCTTCTAGAATAGGAAGAGATAAATAAACACATCACATTCAACATGAGCAGTTAAAACACAACAGACAGTTGAAATCCAGTGAATGAAAGGGAAGATATCCTAAAATAGCCTAACAAAGGAAAAGTTGCTCCTTGTGTGGCAAAAGAATCGAGACTACACAAGCAAATGTCTTGATGGGGAAAATTTCATTAAAAGGTATTAAAATTGAAATGCCTGGAATTTACTCATCTCCTAATTTATATCATCTCTCAAGGAACGCGAACAGGATCTAAAGCCAATCTCAATGGATGGATACCATTCCTACCATTCTGTAGGAAATGATCCTTGAGAAAATGATCCTTGAGATACTCCAGCCCAAGGCATTTTTACTGTTACACATTAAAAGCAGCATTTTGAATTATGCTTGGAAATAGACCTTTGGTTAATATAACTACTTCAAAATTGGCATAATGTGTTCCATATGAACCATCTCATTTAGCAATTGTTGTATTTTGCATCAACTGCAGTGGTTGAACTATTTTGTAAAGGCAGACACACATTTTACCCTGAGATGTGGTGCTGACTACCTCCTTAGCTGGCTTGAAAAAAGGACTGGACCAATTCATGGAAGTCATGGGATCTATGGCTATTAGCCTTGAGGGCAATGTGACTGCCTCTGAAGGCCATCTGCTGGGAGACTAGTGGGCTTCCTTGGGCAGTTGCTCAGCCACTGTGAGAACAGACTACTGGACTAGATGGGCTGTGGGTCCAATCCAGCAGAGTACTGCTTATGTTCTTATAGACCACATAGCAGTCAGCTAAATCAGATGTTACCAGTTCAAAGGTAATTTGCCCAAGCAGTCTCTGTCCAGGAAGATTGCAATTAGCTCATCAGCTATAGTAGAATGTGTGGGAATTAGAAGTAAGGGTGACATTAATATATACACTCATATCCAGGATTGCCAACCTGACCTTTTGAGAGCAAAGCCATTATATCCACATCTAGGTGGATACTGGTTCCTAATCCAAATGCATGATTTGTCCGTGCTACATCAATCTTATTTTAACTGATTTTTCAGTTTATTGGTTCCTAGTCAATTTGTTTATACGTGTGTATGTAACTGTCCAATTGCTGTTTTGGTCCCAATTCAAGGATGTGCAAGTCTACCCAAGTTTATTGTATCTACACACATCTACTTTTCAGTTAAGAGTGGAAATACCAATCAGGTGAAGATGAGGGTTGCTTATGTAAGAGTTACTCTAATTTGATGTAGAAGTGAGATAAACATTCAAACTGAACAATATTCAGCACCTGAAGCTGCAAGCTTCCATCGTGAAATTTGGAAATGAGGTCAGATGAGAAGTCTTTATATTTCTCAGAAACAAGGCTCTTGCTGTTTTTTCCTTAAATGTGTCTTTCCTAGATTTTGTACGTCATTGTCCTATTTCTCTTACTCTTTGATCTTTGTAACTCTTTTCTTTACAGTCACCCTTCTTTTCTTCAGGGTTTTCCACATCATGGATGACGATAATAGCAGGACCCTTGATTTCAAAGAGTTCTTGAAAGGACTCCATGATTATGCTGTGCTGATCGACAAAGAAGAAGCTGAAAAAATTTTCAAAATCTTTGACAAAGATGGAAATGGAATAATTGACTTTGATGAATTTCTCCTCACATTAAGAGTAAGTTTTAAACAACAACAACAATAGTTTCCCACATTATTGTGTTTTGTGAAATATAACATGCTGGATCCATGTCCAAATCTGTAATGGTATGTGGGTATGTACCTTGGGAGACCCTGTCTAGGGAACAGTAAGATAAGAGACAGCACAGCCCACAGCTGGATAGTGGATGGGGCAACAGCTCAGAAGGGACCCCCTCTAGTTTTTTGGGTGGTAAAGGAGACAGTGGGAAATGTGTACTTTCAGACTTGCAAGATTCCATTAATGTAGCCTTACAATGAAGTAGAATTAGCTTATCTGGTCATGTTTCCTGTCTGGTCTACCTGATAAGGCTGATGAAATCAGTGCCTTCACTGGACAAGCTTGTTCATGGGTATGGGGAAATAACTTGGGGAAATCCCTAATATGAGCTAACTGGAACATTTGAACCCCAGTGATAGTGCTGTAGTGTGTACAGCATGTTCAAAGAAATCAATTTATTTAAAACAAAAGAGTATGGTTAGGAAGTAGCAGTTAAATAAGCTTCAAATTAACTGGTTGATATGTCTGCCAAATGGGTTGGAATTGTGTAGGGAAACATAGATACCTGGTATCTATCAGGTACCTGATTATATGAAAATTACAGACAAGACTCTTAGAGCCCTTAGTGTCAAACAGTACAACTGTGTGGCTTTCAACTCCTTAATGAGGCCACAGCAGATGGAGGCACTTGGTAAATAAAGGGGAGATTTTTGTAAGAATTTGTGTCTGCCACATGGTATGTGTGTTTCAGAGGCTGCAATTGTATCTGAAGAGGAGAGGATTAAACTTTCCCTTCTTTTATGTCGTGGTTCATATTGCATCTTCATCTTGGGGTCAAGGAAACTCAAAGCACATTAGGAAAATGCATGCCACATTTCGTGTTTTGTAAATTAATACTTTATTACGCTGCTATTATATGGGGCTTTCATGAGTTACTTTGTGTTTTGGTTGGTTGGAAATGTATTTTTGTATTAAAACATTATATATTATTGTTTATATATTGTACTTATATTGTTCAAATCCCAGCCAGCTGCCGAGAGTTGCATTTGGGAGATGGGCAGCCATATAAATCAATTTAAACAAACAAACAAATAAAAACCTGTGATAGCCCCTCTGCTCTCCCCCACATGCTCTTTTTAT
This sequence comes from Python bivittatus, assembly GCF_059951505.1. Classification (NCBI taxonomy): domain Eukaryota; kingdom Metazoa; phylum Chordata; class Lepidosauria; order Squamata; family Pythonidae; genus Python; species Python bivittatus. Next base: position 8,849,018 of record NW_028277097.1, read on the forward strand.
ATCTCCCTACATCCTATCCATTCTGCTTTCCATCTACTTCCAGCCTTCGGTCCTACAGTGCATGGCACACAAATCCCATTCCAGCACCGGCAGTGCTTCTTCCTCACCTCCAACTCAGAATCACTGTTCTCAGTTAGAAGGGAAATGAGATGAGTAGCTAAATTCCAGCAAGGAACAGCCAGCAGATAGTGGTGGAGTATAAGCCAGGAGACAGTTGCTCTTTTCAAATACAAGTAGCAAGCTTCTGGAGAAGTTTTGGTAGCCAAAGGCACCAGATTAAGCAATTCAACACCAGTTCATAGAGGAGCGGTGACCTGTGCACAGCTCCACCTGGTTTAATTCTTCTACTTTGGCTCACAAATAATATGGTGTATACCATAGTGAACATCTGGAGGCATCCAGGTGGCCAAAAGCACCATATGGGAAGGTATGAAATTAGCCCAGAGATGAATAATGATCCGCACATGGGTTCCTCTGCTTTAATTCAGTTCCATTGTTTTTTTCCACAGTGCATCTGCTATACTCCTGCATGTTCTTTTTTGAGAATCCATGTTCACATCCTTTTCTTTAATGCTCTGAAAACGTTAGAGGAAACATAGCTCATCAAGCCCACTTTTGATATTAAGAAACGTAGAGTAATAGGATCAGCTGGAAGGAAGGTGACCTTATAATGACATTGCTTTGTGCTTTTTCTTAGCCTCCTATGTCTAACGCAAGGAAAGAAGTCATCATGCAAGCTTTTCGAAAGCTAGATAAGACAGGGGATGGTGTCATCACCATTGAAGATTTGCGAGGAGTCTACAATGTAAAACATCATCCCAAGTACCAAAATGGAGAATGGACTGAAGACCAAGTTTTTAGGACTTTCCTGGAGAACTTTGATTCACCCTATGATAAGGATGGACAGGTAAGTGAGGAGGAGATTAAAAGCAAACAAAAACTAAGCCAGTCACGCCAGACATGCCAGAAACTCTGTTGTTCTTTTAGGTGGACTTGCTGAAATGATCAATAGAGATCTCTTTTCTTTGTCCCCCTACTGGGCAGCCATTGGGCATGGAAGGGAAGCACCGTGGACTTTATACTGATACTCATACTTCTGTCTCTCTCCATCCCCCAAAGCCCTGGAATGCAAGTTAATCCTCCTGTAGGAAAATGGAATATATCTTACATTTCAAAAGAAATTCACTGAAATTATGCATATCACGTTCCTATATCACTAATCATGCTTAATTTTGTTCTGGATCTGCGAAATAGAATGCAAACTCTTTGTGGTTTTAATAGGAAAAATATGAGAGGGCTCTTATATTGATCTAATGTGGCAGCTCTCTTTGGATCTTGCATCCCAGTAAAACATGTTTCACCAGTATCTTTCAGTGGGGCTGTTCCTCATGCTTCTCATTAGAGCAACGCAATTGGGCTGTACAATGGCAAACCGAGGCAGGTTTTAAGATCAAAGTAATGGCTGCACCGTCTACATGAGATGCCCAGGAGGGGGAGAAAGTGGCTCCGTAATGCTCTATAGGAACACTTTCATTCATATATTTGTGAATGCAAATGTCCCTATAGAACATTATGTATATATTCCACTAGAATTTAATTCCCCCCAGATTTCTTGCACATAATAGTTTATACTTTTATTTAAATACATGCATTATTTCTCTTTTCCAAACTTTTCTGCTGTAGGTCACAACAGATGAATTCATGAACTATTATGCTGGTGTCAGCGCTTCAATAGACACTGATGTCTATTTCATCGTGATGATGAAAAATGCTTGGAAAATCTGATAGCATAAAATGATTCTTTGTCGTTATTCTGCTTTAAACATCTCCTTCATCCAACATGTAGGACAGTGATTATACTATGTGGAATTACTGTTAGCAGCTTTTACTGAAATAAATTAAAATGTCTTATTGTTACTGTTACTATTGTGTCCATTGTTTTAGCACCACCAATGTCAGGGAAGAATTGATTTTTACATTCCTTCAGCAAGCAAGGTTTCTCAGAGTAAATAGCAGGGCAAGTAGGTTGGTGACATCCCCAGGGACAAGTGGTGGTGGGATCAGAGCTTTTAAAACCTTTCTCCAGCTACAAACCTAGCACTGGAAGAGGCTATTTAAGCTACCAGGTCTGATGTGCTCCTCTGTGCTGGAACTCAAAGCATCTCCAACAGAGGACCATCCAACCTCAGCCTGGATATGTCTCATGAAACACTTAGATAACTGCCCTGTTAGGAAGTTTTTGATAACATTCAATTAGAATCTGTCTCTCTGTATCGTAAGACTCCTAACCTATCTACTCCATCTACGTTTGTCTTATTCTTTCTTCCCCAAAAGACTTTCGTAGAAGTTGAGGGAACAACGTGTAGGAGTTGTTACAGGAAGAAAAGAGGATTTGTCTGTCTGTCTGTCTGTCTGTTTATTGAAAGATCTTCAGGAAACACAGAACTGAAAATTGTAACTAATGGTCTCATTGCTATACCTTATTTTTGAATGTTGCTCGAAAAAAATTTGCTAGTCCTTCCAATCCATTTAAATCTCAAAAATTCTGAGATTGCATGACATGATGCACTAAATAGTCTGGAGGGGAACAATTAATTCACCACCTGGCCCTTTCTGCAAAGACAAATGTATGATTGGATACAATCCAGTATTCATTTGCAAGTTGTTGTTCTAAGTAGGTGAATAACATAATGCAACATAAATAACTGAGAGCTTACATGAAAGTAGACCATATATACCATTCTGATAGATTCTAGATATGCCTTTCTGGTAGACACCTAAGCACCAGGCCCTGGATAGCTCCTAAAGCTAATTCAATGTATATGATCATCTAAAGTGTAATGGTCCATGAGTTCAAATCCCAATATAGGGTTTAGACCCCATGGAATAAGATGTGGCTATGTACAAAAGGTGACTCAGGGAATCTTCATTCTACAGCATTTCTTCTTTATTCAGCGTTCTGTGACTAGTTAGAACAAGATGGATGGATTTTAATTGCTGGCTTTACTCTAGTCCACAATTTTGTTGCCAGTAAATATTTGAATATGATGATTTGCTGGCAAGAGAAATGGAAGAAAGTGGTAGTTGGTACTCATAAGTAATGCCCATGGATTAAAACTGTATCTACTAGCTGACACTGACACCAAGACTATTTCTTAATTAACTTATTTAAATGCTACTTCAGCACCCAATTCAAAGACATTTACTATGTTTATACTAAAATCATAACTATCATTCCATCAAAATAAAAATTAACCATATGAAGCCACCCCATATAAAAATGAAACACAGCAGCAAATAGTATGACAAGTACATGGCAAGATTATACATCCATTGTAAGAGCATAGAACACATAATGGTGACAATACTTTTAATTTTTTTTCGCATCCTTGAATATTTCTTGTGAAAGCCAAATGAAAAACAGCCGTGATTTAGGGTGGAATTCAAGTTTTATTATTATAGAAACACCCAGTGAACTGATCACTATACTAGTTAATAATATAAACATACTGGTGGAGTAACTTTTATGAAATTAATATTCCAGACAAAATAAAGTACTACTTCACATAATATACAGTTTATGTTACTCATATCCACAAGGCACTGTGTGGACCAAGATATAAAGTTGCCTTAGGAAGGAAGTTCTCTAAGAAAGGAGAAGTCTACCAATTATCATAACTACATAGAAGATCTTGGAAAATATTGGGAAGCAGCAAAGAAGGTGAATTATTGTCCTTCTTCTGAATATTCAGATCTTCTCATTAGTTGCTCTTGAAAACCATGTGCTAGATTGGTGGTCCTTGCGCCAATCCAGTAGGATTTATCTTTCATTAAACAGTCAGGAATAACAAGATAGGTCCACAAGAAAGAACCACGAAATGAAGTGCTCCAGCACTATCAGACTATTGCTGAATCATAATAAGGAAGATGTGGACATTCTCCAATAGCTGCACCTTCATAATTCCTGTCCAGTCATTGAGATCTGGGTTCTTGGACCCAAATAAAAATTGCAGTAGATAGAAAATCAACGCCCACAGATTTTATCCTGAATCCTAATTCATACTACTGTACTTGATAGAATAATATTAAAATTGTAATATATGATGTTTAATCTTACTCTGGATTTCATGATGTAGTTAAATTTATACAAAATGTGTACAATGATATACAGGTAGTCCTCATTTAGCAACCACAATTGGGACCAGCAACTCAGTTGTTAAGCAAAGCAGCCGCTAGATGAAACTGTGGCTGTGCTTACAATCTCACTTCAAGTTTATTTATTTATTTATTTATTTAATAGACTTGTCCCCACCCATCTCACCACAATGGGGGACTCTGGATGACTTACATCAAATTAAAATCATAAATACATGATTAAAAGTTATAAAAGAACCACACTTACAGAGATAAAAAAGAGATTTAAAAAATCCAAGAGGCCGATAGAGGCCACACCAGGCCACTAAGGGGCTAGCCAACCCCATTTCTGACATCCTCCCTCCCCGCCCCAGGCCAGATGGCAGAGCCAAGTCTTCAAATCCCTCCGAAAGGCCTGGAGTGAGGGGGCCTGTCTCACCTCTGGGGGCAAGATGTTCCAAAGGGTGGGGGCTACAGCAGAGAAGGCCCACCTTCTGGACCCCGCTAATCAGAGTTCTTTTACCGTGGGGGTCCGGAGCATGCCCTGTGAGATCGGGTGGGACGGGTTGAAATTGTGGGGGCGAGGCGGTCCTTCAGGTAACCTGGCCTCATGCCATGTAGGGCTTTAAAGGTGATAACCAACACCTTGAATTGGACCCGGAAGCAAACCAGTACTCAATGCAGCTCACGGAGCAAAGGTGTTATATGGGTCCTTCTTCGGGCCCCAAAAATTGCTCACGCGGCTGCATTCTGGACCAGCTGAAGCTTCCGGATACTCTTCAAGGGTAGCCCCATGTAGAACGCATTGCAGTAGTCTATCCGGGAGATAACAAGGGCATGAGTGACCGTTCGAAGGGCATCCCGATCCAGGAAAGGGCGTAACTGGTGCACAACCCGAAGCTGTGCAAAAGCCCTCCTGGCCATGGCTGCCACCTGCTCTTCGAGCAGGAGCCGTGAGTCCAGGAGGACCCCCAAATTATGCACTGGGTCTGTCTGGGGCAGTGCTATCCCATCCAGCTCCAACGATGACAATGTCCCGGATACAGAGGAGCCATTAACCCACAGCCACTCTGTCTTGCCAGGGTTCAGCTGGAGCCTGTTGTTCCCCATCCAGACCCTCACAGCCTCCAGGCACCATGAGAGGGTGGTCACGGCATCACTTACTTCACCAGGGATGGAGATATATAGTTGAGTATCATCAGCATACTGATGATACCTCATCCCATGATGACGGATGATCTCACCCAGCTGTTTCATATAGATGTTGAAAAGGAGCGGAGAGAGAACCGAACCCTGCGGCACCCCACAAAGGAGGTTACTTTTTCATCACCATTGTAACTGCGAACAGTCACTAAACAAGGCAGTCGCTAAATGAGGACTACCTGTATGTTTCAAAGAACATAATTTGGCTTTAGGCCAGAGTTTTTATTTTCTCAATGTCATGGAAGCCTCTCTAAACAGAATTAAACACAGAAAATTCCCAAAGGAGGAAGAGCAGAAGCTGGTGACTTCCAAACGCTTTGGGATGGTCCTTAAATGCTCTGACGCAATTTTGAATGAGGGAATAAATACAGTTGCAGTGGAAAAGGAGGTATGAGGAAAACTCTGCTTTTTTGTCTGCAAGAGAATTTCATTTTCAAATAAAACTTTATACAGTTTTTTACAAAATACCTGCAGACTGATGCTGAAAATCAGCATGGAAGAAGGAAAGATAATGGAACAGATGTTATAGACCTGTGCAATATCTAGAAATGCCTCTTGGTAACATATGCTTGCAACTATTAATTTCGTAATTTCCCCTTATTTTCAAAAAAGCTTGCCATTGTGACATAGGTTTCTTCGTTATTTAATAACCTTTTCTCACCATTGGGATAAGCTTGGCAACAAGAGCCTGTCTTTAATTCAGGGAGAATAATATGGCCCATTAAGCTGTTGGAATTTTTACCCAGATCGTTGTTCCAGCCATGTTGGTCAGCAACTCTGCTGTCATCACATAGACTGATGCTGGGGAATGAGTCATCAGCAGAGGTGTCCTCACTTCCACTGGAGAGCTTGTCCTTCATCTCTGTTGGCAACATTCCTTCATATGCCAAAGGCAGCTTCAACCAACCATGATGAATACTGTCCTTTCGTTTCACCAAATTCTCAACATCTGCATCCAAATTATGTGATGGGGGCTGAAGGTGGCCGATTTCTGATTTAGCCTGAATACTGTCCACCTTATGAATGTGAGTATATCCCAAACTCTCAGGATTAAAGAAACTTGCGTCTGAGTTCTACACAGATGACAAGATATTTAACAGGGAATTAGTTCAATACATTTTGAAAGTTGTAAAGCCAATGCACCAATCTCTAAAAAATGTATTCAACACACTTTTTTCCTAGCAGTTTCCCATGCTGTTTCCAATTTTATATTTCCACCTTCATATCTATAAGAACAAATCAGCATTTGCTCCCAGCATTCCTTTCTATTGACCATGCTGGTCACAGCACCATGGGGTTATAGTTCAGCAACATCTACAATATTCTATGTTTCTTACTTGTAGCATAGCTGGAGCTGGGTGAGTCAATTGTCCAACCAGGTAGAAACAGCTTCCTAAATGGAGTCTGAAATCTATACGTGCCATAGAAGTAATGATGTTGCTGAAGAAGCAGAATGAACTATATTACTTCAAGGCAGAATACGGGTGGGGGGTGGGGGTGGGGGCTACTACTTGAGAATGCAGAGCATTCTATGTGCAGATGGATATAATCCAGTCAATTCTAACAATATTCTGCCCTTTGGTTCTATGGCATGACTAGGTCAGGCCTCCTCGGGAATCTTAGGAAAACTATAGACTCTCATCTAGTTTACTGGAAATGTCATAAAGAATAGAACTCTGTTGTTAAGGTCAGGCCCTGTTTGGCCTAACCCTGGCCTACTTTATAGGCTTGTCACTAAGGGAAGATGGATATAAAACACTCAAGGTTCTTGGCATAATCAAAGGTCTAGACAATGTCACCCATCACTTCCCTGGATGGCAATTAAAATATTAAATGGCTATATCCTTCAAGACTGCCAAATCTTTGAAGATGCCAGATGCCAAGCGAGATTATGGGTAAGACTACAAAAATCTTGTGAGATGTCAGGATTGATTGACTGGTTGATTGGATGCTTGCCACCATGCTCACTATCATATAAGGTTTCTAACTCCTGGCAAAAGTTGTAGAGTGCTGAAGTATAGGTTCTGTCTTTCAAGATGTACTTGCCATAGTAGGAACAATCTTCTCCCATCCTCTAATGCCCAGAATTTCAGAATTCCCAGGCAGACTGCTTTAAAGCTAGAAATTCCTCTCCCAGCATATTGAGAAATGCTGTTGTCACATAGTTGTTTGAAGCATGGTCAAAACCTGGTAATAGAGGATTATTTCTTTTTCATGTTGAAGACCTGCAAGGCTAGTTTTTCCTGTAGTAAAAGTACTAACCTTTCTTAGTTTGTTGCAGAATTTATCCAGAGTTTTTTGATGGTTAGGGATGCTGGGCCATAACATTTCTTTGATCCTAAAGAAGATAAAACAACAACCATGTTGATGAGGAAGAATCTTTCAACATCCTTTGTGAATGAGTCTTACACAAGTTAGAACTGTGCCGCTGTCCTGATGTGGTTACTAAAGATAAGGGTGAAGATACCCCAAAGTCCAGTTGATGACTACATGGATACAACTGTGCCATTTTCTTGGCAACAATAACAAAACAGTTACTGTCAATTTCCAAAATATGTTTTTCAATGTCCTAAACTAGACTATAGCCCTGATATTCATTTAGGATTTCCTATCGCCAACCTGACTCTGCTTTGCTTCCATGCCCCACCAAAGTTAATCAGGTATTACCACTGGCTTAAACACAACTAATGTTGGCTAAATCAGATATTTTGTTCATGGAACTTGCTTTGCAGTACCTGTGTTTGTGGACAAAACAGAACATGTGAAACTGGAAGCCAGAAATTCAAGAAGTCTTTTTGAGAAGTGTTTAACTAGATTTTAACGGCTAGGTTAAAAGTGAAGCTTCTGAATTTATTGATGATTCATATCATTGGACATTTTGGCAAAGAATTACAAGAGTTGAAACCTAATACATATGAATGGGTCCAAGTTTTAGGATTGTTCCATGTGAGATTCTCATTGTTACATTAATTAATATTTTTTTCATCTCCCCAACCTGACAAATTGACGTACCTTCTTAAACTGTAAAAGCCTAAAAAGTGAATTCTGAAGAATCCACTGGGAATCTCTTTTGGGAAACTCAATCAAAAAGTATTATTTTTCCATAAAGAAGGACAGCTGAATTCAGTATTATGTTTCCCGCTCTAGACTAAGGATATTCAAAGCATTCCCAGAAATGTAGAGATAATTCAGTGAAATGGATCCAGACTTAAGCAAACATAAAACAGGCCCATTAAAATCAATAGACCTTAAGTAAATATTTGCTCACAACTTTGTTAGTTTAATTAGTTTACTTTAAATATGATGAAGTCTAAATCCAACCCATTCTCCAGAACCCACCATACTGTGAACAAATTACATTGAAAGCAGGAAAGATTGAACATGACTCCAACTCTTCTCCTAATAAATATACATTTATATATTTATTGTGTCCTAAACAATAAGCTAAGCCATAAACTATGATTTACAAACAACAATGGCTGGATTCACACATGACTCTAAGTCAAAACCCAACAAATATGTTTTAGCTCATTGTATGAACCTAGACTGATCATTTTCTTAATTGAAAGTTTTTTAAAATTACCTGTTTTTCCAAAATACTGGGACCAGAAAAATTACAATGAGGAGCACAAAGAAGGTTGTGACGGATACTGTTAACAGGACAAGTTTGTCTAAGGAAAGAAATCTTAGCTTTAAAAATAGTAGATTCTTCATTGGGAATCAAACTCAACATGACATTACAGGTAATACACAAATCTTATATGCAACTTCCATTAACTAACCTCCAGAAACTTATTTCCTGCCTGAACAGAGTTCTGGTTCTGGACATCCTCTACTCTATACCACTAGCCTAACTTCTGACCATTTAGCTTGTGATGTACGGACATACCAGCATGAAGATGTTTACAAACCAATTATGGCTCCAGGTCTCACCTTAGCAATGCAAAGTCCTGTGTTCATCCACCATCTGACCATTGCCCACCCACAATCAAACAAATCCTACAAAGAAAGGTTAGAAGTATATTCCTTAGCAAGAAAAGAAAACTGCAGAGGCAATTCTTGCAGTTTTCTAATTCTTAAAAGGCTATTGTATAAAAGAAGAACAAAGTTTTGTTCTTTGCTACTTTAGAGGGGAAGACTAGATTTAATGGGATTAAGTTACCATAGAGTAAATTGTAATTGAACACTGGGTGAAAATTCTTGACCAAGCAATTCAGCAATGGAATCAATTCAGTTGGTGAATTTGCCTCCACCAAAGTTCCTGCAGCACAAGCTGGGGATGTCCAAGCTCCAAAAATTCTGATTATCAAGGATAGTCTTGTGCTTCATGGTCTCATGAAGTTCTTATGGTTCTGTGGTGATACCTCTGGCCCCTGATCCTTGTTTGCCTGTCTTCCAAATGACCTAAAACCAAGTGTCCTGCTTCTGACCAATTTCTTCTGCTTCTCTCTCTATATATTGAAAACAGATCCTAAATTGTCCACACAATACAATTGCTCTGTGCAGTACATATTCTTCCAGACACCATACTTTAAAAAAAACAGCTGTAGGGAAGAGGGATCTGGAAATGAGGCATGGCATTGTTTTCCTGCCAAAAATTATTTCCATAGCTATTTGCTTCTTTGAAAAGTACATGGTGAAAGAAACATTATTCGTTTAAGATCATATCTGATAGGACCTGGATTTTGATCATGGTACATCAGCTACTATTGTCAATTAATACCCTGTATTGGTAGGAGTTATAAAAACGGCATGTTATGTTCAGAAAGCCTTATTGAAGTTAATGCATAAAGTTTTTGACCCTAATCCAACTATACCGCATTTTATAAAAGTTTCAGGTGGAAATGCAAATCTCCAGCTCTATCAAAAGCATCCATTAAATTCAGTGGAGATCAGTATAAGGTATACTACAGAACTGTCTTGCTGGACTAGGATGAATGAAACTAACAGAAATCTGCCAATATATTCTGAACCAAACCTTGCTTCCAGTTTCCCATTTTTCAAGACATCCTTTTAAAGGTCATTTTACAATAAAATCCACATCTTGGGTTCTACAGCCCAAGAAGACAAGCACAATGGAGGCCAGGCAAAGTTCCCTCCTGCCCTCCAGTTTTTTGCCCCACATGATTGCTGTATGTCACAGGTTGGTCATTGTAGTTTCTATCTGTGGAGTACTGTAGCAGGTAGCTCAGTCCCAATACTTGCCAACCAGAAGGATAGAAGAGAAAACAGCCAGAACAAAGCTTTTCATTAATGGGAAAAATTAACTACAGCTAGAAGAGGAAGGATGGCTCAGTCAAATTCTTGTGACCACTAGAATGAGCAAGGGAAGAAAAGAAAGACTGTAAAGATATGAGTGAAAGCAGAGTGTAGAGACCAACAACAGGCACTGGGTATGGCTTATGTCTAATCAATGGACTGAGGTCTCTGAACTCCATGCACATGGGAGTGGACTACTAGATAAGCAAGTCAATAAGCAAATCCCCTCACTCTGTTAAAAGATGAAGCCTTCAGAATGGAAAAGCAATGCGACCAAATATGTAATGCTAGGAGAAGACCATACAGTAAAACAGCAGTTTTATAGTGTCCATGTACCTGTGCTTGTATCGGTAGCGGAAGGCTTTATTTGTTTAATATAAGTGAGATCTCATCTGGCTTTGGTGTTGTACTAAAATTCTTTTGTGTTCCCATCAGGAGGCCACTGTAAATACTTGTTCTAGATGCTAATGGTCAGAGAACTGTGACTTCAAAGGCTTGGCTTGAAAATAAGCCAGTGTATAGCTCTCCCCCACATCAGGAAACTGTGTTGCTCATTTCCATGCTAATCCTTGAAACTACTCCCCTCCCGAAACTATCTAAACCATTCTCATACTATTCTTCAGACTGGCATAGTGGCCACAACCAGGAGAAGCCAACCCCCTCTCCAGTTTTTCACATTCTGTTTCGCAGTGTCTCAGGGTACAATGGCATTGTCTGGCAACGTTGACCCTGGTTGTAATGCCATCTGCAGCAGTATAATAAAATAAGGCACATAAAAAGGGGGCAGGACCACTTCCACCATCCTGCCTTTTTTTGATCACCCTCACCCCAGTCCATTCCTGGAAGATACCAATGTCTGGTTGAGCTACCAGTTTTTTAGGCTTAGCCACCAAATATCAGAAACATACTGTTGGATCCATGATTACTTACATAGTATACTTTTTCTCAATAAGAATTTTGGGAACATAATCCAAATGGAGCTATTGACTGGATTTTGATTCCTCTTTTGTATTTAACTGCTGGTATATTGTACATTCATAAGGCATTTTTTTCTTTAGTAAAGTTTTGATTGCATTTATATCTTCCCTTTTCTCTTGTAAGGTCAAGGCTGCATACATATGGATCTCTTCCTATTTTATCCCTGGGAGGCTGTTGGGCTCACAGAGACAAAGGCCCAAATTCACCCCATGAGTTCCATGAACAAACAGGGACTTGAAGCTGGATGTCTTTGTCAAGGTCCAACAGGTTTACCACTGCACTAGGCTACAGTATAAACATTTCTAATATTCTTGATTTGCAATAGGAATAAAATAAAAATCTGGACTTACTTATTCCATTTGATATTCCGGCGGAAGTTTTGAAATATTGGGACGAGCTCCATTCACTCCAGTGGCCTTTGAAATAAGCTCCATTGGGTTTTGACCGAACTTTCATCTCATATGTTACTTCTGGCTGAAATTTCTTTCCCAGAAGTTTTAATATAAGAAAATAAGATTCGATTGTCTAAGACAGGAATAAATGTGAGGATTTTTTTTTTAAGTAAAAAAAAAGAAATCAAGATCACTGTAAGTATGTTCATTCATCTGTACACAGTGAAATCTTTTTTACCCTATTAACAGATGGGAGTGTGATGACATCCTATACTGGCATCCAAAATGCAGCAGCTTATTTTGCATCAAAAAGATGTACAGAATCATTCATGGGAAATGATCTGATTGGTGCACCAATGAATGTTTGCCTGAATTCATGTGCCACCATTGAAGCACGGAAGACAATTTTTTATTTAAGTCCATTGTTCATAGTCTGTTCTCCAACATGGAGAAAGGTTGGAGCCTGGTGACAGACCACATGCTTCCATGTAAAAGATCCCGGTTCTGTCTCTGGCAAATTCAGACAGAGCCGGGAAGAACATCTAACTGAAATTCTAATGAGCCAAAGCCAGTCAGTATAAATAATACTGAGTTTGTGAATCAGTATGGTCTGATATGATGAAGAACAGCTCCCTCTGCTGTAGCATTATAAACAGGAAATGTGAGCTTAATTAATTGTATAGACCAGTGTTTCTCAACCTCAGCCACTTTAAAGCATATGGATGTCAACTCCCAGAATTTCCCAGCCAACATGCTGACTGGGGAATTCTGAGAGTTGAAGTCCACACACCTTAAAGTTGAGGTTAAGAAGCACTGGTATGTTTCTCATCCTCAACTTTGAGGTTGAGAAACACTGGTATAAACACATCCAAAGCTATATCATGTGTCTCTGGATGATATTAAGTGAGAATTACAAATGTCCCTATTACTCATCTGGGACTGAACCATGTACAAGTTCACGCTCTGGAGTCATAATATGCAAATGTAGTCCTGGATTCCAAGCAGAAGGAAATCAATCACTGGAAATTGGATCTGTGTTAGCTGAATTCCTTCTCTGCATATCCTGCTAGAAGCAGAATTTAAAGTAAGCATCCTCTAAACCAGAAAGTTTAGGTCAAATCAAAAGCATTGCCCAAACAGTGTTGGTAAGCTGAATTACAAATCTGCTTTGTTGTAACCAAGTTTGGTTTGCATCTAACAGAAACATTTCTGGAGAGGAAAAAAAAAATCCCCAGAAAATCAGATGTTTCTTGTTGAGCTCTGCATGTTCCCAGCCAGTTAATTATTTTCATCATGAACTACTATGAGTGAAGTTGGATGTAGGGGTTGTGGGGAGCATTTCTAATGTTAACAAGGAATAATATCTGATGCTCTGGAAGATTGATATTAGCAAGAACAAACATTCAAATGTTAATTTTCATTGGCTTTTGAAAATAAAAATCTATGAGGTACTCCATATTAGAAATTAAAAGCATTGGCAACTGGTTATTTATTCATTCTAAACACTTTCAATTTAGGTTAAAAAAAACCCAGCCTCTCAGATAATAGTTTGCATGACAACAGACACAAAACAGCCCTCACCTGCAGGCGTACAACTGAAAACAAGTAGAAAATGCAAAACTACTCATTCTTACTCACAGTCCAGTCTGCATTTTCTTGTCGGTAGGCTAATTGATGTATTAATTTGTTTTCAAGGAATGAGTTTGCTATATGGGGAGTTGAGAATTGGACAAGATACTCATTTGCCGTTTCCTGGTAGGTGATATTTAGATCAAATGGTGCTTCAGGTTTAACTGCAAATGACAACGTAAAGAAAACGATAAACAACATCTCACAGACGCACACGCACACCTCACTCCAAAATACAATCAGGCAGCATGATCCTTAAACTGCTGCTGTTTAAGGAAATTACAGAGTGAACTGATTCAGATTCAAATTATTCTGTGCAGTACATAAAATGTGGATGACTCATTTGAGGGGCGGAATTAATATTTCGACCTCCCCTCCTTTACTCAAACTTCATCACCTCCAGGCTCAAAATCCAGCTTAAACCCAACAATTATTAAAAGAAATCATTTCCACCACATATTAGAATGTTTGTTTTCATGCTTGTAAGCTACAACTTATTAAAGCTGCAGGGATATAAGCGTGGCACCTGAAAGCCTGATTAAACAGTGGGGGTTCCTTCCAAGTAGTTATGCATATAATAGTGTGTTAAATTAATCAAACTTTTTTTTTTTTGCATGGAGTCCATCACTGCAGTGTTATCTTGCTGGCTAATATATATGCCTAAATAGTTAAGGAAATGATATATTAGACTTATTTTCTATTTGTGGATCTAGAACAGTGTTTCTCAATCTCAGCAACTTTAAGATGTGTGGACTTCAGCTCCCAGAATTCCCCAGCCAGCATGCAATTCTGGGAGTTGAAGTCCACATATCTTAAAGTTGCTGAGGTTGAGAAACACTGATCGAGAGGACAGTTACTTTGAACTATGTAAAACCTTCCACTTGTGCAAGCAGATTCCCTTCCATGACTTGGATCAACACCACAACATCCTCCTGGCAGGATAATTCCCATCTTTTTCTTCTAAATTTGGAAATGGAAGAACATGAGTCTTTGGGCTGTGTACTGATGTAACTAAACTTCATTTTGCTCCTGTTTTGAACAGGTTCCAAAATGAACCCAAATGGACATCACACCATACATATATGCTTACTGATATGAGTTGCTTTCATTTTCTGGCAGTCTTTGCAAGGATTTATCAATGTTATGGTCAAGCAAACTTCAAAAGAACGAAGAAGATCACTGTTGTCTATAGAACAATTCCTTACAAGGGGGCCTTTCATGAAGCAGAGCTGGGGTTGGATCCCATACCTGTGAAGAAATTGGGTGTAGCGGTGACATTTTGGAAAACCAAAATGGTTCTGGGAACTGGAGATGTAAAAGAATTGAAAAGCAGGACAACATAGCCCTTCACAGAGCTAGTGAATTCAGTAGAACTTACACCTTGGTTAGAAAGCTGCTGTAAAGTCTCATGGCTAAGAAGCTGTTGTCACTGGAAGCTTAAGAGGAAGCACTGTGATTGTTTTGGTCATGTAAATGAGAGAGAGGGTGAGGACTTTGGGCAGGAAATCACTTTCATTGTTTGGCAGAGAGGTACAGAAAAGCAGTGCTAAGTTTGTCTACCCTTACAGAACCAAACATAGTCTTTAGCTACTCAAATAACCATCTTACACTTCCTCATATTGGCACACTTACTCCAAACCTTTCCTGATTCACTATCTTCCAAAGTAACGGGACATTAACTTCTGTTGATGAAAAAAGATTTCTGCCTTCTAATTTCCCAATTATCTTGTGATCAGATAATATATATGATGAATCAATCCTCACTTTCTACATTGCAGTATTGTAAAGCGTTCCACAAAGGAAGTCGTGCTATATATCTGTATTTGAAAGAGAAATGGTTTGGGTTGTGTTACTTGCATATGCCAACCCTAAAAAGATCAACAGGTTAATTAGAGTATTCTTGGGCTAGAATTATCAGCATTAAAAAATATTTTCTCTATTTTTAACATCTATCCATTTTTATGGCAAAGTTCATCTTCCCTTACAAAAACTTTATAGTCCTGGAAAGCTAGGAAAAATCATGTGCTTAATCAGCTAAGTAAGGTAAAAGTAAGGGCCAACTTAATAATCAGCACCATTATGTTATATACAACTTTCCTGTATTTTTTCAGTAATGTTAGCAGGATCACAAGGAGTCCCCTCTCCAATCTTTGTCAAAAGATCTCAATTTCTACCCTTTTTGTTTCTCAAAATGATCAAGATGCAGAGGCTAAGAAAGTTACAGATATAGTATGATCAGAGCAGTGTTTCTCAACCTTGACAATTTTAAGATGGATGGGCTTCAACTCCCAGAATTCCCCAGCCAGTATGAGGATCAGAGGATTTATGGCCTAAGATAGGGGTTCTTAACCTGCAGTCCAGAGACCTCTTGGGGGGGTCTGCGAATAGATTTCAGGAGGTCCATGAATTTGTATGTGAAAAAGATTAGAACTTCATTTTCACTAACTAACTGAAAGTTAGCTTTTCATTCTGTAATGAATGTAGGCAACAAGGTAATTTATGGCCTCTAGACTCCAAAAATGTTCATTAAAATTATTATACCCCCCAAAAATCGAAACCAGAATACATGTGATTATGTGAAGTATTGTTTTCTCCAAAAACATGTAATTGATCATGGTCAACACAGCTTGCATTTCAAAGGTTCTTTTGCACTTATGTCCATGCAAGACATTAATCCTACAATTCTAGAGATCTAGAATTAATTGAGTTATCGCTCCATTAAGTCTTTTCTATATCTATGTATTTTATTTTATGCATTTAAATACATTTTTCTGAGAAGTGGTCTGTAAGTTTCATCAGACACTCAAAGAGGTCCATGACGCAAGAAAGGTTAATTCCTCTTGTCTAAGAGTTGTGAAAACACCAATCTACAGGCCAAATGCAGTAACCTCTGACCAATTTTTGAAGCCCCAGAACCCCCTAAGATCGCATCCCGCAAATTCTGCAGCCAATTTTTTTTCTTTTCAATGGATTAATCTTCTGGTACTTAAGTAATTATGTTTGCAAGCATTAGAGAGGTTCTTACACAGAAAAACTGGCATTTGCCTCATTCAGGTTCATCTCGGTCCCAGTAGCATCACAAATTAAGAAATTGCTTTGGAATACTGGCATTTGAATGAAACATTTAAAGCCGTTGTCCTGCTCAGCGTCTGCACATGTGCCTAAGGAGAAAGAACCACAAAATAAATTCTTCAAATTTCAGACCAGCAGATGCAAAGCACTTCAGAAGAAGTATCATCAAATAAAGCACATAAATTGTTTATGTCAGTTTCTGGATCCTTCTCAGTTCTACATCATTGCAATAAATAAATGGGGAAGAAATGGAGGAAGAGAATTAAATTTCCTTTTAAGGAATGAAATTAAGTAAAGGGGAAGGGATGTTTTTGACTGGATCCAGCTTTAAGTGAAGTGCAATTTCCCCTCTGACAACAGATGTCTCCGCTTCCAACCCAATTCAAAGTGCTCCATCTTCTTTATGACCTTATGTGACTTACCACCAAGATCCCTGAAAGACCTCCTCCTTTCATATTGGTGTGATCAAGTTAAAAGAAAGTCCAAGAGTTGAGGTCTGCCTTGCAGGGTTACCGAAAACCTTTTCTGTGGCTGCGCGTTGCATTTGAATTTCCCTTTCCAGAGACCAGCTTTTCCCTCTTTTTGCTGGTCTTTCAGGATCCTATAAATGTCTTTGCTTTTCTTGTAACTATTTTTGTCTGTGGATCTGACTTTATTTTAATTAATTAATTAATTAATTCACTAGCAAGTCGGTTTTTTTCCCTCTCTACAGTGCATGGGACGTTTTTAATTTTTCTCACCTTTTTTTCCTGTTTGCAAAATGAGCTATAAGCTGCCCTTTTGGTTTACTAAAAAGAAAAGTACAAATATATTTTTTTATATCAAAAAGGAAGCAACAACTTCCTGGTTAATAAGGGCATAAGCTTGGATTTAAAGGAAGTTGTCAATTGACACATTTTCTCTAGACCAAAGAATTCAGAATACCAAGAAAACTTTTGAACAGCTCATCTTTTTTTTATGACTCATGGTAATTGCCCTTCTTACTTCATCTGCATATTCCTTAGAATGATTGCACAGCACTATCATTACTATCGTTACACTTTTCAACGCTGCCGATTGCAGAGATCATAATGTGATCTATGCAGTACAGGATAGTGTAGGAAATAGTTTGCGCACTCCATATGAAGCAGACTTTTGTGAGAATTTCCCTTCTTACATTAAGTAGACATTTCCATTAAACTTTGTTCAATTAATGTTTCACTCATAAGTTGCTGAAAATCATCTATAAAATAGAATCATTCAGGAGATCCACAAAGACTAAATTATGATGGCAATTTTTCCTTACACTAAAGTAAATATTTAAAGATCCACTCCATATTGAAAGTACCATGAGAACGGAGGGGACTTCAATCCTTCCCTGAAGACCACTTGTGATGCCAACAAATTCTCTTTTTAAAACTGGGTGTGAATTTACAAAATCAGTGGATTAGAAATGGGAAGATTCTATTTCTCCTAGGGATGGTGGTTTCTCAGTCCACTATGAGCTTACCTTAGCATGGTGTTTCTCAACCTTGATAACTTTAAGATGTGTGGACCTCAACTCCCAGAAGTCTGGGAGTTGAAGTCCACACATCTTAAAGTTGCCAAGGTTGCGAAACACTGCTTAGCATAAAGACCAGCAATGCCAGCTGTTTGATACATATCTGATGTATCGTGTTGTTTATCCCACAGATGATTGATCTTATAGACAACATCATCTAAATAAAACTGCCACTTACTAGCAATAGTTTCAGGATTCCTTCAGGATATTATGTTCCTTGAACCCCACGGAGCAACTCATACCACAAGACTTTCCATGAGAAATGCATCCAGTTCTGGCCAAGAAAATCAGGCGTATAAACCAGGTAGATGGAAACACACAACCGCCCACCGCTACCCCAAGACAGGCCTATTTTAAACGGGTTGGTTAGTTTGAGATTCGGCATGTTATGAAAACCAACTCTTCTCCTAGCTTTGTGTGTTCTAGATCGTTACAGTTCGTTTGCTTGGGTATAGCATATTACGGTATTTGAGCACAGCAATTGTGCTATTTTTATTTATTTATTTATTTATCAATCAAATTTCTACGCCGCCCATCTCACTGTCAGTGACTCTAGGCGGCTCACAAATGAGAAAGACAAAGCTTTCAGCTTTAATTTTTAGCTTTAAATTTTAAATTAATTTTTAATTTTAATGTTTAGCTTTAAGCACATGGTGTGAATGAAACCAGTATGTCTAAAGTTGGATCAAGCCACGTCTGGTTAAACATGTAGTCCAGACTTACATCTGTAAGGGTTTTTCTACTGACATCCATAGCGCATTGGTTGAACTCTCCTCTTAGTTTTAAGAGATATCTTTTCATGTTTGTAATGCTGCAGTTTCAAAGAGGGAGTTTCTTTTAAATAATAAAGGTGTAATTTTAATTTTATTTTCTACTTATTTCATTCTTCCACACCTTCGAAACAGCACTCTTCTCTTGGTTTGGAGAGATTTGGGGTTAGTCTGAGGTAAAAAGTTAGTGTCCTCCACATTGATGAAACCACAACAAGCAGCTTCAGAGATTCAGAAAGACACAGACATAGTTTGAATGAAAAACAGAAACAAAAAGTCCTCCAAATTCCATTTAAAAGAAAACACTGGTTTTAATGGCCCTCCAAAATTACACAAGTGTTGGAGCTGAAGTAATTTCAAGAGAAAAATTCTTTCGGGGTGGGGGTGGGGGGACAATTCAGAAGGCCTACTTGTAAGGCACCTGATGGTAACATTCTCTTAGAGTAGGGATCAGTCTCTTAAGAGTAGGGAGTCTTCCTCCCCTAGTCTTACTGGTGTTTCCACACTACTGGGAGCATGGAGTCCTGAAGATACCTAGCTCTTAAGCTACGTAGGGCTTTAAAGATGACAACCAGCACCTTAAATCACACCTGGAGGCCCATCAGCAACCAGTGCAGCTCTCAGACTGGTATCACATGGGCAAAATAGGGAGTGCACATAACTACTCAAACTGCTGCATTCTAGTGCAGCTGTAGCATCCAGATGCTCCATGTAGGGTACATCTATCTGGGATGTGACCCAGACATGAATGACTATGCACAGTGTGGTCATAACTGGTACAGGAGATGAAGTTGTACAAAGGCTCTCTTGGCCACAGCTGCCACATCCTGTTTAAACAGGAGCCATGAGTCCAAGAGGACCCCCAGATTACAAACCAGTTCCAAATGAGGGGGTACAACACCATCCAGAACCAGAGATGGAATATCTTAGGCTCAGATGGTCTCTGAACCCAAGGCCACTTGGACTTGCTGGGATTGAGCCTGAGTTTGTTCTTCCTTACCCAGACCCTAGCAGTCCCATGCACTTGGACAGCACTTGACCTATTCAGCCTGGGATCAATATACAACTATATATCATCAGCATAATTCATGAAACCTGACCCCATGTCAATGGATGAGCTCCCTTAGTATTCATGTGGATGTTAAATGGTAGAGGAGAGAAAGTTGAGCCTTGTAGCACTCCACAACAGAGGGCCTTAGAACTTGACCTCTCTCCTTCCACCATCACCACCAGAACCAGTCCCACATGAGGGAGAAGGACCACTATAAAACAGTGCTTCTTACTGCCAATCCCCAGAGACAGTCGAGGATCAGTTTTAAGGGTTATTTCAACTTGCTTTGTATTTTTATTACTTCGTTAACTGCCTAGGAGAAGGAGAAGGACTTCTTTTTAGTTTTTTGTTGTCTGTTTTATGAATTAAGTTTATTGCTTTTGGCTTTAATAACTGGACATTCTATGCAACTACTGTTTAACATTTGCTAAATATAATCTAGTATGGGAGAACCTTTCAGAAAAGGGAGCCTAAATCTCCAAATTGCAGCTTGCCTTTGCATAAAATCCCTCGCACCTTGTCTGAAATTTGTCAGGAATCCTCTGCACAGAAAAGTTTCTTATGCCTGCATATTTCATCTAATTATGTATGAAGTTATACAGTTATAGCCATTTGTTGATTCTCCCCATTGTAGAGAGAGAGACACATAGTTTTGTATTTTCCAAAATCAGGTTCTTATCTGAGCCCAAGAAAAATAACCTTTAAAGCAACCCAGGTTAAATGCACATTTCTAATTAAGGAGAAAGTGCTTTTTGCTTCCTCCGCCCACTGTCTCTGACCATCTTAGTAAGATGATATGGGTCTGGAAGAATATGACACCCAAATGAATAATGGAAAATTCTGGCTCTTGCTACACAGTAGAATTCAGATCTTATTTAGCAGCTTTTTCCAGCTAGTGTCTTGAAGCTTTTTAAGAAAGCTCATTTATGAAATAACAAGCAATCATAAAATCCAATTTTACCTCACTTTTTGTTGGCAACATTCAGGAAAACAAGAAACAGCTTTATACTCTCAAAGACAAACTAACTCTGTGGTATATTTCTAATGAATGTTGGTTGAGAATTAGAATACCGAGACCCATATCTGATAATTGTGCAGCAGTCTGTCTGTCGTATCTACATACACTCGTTATAAACTAAACTAAAAAATAAAAATATAAAATAAATTACTACATCAAGCTGACAGGACATTTATCTTTCAAAATACATAATGCTAGCAAACATGAGTACCAATGTTCTTTGCGTTACAAGTTTGGAATGCTTGAACTTCCATTTTTTGGAATGTTTGCTAGAAGGAAAAAAGATGGAATGACTCACCATATCCCACTGATGTTTCTGACCCAGAGCCACTTTCTGCAGAGATGGAAGGAAGGAAAATAAAGAAGTAAGAATAGACCATCAGATTTGGCTTTGCCATCCTCTCAAGTTCATGTTCTTTCTATCTCGCAGGAGAAAAAGAGAAACTAAGGCTGAGAAAAGCCGCTTGCATTGTGCCTTTATAGCTCCTTCTAGAGTGTACTCATCAATAAAGTAACCACAGGCAAGGGGAAGTATAAACATGCAGACGAGTGGGCACAGGGTGAAACAGGAAACACCCCCCTCACCAAAAACAAGGGGTGGTGAAACAGTGATGTAAGATCAAATGATACTACCACAGCCTATGCAGTCTTAGGAACTATGGAAGGTGCTCGTTCTCCTAATTCTACTTGTTTTAACTGAAGTTCCCATTCTGAAGACCACTTTGAGGTGGAACTAAGATTTACAACTACCAGTTGGACAAATCTATCAACTTCCTTTCCTCAAGCATGCTGTTTCTCTCAATTAATTTTGAGGTTTTTCTGTCTCATCCATGAAGAAACTTTATGGAGACGCCTACAGTTGTTAAAGAAGAGCAATGTTTAGGAAAAAAGACACATCTAATTCAACAGGAGTATAGTTCAATAGACAATGATTTGAACTCAGATGATGCACACAAAACCCTCCCTTTAAATTTTGGATCTGTTTTGTTTTTTCCCTATTTGTTTGTTTGTTTTTAAGTCTCACGTTCTTTCCATCCCACTTGGCCATAATAATTAATTTTGTCTGCGCTCAGTCATTGCTGACCCTGCAGTGACTGCTTGGACGAGTCCTTGCAGTTTTCAAGGCAACTGTTTTTCGGAAGTGGTTTGCCAGAGCCTCCTTCCTAGGGCAGAGCCCAGCTGGCGAGCGCAGGAGGCGGGGTTTCCGTTACTTCGCGCCCTTTTCGGGCGAGCGGGGTTTTTCGCGCTTATCGGCAACTGCTCCCAACTCCTTTTTTGCAAGGGGCCGCCAGCATTTTTCCTCCCACCGGAGTGAGAGTCCCCATTTATCTACTCACGTAAGTTTTTGAACTGTTGGGTTGACAGGAACTGGGGAGGAAACAGGAGCTCACCCTGTTTAACGCGAAGGCTGGACTCGAACCACTGAAGCGTCGACCATTTCTGGTCGGCAACTTTCAGCGTCATTAAGCTGCTGCGCCACCGCGTCCCCCTTCACTTGGCCATACATTTGCAAAAATTTACTGTACTTTTTTAGAGTGATGGAAAGAGCAGCTTCTGCCACACCAGTTCATATATGGGAGAGAGAGCCCAGAACAGGGTTCCTCAACCTTGGCAACTTTAAGACGGGTGGACTTCAACTTCCAGAATTCCCAGCACTGGCTGGGGAATTCTGGGAGTTGAAGTCCACCCGTCTTAAAGTTGCCAAGGTTGAGGAACCCTAGCCTAGAATATCTGTCAGTAGAATGTATGGAGGGTCATGAGGGGGAGAATGGCCCAGTCCCTCCTCTCCCTGACTTTGCTGCATTTAGCTGGCAATATGAAGGTGAGTTTGCTTTATTAAGTCCTGTTATCATACAGACAAGTGTACTTATATTCAAATCAATGGGAGATTACTTCTCCTTCAGACATCCCATGAAAGTGGGAAGGTCAAGAAGAGTATGGGGCAAATGTTCCAGGTCCAGCACCTATCTCTAAAGTCCTTTAGAATGCCTGGACAATGCACTCGCATAGCCTTCTTTAATGGTAAGTTCTATGAAGTTTATTGGACTACAGCCAAAGATGTGAATATTGCTATCGATTCACAGGCTGCTTCGTAGCCTTTCCTGTCAGTCAAATAATGACAGGTCTTCAGGGCAATCAAATAATGGGGACAGTTTCAGAAAGAGAATGGTTTCTCACTGAAAATCACTTCCTTCCAACAATTTTTATGCATGCTTGGCCAAAAATAAATATGTGGTCCTCTTTTTCCCAGGAGATCATAGCAATCATAGATAGGGAAGGATAGTCAGATGTCCTTCTCACACTCTTTCATTTTAAACAATAGCCTTAGAAGCTGCATAGTAAAGAAAAAGAATGGAAAACTACATGTAATATGTAGTTCTGTCCTCAGATAAGTACAGTAATGTAACATTTTTTTATAGGGACTAAAAAACTAGAAGACTTCTTTACCCATTCCCTAATACTGTCGGTACAGATCTGAGACCGCTTATGCAGCACATGTGTGCTTTGCGATACATATTTACCTGTGGTTTATAATTTTGCTTACAATTACTTTATCAGAAGAACCACAGGGCTGAGAAGTTTAAGTAAAACAAATCAGCGTATGAGGCCCACGTTTTTCACCTAGGCCATATTTCTGTAATCCTTTCACAATCTGATCAGAAAGTTTTCTTTAAGACCTAACTAGCAGTCAGAACCCATCAATGTAGCTGATTATTTTACATCAGCAAGCTGGATTTCATGACCCCTGAGTTCTGCTTATATTTCCCCTCTATCCATTTTCCCTCCTGGTCCCTCATCACCTAAAGCTTTTCCCTTCAGCTGTACATCCCCAATCCATCCTCTTTTCCCATCACTCATTCAGAGAAGTCCTATTCCCAAGAGTGTTTGCAGAGAAGAGGAGTGATCCACAACAAATTGAGAGAGCAGCTGCAATCATGCAGTCAAAGCCCCGATCCTTTTTAATGTGCGTCTCGTGCAACACATGTAAAAAAGATGCAGGGATTCAGTTGTGAGGTCACCACAACCATCTTTTTTTTAAACACTTGCCTCCCTGCTGCTCCTGCCCATGGAGGTTCCTGCATGAAACTACTTGGAGCAAGCCAGGGTAGATATACTTCCCTTTACTACACCCTTTGTTTTAGCTTCTCACACAAGACAGACAGATTTACATGATGGGAGGGTCCACAAGACCCTTAAAGAGCCAAGAAGGAATGGCATTAGCATGTCTTTATTATTAAAAAAAATAATTGGCAACTGCTTGTTCTGCAGAGAGAAGGCAGCCGCAGCATTGCCATTTTCATTACACCATTGCCTCTGGGCTTGGTTACCAACATTCACTATTTTAGTTTCCAGATATTAATATAATCCAATTTGATTTACATCTCAGAGAGAAGGACTATAGCTGGGTAATCAGCATACCTCCTAGAACTACTTTTCAGATGCTAACAATTGATGAGAAAGCACAAAGTCCATGCTGCTGTTCCTAACTCATGATCACCCTTTAAAGTAGAACACACAGAGCTGGTTCATGGGAATGGTGGTTTCAAACTGTGCTTTGACTTGCAGGTTACTCTAATCAGTCTAAGGAGTGAAATAAATTAAGTAGAGACTTGATATGAGGAACTGTTCTTAGTTCTTTTCCTCAATGGCTACTAGTTGTCCTTCTCACTGTAGCCAAAGAGCAATTTAATACCTAACATCTCTTGCATAAGCAAGGGTATTAAACAATTACAACACCTTGGCTGGTGGATGGATAGAAGTCATGCAGGCCTGAGAGAAATTTGCGCTTTGAGACCTTTTCAGATTGATCAAAGCTTTGCTTTTTCTGCCTGCATCAAGACAAAAGAGTGAAGAACGAGGCAGTGGTTAAAATCTAAGACCAGGATCAATAGGGTGTAGGGTTGGATTCAAAACCTCACTAAGCCACATAGTTCACTGGTAAACTATGGATCATTCATCCATCTAAAGTGCCTCAGAAAATTATTGTGAGGATCAAATAGGGGAAGAGCAGACCCTTTAGGTTCTTGGACCCCTGGTCAGAAAGGCAGGGAAAACCTTTAATAAATGAACATTATTCATAGATGTTAAAAGAAAAGCATTGGCATTACCTGGCTGAAAATGTGGTGGTGACAGGTGATGGCAGCAGGAACACCTACAAAAATTGGGAGAAGAGACAGAAAAATTGCACTGTCAGATTCAGGCAGAGGACAATTAAAATTTTAACTGACTGATCTGAATGAGATAATCATTTGGCTAAGCACAATTGCAGCACAAGCACATTCAAAAGAAGAATGATCATACTTACTATTTCAAAGCTAAATCAGGTCATGAAATGTTGAGAATGGTTAGATGATCCTCAGAATTAATTAGGCCAACAGGATGTACCTGTCCTGCTTATGAGCTATGGCCAGGAATATGACATCAGAAGTAAGTGGAGGCACAAGAAAACCAAGAAAAGAGAGAGAGCGTAATTTTTTAAAAAAAGATTGAAATGTGTATGCTGTAAGACATAGTGCAGCTAATACACTGGCCTAGGTACAATTAAAGACTGTTGCAAATATGGATGTTGATTCTAACCACTCATACCATCCAACCATCATCTTTTTAGAAGGTTAGAGGGCCTGCAACATGATAACTGGGAATAAAATGAGATATAATTGATTCTGCTGAAACGTGCTCCCTATAAAATAAGGAATTCTCCAGTTATTTCTGTTACAAACCGACATTACATAATTTAATGCCAGAACATTTATATGCCAGAAATATAAATAATTTTTAGGGAATGAACACAAATTATTTATTCAAGAACCAATAATCAGAAGAGTACAGTATGTGTAACTCAATACATTTGCTTTGAATTACTGATTAACTTCACAGACCTGGCATTTGACATAATTTGGAATTGTTGTGTCATGGAAACTTATTTAATACTCTGCTATCTAGGGAAAGATGTGTTCACTTTTACTCTCTATATTTGCTCAATGATCCACAAAACAATTTCTCCTGCCTTCACAATTGTCAAATTTGCTTTGGTGAAGAACTTGATCAAAAGCCTTTTTAAAGTTCAAGTTTATCATGTGTACAGGATTACTTGTCTACATGCTTCACTCTCCCAAAAATTTTGATAGTGAAATAAAATATGGCAGAAGCCATGCTGATTGTCTATCAGCAAGACTTGCTTTTTATATACCATTTAATTTTATATTTAATAATTCT
This sequence comes from Python bivittatus, assembly GCF_059951505.1. Lineage (NCBI taxonomy): Eukaryota > Metazoa > Chordata > Lepidosauria > Squamata > Pythonidae > Python > Python bivittatus. Next base: position 8,875,281 of record NW_028277097.1, read on the forward strand.
TTCCACTAATTTCAGAACAGTTCAGCTTGCTGGCTTGTTTTCCTGGATTCTTTTCTCTGAAACTGGCGTTCTTCTAAACCCTTTCCAGACTTCTAATATAGATCCCAATTTTAGGGGCAGTATACATGTTTTCATTAGAAGATCAACATTTTCTCATCTGAGTTCTGTAGAAATTTTTAGATTTACACCATTTGGACATGGTGATTTGTTCTCAGTTTGTCCAAAAAGTCTGGAACTTTCTATCTTGCTACCACCATTTGTCCCAGTTCTTCAGGATCTTAACTGCTTTACCTTTTCTACAGTGAAGCCACTTACAAATAGGTCAGTCAGTTGCATTGTTGGTATTAATTCTTATTAATCATGTGTCTCTCCAAAATTTAGTTTCAGCCCTTGAGACGTGGGGGTGGAAGTGCTATTTTTTCCCCCCCAAAACATTCTTTAGACCCCATTTCCATTTTTAAATAAGTCTTTTTTCTCTTTACATATTGGTGGGCAACTTGTTTTTGATTTCAATTCTTTTCAGTCCCAGCCAGGATGGTCATAGCAATGAACTATGAGAGTTATGTTCCAAACATCTGGAGGACAAGTTGCCTGCCTCTGTTCTTCTAACTCTGCTTCTAATTATACTTACGTTCTTTTATATTTGATGGGACTTTGTGTTGTACATTCTAGCTGAACTTCTTTTGCTGAGGTTTCAAATAACCAGATAACCAGAGCATTTGAAGTTTAACTCTCTTGGCTCTTCCTTTCAATTTCAGTTCTTTCCCTTCAATTCTTCCTTTCTTCTCTCTTTTTAATGCCACATCTTCTACATGTATGCTCATTTTAGTCAGAGGGATGAAAGCAGGTATCCAGTATAAATTACGTTAAGGGCATGTTATTGTCACCCACATCATTTTATCTAAGATAATTGCATCTGCCCCTTTTAAGAATTCTAGTTTGTTTGACACAATGATATTAATCTTTTCAAAACATTTTCCCTATCCAGATTACATAGCCCACCAGTTTACTCCACTCTTGTGCATTCATATTAGGCCCATTTACATCTTTCTTTAAAATCATGATTCTTTCATCATAATTTAGGGGATTAACATTTGGCAGCCTTCTCCCCAAACGATCAAAATCTTGCAAGATCTGCCATAAAATCAACAAAAATCTTTTGAGCTATAGGCATTCTATAAGCATGAGATATTGTGAGTTTACAGCAAGATTTTACTAGAAGGGGCATTGCCATAAAAACTTTGCCCCTCCAAATCTCTTTCTGTGTGCATTCTCTCCTTGGCTGCTCTACCACCAACTTAATGCTGAATACTAATAGTCTGGCTGTTCTTGACATGCGTGATTCATTCACATGTACCTGCTGAATTAAACGTTTCAAAATTTTTGTTGGTCTATTTGTATGCATGCTTAACCAGTCAGCCATTAACCCATTACCTACTGATAATTAGTCAGCAACCTTTATTACTAACTGGGCTTAAAATAATAGTAGTAGTGATGAAGATGATGACGATAATAATAATAATAATGATAAAAACTACCTGGGGAACATAGTCTTCATCCACTCTTTCCAGGACGTGCCTACTACCTCATTAGTCTTTGCACCAGGAGAGTAAAGCCAAGGCTACATGATATTACTAGCCTTTCCCCATTGGCTTCACAGGCAGCAGTAGGTGTGGCTTAGCCACTGCAGCCAATCAGTGTTTGCCATTCCTTGGTACTGCATTATGTAATGGAGAGGTCTGCTCTTTCAGGTTCTAGCTATGCAAAAGGGGTCTGCTGACTGAGCTTTGTTCCCACAGCACAGCAGACTGAGTGAGATTAGTTTAATCCTGTTCACGTCAGGGTATCTTTCACTTCCTATGGCTTAGATGACTAGTTTGGGTGACTCTTCTTTTTCCTACAACAGATTAAACTTTTCATTAATCTATTTAAGCATCTTGTGAGGACAAGACCACTAAAAACTCTTAGGCTCAGAAATGTTTGACTCTATAGCTCCTCCTGGTTCCTCATACAGCTGCTCCTTTACAAGTTTGCCCTGTACCTTGCCCTATTATCACTCAATGGTTTTTTTTTTTTTCTGCTATAGCCATTTAGATGAGAGGACTTTATCTATACAATAAGGGTGCCTGTAGAGAGCTGGCTTGGTGTAGTAGTTAAGGTGCTGGACTAGAAGTGAGGAAACCTGGGTTCTAGACTTGCTTTGGACATCAAAGCCAGCTGGATGACTTATGAAGTGGGGGAAGCAGTCACTCTCTCCGCCCTAGGAAGAAGTGGTAAACTACTTCCAAAAAGTTGCCAAGAAAGCTGCATAGACTTGTCTGTGTAGTTGCAAGCAGGCCAAACTGACTTGAAGGCACACACAACCCACAGGTCCATGTGGCTGATGATAAAGATGATTTTGCCTTAGTCAGACTTGACTCCTGCGGACAAGTTCTACACGGACAAGTTCTACACAGCATTTTCAGAAGTGGTTTGCCATGGTCTTCTTCCTAGGGCTGACACAGAATGGTGTAGCTAATGGGATGTAATTAGAGCTGTCCGATCTGAGCTGTAAAGATGGCAGTCATGGGCTAGGTGTTTCTGTAACCCTTTGCTGCCATCTGGTGGTCCTCTGGAGTTCTGCAGCCCAGTTCTGGGAGCCCTAGATGCAGTAGCCTTTGATAAGTGGCAAGACAGATTTGGGTCTGGGCACTGGACAATAGCTGGACTATTTGAGGATTACAAAAGAAACACAAGACAAAATTCCAGGAGTGTCCACAAAGTATGGTATAAAAAAGCCAATATGGCAGCCGCAACAATATGATCGAAGCTCTGCCTGTTTTTTAGGTGCACACAACAGTGCACCTGTGGTCAAAAAAGTCAAGGTGGTGGCCATAACAATCACGTGATTGTAGCCACCACCTTGACTTTTTTGACCACAGCCTGGACACAACTGGACATTTCTGCTCAGAAAGCAAATCCACCATTCACTTCCTTGAAGACTTTTTTGGGGGGTGGAGGGAGAAAGAAGACACGTTCTGTAAGCTTCTAGCCAAACAGGTTTGGCAGAACTCTAACAAAGTTGAGCTTCTAGTTTCTCTGCTGAATGCTTACTGATTTTACAAAAAGTCTTGGAGTAAAACAGGATTCTCATTCAGTTTCTAGTTTTTTTTTCCCCTCTAGGACCTACATTTTTATTTCTTAATTTCTGTTCAGCCCTCAAGGATCTCATAGTATGCTCTAGGTCCCATTGACATCATGAATGAGCTCTTTGCTCTTTTCCACAAAAAATAGGTATGTTAATCCTCCCAGAGGTTTAATGCATATTGTTTTTCTTATTACAAAAAATTTAAAAATACCATCTCCAAAGACCATTTTCCAGGGAGTACAGTCCTGGTGGAACTCAACAGCTGCAAGACTTGGCTGATACATGTGGGTAGGTCTTCGGCTGCAAACTGTCCATCTCTCTGTTATGGCACTGGTCACTTTATGTAAACAGTCCTTAGATAATTCATTGTATTAATAGATTTAAACAAAAGCTAGAAAGGTGAGCAGTGACACAGGGAGGAGGCCAAGCCGTGCTGCACCTGGGTAATTTTCACTGTGTACAGAGTGGCCTTACAGGAATGCTGTTTTACCTGGCATTGTGCGCTATTATATGTTCCAAAATAAACTCATTTTGTTGGGAAATGCCTTTCCTGGAGCTGGAGCAGCAAGAAAATAAGCAAAGCTTTGTAAAACCATTTATTTTGTGACATTTGAAGAGTGAAGATGCTGGACAACATCCAGGAGAGGAAAATAACCGTGCCATTTTCTACTTTAATTTTATTTGTAGTTTTTAAATATTTTGCCACCAGTGCCTCCTAGCTATGACACCTCAGGATAAAAGTAATCTGATTTTAGAGGCCTGGATTTTCTTAAGAGATGTTCTTACAGATTTTGCCTTTAATAAGAGGAAAAAAGAGTTGGAAGATGCAACTGCTGGGTCTGCTTGTATCTTTTAAATCTCGATGGTAATGAGATACAGCAAGAAGGATGTTGAGGTTTCAGCGCTAACGGAGGGCCATAATATAGTTGTGGCTGTCTGAAAGGTAGTTCTCAGTTTACGGTGAAGTGGTTAGTCTGAAATATGTAAAACGAGCAGACTCAACACCATACGCTTACAGAAGATGCACACACAACATTCCACTTTGCATACCACACATAACAAAGCAATAAACAAACACAAGGAAATGTCAGACTTTGCTATCTTCATCCAACTGACTGATTAATTTTCAGTATCATTACCCTAGACCAGTGTTTCTCAGCCTCAGCTCAGCCTCAGCAACTTTAAGAAGTGTGGACTCCAACTCCCAGAATTCCCCAGCCAGCATGCTGGCTGGGGATTTCTGGGAGTTGGAGTCCACACTTCTTAAAGTTGCTAAAGTTGAGAAATACTGCCCTAGACTTGTACAACGTGAGTTATACAACACTGTGGGAAGTTTATGGCTCTCCGAATGTTGCTGATCTATAGTTGTGAACATCACACACTACTGCTTATGCTGGCTGGGACTCCTAGAAATGCTCATTCAAGAATATTTGGAGAATGAAAGTTCTCTACATCAAACCACAAACAAATCCACAATGAACTTTTATTGTTCCAGGAGATTGTTGGGTACCTTTTATTTTCATTCTGTTTTATTATTCCATACAATCCATGCCATGCCATTCCTTTGGCAGGAAGATCAGTATGGTATGCACAGGAATATCAGTCTAACTCATAGAATAGATTTGACAATGGAGATATGGAATAAAATAAAAGTTAGGAAATAATAATCTGAATTAGAAAGCTGCAAAAAATAAAATAACATTTAAAAAGCAGAATTATTTATGCTGAAGCTCCATTCCACCCTACTTGCAAACACTATCAAAGTAAAGCCATTACCACTATAAAAGTGTCTTCCTATAGCATTGAGTCTATTCATATCTATTTATACACGGTGTCTGTAAATAGGCTGTTTCTAGGCTGCATGAAATTTACTTCCACATGAGCAAGCTTGATATTGGAAAAATAATGGCATTGCTCATGTTACATTTCATTTGCCATTAAGTGCACTCTCATTGTAAATACAATTAGCCTTTATTTGCAAAAATATTTATATCCTAATGCAGGCACAGGAGGTTCCCTGTTGAAAAACCCCATCTAGGTTTGCCTAATGTATGAAGTGGGCCTCATCCTTTTTAGATGATCCCAAGCATCAAAGGGAGGGAGAATCCATAATGGAGGAACCATCAAATGGTACTTTTTTGAACCTCTACTAGTAGGCTGGAGGAAGGACACCTGGAGGGAAAATATGTATGCCAGCTCTAAGACTGGAACTCTTCTCTTCCCCATGCCGGGCAGTTGTGCAGGAAACAGCTGTTTCCCAAAGCTCTCTCAATCAGTCCCTGCACCCTGTTTTTCACGGTGCAGCTATTGGAGACACCCGTGGAACAGCAAAGCAAAGGAATTTTCTGTGCCAGCAAATCAGAGATATGAGGTAAGAGGTGATACCTTCTGCCTGTTATCTTCTTCTCCGTTAGGGAGTATCCACACCATCTTATGTCCAAACAACATCTTACGTCCACATGACTACAGTTGTACCATTTCAGATCACACTATCGTTATGGTAGCCTGAAAAATTTGCCTGAACCACTCATTGGCTTCAATTAAATAAATGTTTATTTAAAAGAGAATGAATACAAAACCATTTCTATTCTAATTAAAGGACACAGCTCTACAAGTGAGTAAGAATTAACCCAATATCTAGGTCAACATTTGGGAAATACTTCTGTTGTGCTGAAAAAAAGTCCCAGACTTCCTCCCCCTGCCCCTCCTCTTATTTTAATTTCTTTATAAGTTGATGTTATCTCCATTGAATAGTTGCATTTGGGCTGCTCTCTGCAGAATCATTTTAAAATCCTATGGAAATAAGAGAAAAATGAATCAGAAAGATGTAACCAGATAGCCACTTAATTGTTTTGATCACTGAACCACTGATTTGGTTACCGGGCAGATTTTTCCATTAGCATGAAAAAAAAATAAAATCCCACATAAATGTATTACTTCCTTAGAAACACTTGGATAAACCCCTAACTGATGCATATTAATTAAAACCTTTACTTGTGGTATAAAACTAAAATAGCAGCACATCCAAGTACATCAGAATTGAAGCTTGCGTCATGACACCAGAGCGCATTTCATCCTTCTGATGAAATCATGGCTTGCTCTAGATCAGTGTTTTTCAAACTTGGCAACTTTAAGATGTGTGGACTTCAACTCCCAGAATTCCCCAGCAGCATGGAAAAACACTGATCTAGATGCCTCTGAATATACTTAAAAGGAAATAAAACCATTTCCCCATCCGTATTGCTGGGTCTTTTACTGAACATGAAGGCAACATGGTTTCATTTTCTTCTATTTTTATAGCTACAAATTATCCTCTTATAATAAAAAATTGCTATGCTTAATTACTTTGGGATACGTTTTATTAGAGAGTTGGTTTACAAAAATACAGCATATAAGTATTTCAGGGAGATAACGTGTATCGTTGCAAAAACCATGTGAAAGTTTAAACTAGCTGAATTATTATGATTCACATTAAAACAGAAACCATTTTTAAAAAAACGTCTTGATTCTGCCTCATCAACATTCTATACGAACAAGGGCAAGGTTGGTTCACGATAATGGGAACTGCAGTTGAAACCTCTGGCAGGAACCAGCATGTGGAAACTGCTGCATTTAAGGCAACTTTCCTCTAACAAAACACAGCATTGAAAACAAACAAAACAAAACCAGGTTAAGTCTGCAACAATGAACCAATAACTCTACCTTCGTTGGTTCACATTTTAAAAGTTGTTATTTGTGGGGGGAAATCCTATCTTTTCAACCCTTTGAACATAATCATCAATGTGTTCCATCTGATATAATTTGCCAGACCTTTGCCCCTGACCCAGGGTAATGTTCCATCTGTCCAGTAAATGGTCTGCAAAAAAAGCAAACAAGTAAACAAACAAACAAACGAAAAGCCTTCTCCTCCGTTGGGTTACCCCAAGTACGAAATCAAACCCTCCGTGGGAGAAAAAGGTAAGAGTTTGCAGAGGAAAAGACTGAGAGAGGGGAACAGAAACAAGAGGGACTGTGAAGGAGTACGGAATGAGTGTGTGCAGGTGTGCGTGCATGCGTGTATGTGTATGCTGGCATATACAATAAAGAGTAAGAAAAGTATGCTGGAAATGATTCAAAGAAATATAATCTACTTTCTCATTTAGGTCTTCAGGATGGGAGTGACCTGACCATCTTATCACCCAGATGATTTCACACTCCATGCCAATAATCGTATTCGTAATTCAATCCCTCTCTGCAATGTTTTCTGACAATTTTAACATGCTTTAAAAAGTAAAATAAGAAGGGTCTTGCTCAGAACTAAGAGGACTGTGTTTCACTGAAGCTTCTACTGCCCAGGGGCTAAACATTTGGGATGGGGGCAGATGATGGCATGTGTGTCATGACATCACCATGCAAATGATATGACTTATGATGATGATCATGATATCATTGGAGTAGACATTGTGATATTAGTACATAACTGAATCATTTGAACAACGACATCATGGCGGCCATCATAGTTTTGACATCACTGTGGCTTGTTACGGTGTATTGGTGAGGAGTTAGTAGTATTTTTTCCCTTTTGTACATACAATACCTTGCAGAAAGGATTATTTAGCCACGGGAGGCCTTTTGTGTATTGCAAATTCCTCCACACAGCACTTAGAAGTTGTTATTTAACAGAGCTTTGCAAATTGCACCCTTGTATTGTAAATGCTTGCTTCTTCCCTGTATACCCACGTGCAACTATTATGTTAGAGGACACACCAGCTCCCTAAATTAACGCTTGCCAAGGGAAGGGGAACAATAGATGCCTAACAGCAATCTTCTCATAAACAGAGGGGCACTTCCCAAAATACTGACCCGATGTGTAATCACACAATACCCAGGTGCTGTCTGTCCACCCATTTGCATCACACTTTTAACTGCTGTCTCCTGTCACAACTAAAAAGTTAAACTTTGGTTCAGGGTTTGGGGGTGAGAATTGTTTCAGCTGTAAAGAAATTATTTTGGAAAAGTCCTTACCATGCTAGGATCACTGATACAAATTCACTCCTATAAATAGATGGCATTTGTACTCACAAACATCCCCCCTGCCTTTTTGCAGTCAGATGTGAAATAGTTATGTATTGTAAAAATATGTTTAACGCCAAAATAAATTATTACATATATATGAAAATTGTTGTTGGACATGGAAGCTCAAGCCAAGCAAGACCGAGTGGCTCTGGGTTCTTAGACCTCCTGGTTCTGAGGACCTTCAATTTTTGATTGTCCCAGACAGACCTGGTGCGCAATATGGGGGATCCTCCTGGACTTGTAGCGCCTACTTGAGGAGCAGGTAGCAGCCATGGCTAGGAGGGTCTTTTCACAACTTTGGGTTGTGCATCAGCTGTGCCAGTTCCAGGACTGGGGGGCCCTGCTCACAGTCACTCATGCCCTTGTGATCTCCAGACTGGACTACTGCAACGTGCTCTACGTGAGGCTGCCCTTGAGGAGTATTCAGAAACTTCAACTGATGCAGAATGTGGTGGTGTGGGCAGCTAATGGCACTGGTTACTTGGCCCATCTGACACCACTGCTTCACAAGCTGCACTGGCTTCCAGGTGCAATTCAAGGTGCTGGTTGTCACCTTTAAAACACTTCATGGCTTGGGTTCGAGTTACTTACAGGACCATCTCTCCCCAGTTGCCTCTCCCCATCCGGCAGGAGAGGCATGCTCCGGTACCATCAGCTAAGGAGTGTCAATTGGCAGGGCCCAGAAGGAGAGCCTTTTCTGCAGCGGTGCCTGCCCTTTGGAACATCAACCCCCCTGAGATTAGATTGGCTCTGTTGCTGCTGGTCTGCCTTAAAGCCTTGAAAACTTGTTTTTGTGTGACAGAGCCCATCTCTTGGCTGTGTTGATAACTGGTTGGATGATGCCTGGCTACTATGTGTTTTTCATATATAGAAGTGGCTGGATAATGTAGTGGTTAGAGCGCTGCCCTCTGATGTGGGAGCCCGGGGTTTGAATCTCAGTTGGTACCTACCTTGCCTTTAGGGGCCCTTGGACAAAAGATCCCCTAACGCTCCACCTGCCTACCTCAGATATGAGAATGACACAAACTAAGAGTCATGCCGGCTCGGACGTCGCCTGGATTAACAAGGTCTGCACCAGATGTTGGGGGACCTTGTTAAATGGGCTACTGGAACAAACCATATATGGACGAGAGGAGGACCTGGAATTGATGGAATGCTACTACAACAGTAGACCTAATGAGGGGATATATGAAACATATCAGGGAACTATGGATGGACAGAAGACCTACATCCACACTAACTGAGAAACAGCTAGTTACCCAACACTTCAACATAGTGAAGAGGAAGCTGCTCTCACAACTCGAGACAGACCAATTCCACATTACATCCCGGACTCAAGAAGACTCAGAAGAACAACTGGATGTGCATCTAATACCTGAAGCTGGAACGTCACTGCCATCCTCTCCATTACAGAGCACAGCAGCTGATATGAGGCATAAAATCATGCATAAACTAGCTACACTCAATCCTCGAGATTGATTACCAAGGCTCAGTGGAGAAGTACCATCAGATAGTATGCTAGAAGATGCCAATAGAGCCTTCATGACAAGCCCTACTACCACCATAACTCAAACCAATGAACTGGTATACGCTACAGCCACATGCTTGGCTACACGATCAAGAAGAACAGCAGTACATACCCCCTCTGGAAAATGAGGTTGCAGGCTCAGATCAAGGCAACTTGGAGTGAAACTACAGAAGGATGTGGAGATTAAGGATAAGACTTGGCTACTGAAAAAATACAAGGTCCTGAAGCCCTAGAGACTGCTAAACAAAGGCTCACAGTACTAGAGAAGCAGAGGCCAAGAAGATAAATGCCTTGTTCTCCAAAGTACCATCCAAGGTGTACTCCCAACTGCAGTGCAACAAAACAGTAACAGCAGAGCCACCAACAGCAGAAACTGAACAGTACTGGAAGAACATATGGGGGAAAGAGAAGACACATAACACCAGTGCAAAGTGGCTGCAGGACCTAAGAACAGACCACAGCAATCTCCCTGAGGCAGCAGTAGACATGGGAGGAAGTTCAAGCAAAGGAAGGGCCATGGCGAGACAAGACACTGCATGGGATGTGCCACTAACAGGTGGCTGACACTGGGAAATCCTACCAGTGGCTGGAAAGGGCTGGACTAAAAGACAGCACCGAGGCACTGATCATAGCAGCACAAGAACAGACATTAAGCACCTGATCCGTAGAAGCAGGGGTCTACCATACTTGACAGGACCCAAGGTGCAGACTGTGCAGAGAGGCCTCAGAGACAGTCCAACACATAGTGGCAGGGTATAAAATACAGGCAGGAACAGCATACAGTGAATGGCACAATCAAGTAGCTGGCATTGTGTACATCTGCAAAGTGTATGGGCTAGACCCTCCTAAGTCCAGATGGGAGATTCCACAGAAGGTCATGGAGAATAACAGGGCTAAGATCCTGTGGGACTTCTAGATCCAGACAGACAGGCAGGTATTGGCCAATCAACCAGACATTGTGGTAGTAGACAAGAACCAGAAGACAGTGGTGGTGATAGATGTAGTGGTGTTAAGTGACAGTAACATCAGGAAGGAGTATGAGAAGCTGGAGAAGTACCAGGGCCTGAAGAAGATTGTGTAAAGTAAAGGCCAAAGTGGTCCCACTGGTGGTAAGATCTCTTGGCGCTGTGACTCCTAAGCTGGGAGAGTGGCTTCAACGGAATCCAGGAACAACATCAGAGCTTTGTCAGAAGAGTGCAGTGCTAGGAACAGCTAAGATACTGTGCAGAACCCTCAAACTCCCAGGCTTCTGATAGAGGACCCAAGATTGAGGAAGACACATACCACCCATAGGGGTGAGTGGGTTTTTTTAAATATACAATGTATTTTATTTATCTTACTGTAAGCTGCCTAGATTCTTAAAGCTGCAAATTCTTAAAGAGATGGGAGTACCAGACCACCTTACCTGTCTCCTGAGAAATCTGTATGCGGGACAAGAAGCAACAGTTAGAACCGGTCATGGAACAACCAATTGGTTCAAAATAGGGAAAGGTGTACGACAAGGCTGTATACTGTCACCCTGCTTATTTAACCTATATGCAGAGTACATCATGAGAAATGCCAGGCTGGAAGAATCACAAGCCGGAATTAAGATTGCAGGGAGAATCATCAACAACCTCAGATATGCGGACGATACCACCCTAATGGCAGAAAGTGAAGAAGAACTAAAGAGCCTCTTGATGAGGGTGAAAGAGGAGAGTGCAAAAGCTGGCTTGAAACTCAACATTAAAAAAACTAAGATCATGGCATCTGGACCCATCAATTCCTGGCAAATAGAAGGGGTAGAAATGGAAGCAGTAACAGACTTCATTTATTTGGGCTCCAAGATCACCGCAGATGGAGACTTCAGCCATGAAATTAAAAGACGCTTGCTCCTTGGGAGGAAAGCTATGGCAAGCCTAGATAGCATATTAAAAAGCAGAGACGTCACCTTGCCGACAAAGATCCGCATAGTCAAAGCTATGGTTTTTCCAGTAGTAATGTATGGCTGTGAGAGCTGGACCATAAAGAAGGCTGAGCGCCGAAGAATTGATGCCTTTGAACTGTGGTGCTGGAGAAGACTCTTGAGAGTCCCCTGGACTGCTAGGAGGTCAAACCAGTCAATCTTAAAGGAAATCAACCCTGATTGCTCATTGGAAGGATTGATAATGAAGCTCAAGCTCAGATACTTTGGTCACCTAATGCGAAGAAAGATCTCTTTGGAGAAGACCCTGATGCTGGGAAAGATTGAAGGCAAAAGGAGAAGAGGACGGCAGAGGATGAGATGGTTAGATAGCATCACTGAAGCAATGAGCATGAAACTGAGCAAACTCAGGGAGGCAGTGAAGGACAGGAAGGCCTGGCGCAATATGGTTCATGGGGTCACGAAGAGTCGGACACAACTTAACGACTAAACAACAACAACAACAACAAGCTGCCTAGAGTCACGTATGTGAGATGGGTGGCTAAATATATCATATCCAATCCAATCCAATCCAATCCAATCCAATCGGTTTTTAAAATAAGGAGGACACCATGTTATAGCCTACATTTATTTTTTTCCCTGCATGTCTTATGCAATGAATCTTGAAGAATTATTTTTCCAAGACAATACTGGATTTGCTAGAATTCAGTATTGTCGAGGAGAATTGTTGTGTACTTTCACTGAATGTCCATATGCAGAACAAAAACATTTCAGGGATCTGCACGCATCCATGAAATAGTAAGAGAAAGAAAGAATAAAACAGCAGATATACAAAAAGCATTACTGTCCAATATTTTGTATGTATAATTATTATTGTTCACATTTGAGCAAAAATTATCTTTATGTTTTATCACTTGATAAAAATAAAGGCCTACTGCTAATTGAAGCATACTCACAAATTTATTTCGGCTGTAGATTATTTGACCTGTTTAAAGTAATTTAACCTGTGTATTGTCGAAGGCTTTCACGGCCGGCATACGATGGCTGGTGTGGGTCTTCCGGGCTGTGTGGCCGTGTTCTTGAAGTTTTGTTTCCTAACGTTTCGCCAGCACCTGTGACCGGCATCTTCAGAGTGCAGGAGCACAGACAGGAGCAGTTCTCTCTGTGCCCCCTAACCCTGGACACAGAGAGAACTGCTCCTGTCTGTGCTCCTGCACTCTGAAGATGCCGGTCACAGGTGCTGGCGAAACGTTAGGAAACAAAACTTCAAGAACATGGCCACACAGCCCGGAAGACCCACACCAGCCATAATTTAACCTGTGTTTACAGCCACACCAGTGTTGATAAAACAACGGCTCTTCAGTGGACAGAAACATGTCTTAGAAGATAATGATCAGAACTAGCTGTATTTTGTTTGACTAGTGGAATAATTACAATTTGTGTGATTGAAAAGCTAACCCATTCTCTTGCACTGGGTCAAGGAGAACAGACTGTGCTTTTTTACAATGTATTAGATTTGCAGATTCTTACCCATATTTTCATCTTCTTCTGAAGGACTACAGAACTAGATAGTGAATCAGAACCAGAACAGGCATTATAGTGGCTTTTTTTTTTAATCAAGTGATTAAAAAATAAAGATAATTTTTGCTCAAATGTGAATAATAATTATACGTACAAAATATTGGACAGTAATGCTTTTTGTATATCTGCTGTTTTATTCTTTCTTTCTCTTACTATTTCATGGACGCATGCAGATCCCTTGAAAAGTTTTTGTTCTGCATATGGACATTCAGTGAAAGTACACAACAATTCTCCTCGACAATACTGAATTCTAGCAAATCCAGTATTGTCTTGGAAAAGATATAGTAGGGCTGCCAGTTTGCAACCTAAATAAAATAGCCATTTATTTTTCCATGTGTCAATGAATATGGAAATTTCTCCTGTTTCTCCACCATGATTGTTGCTCCCCACCCCCTTCCCACCAAGGAATACAGAGATGGCCCAGCAGTTATTACGTAAAATAGCAGCTCAGCCCTGGAAAGGAAGAGTGAGTAAGAAAGAAACTCAAGATTGCCCCACCTTGATTCTCTTTGATATAAGAGAGATGAGAGAGAATCTCTGTCAGGCTTTCAAGTTTCTATTATTATACCTTTTAACAACAGAGTAGAGTTTCAGTAGTTCTTGTGGTATCAATTTCCTGATACTAGTCTACCTCAAAAGGCTGACTCCTCCTATGTCATTTGCCACCCTCTCTCTAATCTGCCATCTTGTGCAGGACTTTTCATGATTCTGAGTCTTTAAGGGGAGCATATACATTTGAGGCCCTTCTTCCTCCTTGTGTCCTGTCAATTTTTCTCCTTTTTTCCCCCTTTGAAGGCAATGGTCCAGTAAAAACTGAAAATACTCCTGAGATTATATTGAAATTAATTACCATTATTGCCCTGGGTGAATCCATCTGATTATTTCAAATCCTGAGTTATCCTTTGGATAGGGTCCCTTCTTGGGGCAATTGTCTCTATTGTCCCAGTCCCCTCCCCTCCAAATCCTGGCATGGACAGGATTCAGAAAAGAGCAGAAGAGATAAAGCATGGAGTGGAGAGGTGCAGAAAGAGCCTCTGATCTGTTTCTCTCCTTCATCAGCTGCATGGTCATGCATCTGATATACTGTCTCTTTACAGCAAATCTGAGAAGGTGGGAGAATGACATGGCCCAGGAAATACACTAGGATGTTATCTCCAGGACTGGGATGGTAGTAGAGTTACTTTCTTTTGTAATTTGATCACTTTTATGAACCCATTGTGATGTGCACTGAAATCTTTGTCATGATTAACAGCTGCCTCTCTGTTCGTGGTGCAGTATCAAGAGTGATGAATACTCTACATCATAATATTTGGTTTGCATGTCATCCTGCAGTTTTATACACTTTTTATCAGAGAGGCTTGAGGGATATCCATGTCGTCACAATTTCTTCTCCCAAATCCTTAGAAACAGTTGGAAGGTAAACCATGATTATCTTCATTTCTGCCCCATCTTGAGGTACAGCAAGTCCTGTAGCAACAATATTCTCTTCACTTCCTTTCCCCAATAGACACACACAAAAGGGAGAGAAAAAAAACATACACCCATACATGTCAATTTCACCCTGCTCATTTCACCTGCTTATTTGTAAGGGAAACTGCAACATGTTCCAGTTAACATTTCCTTCTGAGACCTAAAGCTCAGGAGCTAGGAAAAGGAATGAAGCAAGAATCCCCTCCATTGAGAAAAAGAACCACAGCATCTCAAATGTTAAGCTGAGTGTAGCAACTAGCAGTGCAAAGTTTTAGAGATCCCTGTTACATCATAACACACATACAACTGTCCTGTAGGCTAATCTCATTCACCATTAATAAGGTAAGCCTATGAGAATGACTTCGCTAAATTCCTGAATAAATACAACTGTTCTCTCCCCATGAAGTTAAATAGTAAAGAAGCAGCTTGGTGGGGGTTGGGGTGGGGGGGATATTCTTTGAATCTCCCCAGGAAGAGCAGCTGGTTGTATAGAAGGCAAAGAAAGAATCAAAGCCTACCCAAAATAGTAGCTTGAAAACTTCTAGGACTCAGGGAGGAATCTAACAGCTTCATGGGGGATTATAAACTGGTAACCTACCTCAGAAGGCCTATAGTTCTGCGGATTAATTAGATATTAGTTTAAGGTACCCTTACATTTCTCATGTATTAGAAAGGGGACGGCATTTTTCTTATTTTAGCCTTGCTGCTGTAACTCTGATTGGGAGTGAATGGGAAGCTGATGGCAGCAAATACCAGTTGAAGGCAAAAATTGCAGCAGCATCTTAATTGTCCTGACTGGGTGGGATGGGCTTGGTGATAAGAGAGAACCCCATCTAACAGAAGAACTAACTTTGCAGTGGTTCAACCATATAGAAACTGAGCTGGTAATAATTAACTCAGATCTCCAACCCCACTGATCTTGTAGGAACACAGAGATCTGGAACTGGTTTCAGACTGGTACATAGTCCTCTTGGGAATAGTTCCTTGGACAACAGCTGTGCATTTGGATTACATTATTTTCTAAAACAGTATCATTTGCTTTTTTCAATTGTTTGGCTGGTGATATAAAAGCCAAAAAGCTGTGCTGCTGATGTTCTAACCTGTATCATATTCTACGAGAAATGAGTCAGACTTCTTGATTTTAGTGCTCAAAATGCTTATCTGTCTGGGTAAAAAGCATGGTGCATGCCACATCTGTACCCAGCAAGCAGGCCACAATATGCATTGCTAGTAGTATGTTTTGACCCACAATGGATTGCAAGATGCATAGGCTGTGTTGGAAGCCACTATCCACCCTCATTGGAGCAACATGCTATATTTCTCCTCCGATTTTGTCAGCTTTGCAAGTGACATAGCTTTCACCTTCCAAACCACACCTTCACTTTGCTCAATTTAATCTCATAAGTGATCTCTGAATAACACTGCTGTGTTGAGTTTTTTGTTTGCTTTATTCTTAAAAGATAACGTTTGTTTGTTTTTTTGCAATGTCATTTAAGTGGTTTGGAGGGATTTTTTGGCGGGGGGGATAACAGGCCTTCTCAATTTAAAGACAATTTTTTACTCCTCCCCAGCTAAGTGAGAGGTACAGAAGGGGGCATAGAAAGCAAATTCTTAGCTTTGGATTCAAATAATAGGCACACCAAATTTGGATACGAGATAGGCATTAACATATTCCACTAGTACCTACCCATACCTTGGAAAGTATGTCTTACTTTATTTTCCAGAATCCACAAAAGATGGATTGTATTTGAAAGACGTAGGTTTCTCCCACTAAGATGCACATTCAGGTCCTCCAATAGATGTGTGCACTTTGGCAACGGTGACTCATGCCCTTATCCTCTCTCTACCGCAATTTGCTCTACATGGAGCTATCTTTGAAAGCTACAGCAGATGCAAAATGCTATATCTGGATAATAACTACATTGCTGAAGCTGGTCTTGGTCACAAGTTTGTTTCCAGGTGCTGGTTATTACCTATAAAGCCCTTTATAGCCCAGATTTTGATTACACTGAGACCCTGTAGAATAGAATCTGCCTGTCCAATATGAGCTAACCAAAGTATTTTACTCCAGGATGTAAGGTGGGTGGAAGTCCAGGGATAGAACTTGTCACTTGCAACCCCTTCACTCTGAAATAGCTTGCCTCTCTGTAGGAGTACAATAGCTCTTTTCTGGGACTTCCAGTGGGCAACGGTGGATTGAGCCGCTCCTTTTGTAAACAGGAGCTATCGTTGTGGCAGACTGGGGCTCAGGCAGGAACCCTTGAGCCCAAAGAATTCTCTGGATTTAAGGAAAAACCAAGAAATTAATCCACAGGTCCTCTGGACAGCTGTTCCTGGCAAGAAAATCATGAAATGAAGGTTTTTGTCATCAACTGGTGAGTGATCAGTTGAGAGGCGGGAACTTCACCAAGTTCTAAGCCGTGCTGAAGCCAAAGCCGAAAGGGAAAAAAAAAAACTGGACACTAAAACTGACCTGCCCATATCTTCATTAGTTACTATTTTTTAGTTAAAGAGAGGCTTTCTTTGGCTGCAGAGGACTGTTTCCTTTTGGTGGTTAGAGGTATTTCCTGAGGATTATTAATTTTGAACCTGATCTGGATAGTGAAATTTACTTATCTGGCAAAAAAGACAAAGGCTTGGATTATTGGTGATTTTTAAAGAAACAAGGACATCTTTTTTAAGGGTATTTTATTTTTTGACAAATCTGTATTTATGGCATTGGATTTTGGATTGTGGATTTTCGTGGAAAACTTACTTCTTTTTTATCTGCTCTGTGCTGATTGGTATGGACTTGTAAACAAGGTGATTGGAGAAGCTTCTGGTCTTCATTATGGAGTTTCCTTTCATTATTCCCCATTGAGAAAAACTTCAAGTTGTGATTTATACTTTTGGACACAAGAGAGTGCTAATGTCTACCTAACTGACTGACTGAACTTCTGATTGACTTATGGCAAGGAAACATTTATATAGAAGGGGATCTGGAGAATATGAAGCACTGAAATATATGTTTGATGAGCTTTCTGGCAAGGTTACACAAACTACAGAAGCTAAATTTAAAACGTTAGAACAAAAATTGGACAAAAAATTGGACAAGACTGTTGCTGATGTAAAACAAGTAAATGACATAGTGGATGTACTGGAAAATAGAATGGACACTAAAGATGCAGAAATGGAAAGGGGGTTGGACAATTTTGCTCTACTTGAACTTAAAGAAAATGAATTCTGCTTAAGATTAAGAGCGATTCCAGAAAGTTCTCAGGAAAATATTAGGCAGGTTGTGATGAACATCTTGTCTAATTTATTAAGTTGGGAAGAAGGCAGGATGGAGGAGGAAGTGAACAAAGTGTATTGTTGTTGTTTAGTCGTTAAGTCGTGTCCGACTCTTCGTGACCCCATGAACCATATTGCGCCAGGCCTTCCTGTCCTTCACTGCCTCCCTGAGTTCAGTTTCATGCTCATTGCTTCAGTGATGCTATCGAACCATCTCATCCTCTGCCGTCCTCTTCTCCTTTTGCCTTCAATCTTTCCCAGCATCAGGGTCTTCTCCAAAGAGATCTCTCTTCGCATTAGGTGACCAAAGTATCTGAGCTTGAGCTTCATTATCGATCCTTCCAATGAGCAATCAGGGTTGATTTCCTTTAAGATTGACTGGTTTGACCTCCTAGCAGTCCAGGGGACTCTCAAGAGTCTTCTCCAGCACCACAGTTCAAAGGCATCAATTCTTCGGCGCTCAGCCTTCTTTATGGTCCAACTCTCACAGCCATACATTACTACTGGAAAAACCATAGCTTTGACTATGCGGATCTTTGTCGGCAAGGTGACGTCTCTGCTTTTTAATATGCTATCTAGGCTTGCCATAGCTTTCCTCCCAAGGAGCAAGCGTCTTTTAATTTCATGGCTGCAGTCTCCATCTGCGGTGATCTTGGAGCCCAAATAAATGGAAGTTACTGCTTCCATTTCTACCCCTTCTATTTGCCAGGAATTGATGGGTCCAGATGCCATGATCTTAGTTTTTTTAATGTTGAGTTTCAAGCCAGCTTTTGCACTCTCCTCTTTCACCCTCATCAAGAGGCTCTTTAGTTCTTCTTCACTTTCTGCCATTAGGGTGGTATCATCTGCATATCTGAGGTTGTTGATGATTCTCCCTGCAATCTTAATTCCGGCTTGTGATTCTTCCAGCCTGGCATTTCTCATGATGTACTCTGCATATAGATTAAATAAGCAGGGTGACAGTATACAGCCTTGTCGTACACCTTTCCCTATTTTGAACCAATCGGTTGTTCCATGACCGGTTCTAACTGTTGCTTCTTGGCCCGCATACAGATTTCTCAGGAGACAGGTAATGTGGTCTGGTACTCCCATCTCTTTAAGAATTTGCCACAGTTTGTTGTGATCCACACAAACAAAGGCTTTTCCATAGTCAATGAAGCAGAAGTAGATATTTTTCTGGAACTCTCGTGCTTTCTCCATGATCCAGCGAATGTTGGTGATTTGATCTCTAGTTCCTCTGCCTCTTCGAAACCCAGCTTGTACATCCGGTAGTTCTCGGTTCATGTATTGTTGAAGCCTAGCTTGTAGGATTTTTAGCATAACCTTGCTAGCATGTGAAATGAGTGCAATTGTGCGATAGTTTGAGCATTCTTTGGCATTGCCCTTCTTTGGAATTGGAACATAAACTGACCTTTTCCAATCCCGTGGCCACTGTTGCGTTTTCCACACTTGCTGGCATATTGAGTGCAGCACTTTAACATCATCATCTTTTAGTATTTTAAATAACTCAGCTGGAATACTGTCATCTCCACTAGCTTTGTTGTTAGCAATGCTTCCTAAGGCCCACTTGACTTCACTCTCTAGGATGTCTGGCTCAAGGTCAGTGATCACACCAGCGTGGACATCAGGGACATTAAGATCTTTCTTGTATAGTTCTTCTGTGTATTCTTGCCACCTCTTCTTAATCTCTTCTGCTTCTGTTAGGTCCCTGCCTTTTTTGTCCTTTATCATGCCCATCTTTGCACTAAACGTTCCTTTCATATCTCCAATTTTCTTGTAGAGATCTCTAGTCTTCCCCATTCTATTGTTTTCCTCGATTTCTTTGCACTGTTCATTTAAGAAGGCCTTCTTATCTCTCCTTGCTATTCTCTGGAAATCTGCATTCAGTTGCTTATATCTTTCCCTTTCACCCTTGCTTTTCGTATTCCTTCTTTCCACAGCTATTTGTAAAGCCTCATCAGACAGCCATTTTGCTTTCTTGCATTTCTTTTTCTTTGGGATGGTTTTAGTTGCTGCCTCCTGTACAATGTTACGGACCTCCGTCCATAGTTCTTCAGGCACTCTGTCTACCAAATCTAATCCTCTAAATCTATTCATCACCTTCACTGTGTACTCACAAGGAATATGATCTAAGTCATACCTGAGTGGTCTAGTGGTTTTCCCTACATTCTTCAATTTAAGCCTAAACTTTGCAGTAAGAAGCTCGTGATCTGAGCCACAGTCAGCTCCTGGTCTTGTTTTTGCTGTCTGTATAGAGCTTCTCCACCTTTGGTTGCAAAGTATATAATCAATCTGGCTTCGGTATTGACCATCTGGTGATGTCCATGTGTAGAGTCGTCTCTTGTGTTGTTGGAAAAGAGTGTTTGCTATGACTAGCTTGTTCTCTTGACAGAACTCTATTAGCCTTTGCCCTGCTTCATTTTGTACTCCAAGGCCAAACTCGCCTGTTATTCCGATTACTCCTTGACTTCCTACTTTAGCATTCCAATCCCCTATGATGAAAAGGACATCTTTTTTTGGTGCTAGTTCTAGAAGGTGTTGTAGGTCTTCATAGAAGCGATCAACTTCAGCTTCTTCAGCATCAGTGGTTGGGGCATAGACTTGGATGACTGTGATATTGAATGGTTTGCCTTGGATACGCACTGAGATCATTCTGTCGTTTTTGAGGTTGTACCCCATTACTGCTTTTCCCACTCTCTTATTGACTATGAGTGCAACTCCATTTCTTCTAAGGGTTTCTTGCCCACAGTAGTAGATATAATGGTCACCCGAATTAAATTCACCCATTCCCGTCCATTTCAGTTCGCTGATTCCCAAGATGTTGACATTCAATCTTGTCATCTCATGTTTGACCACATCCAGCTTGCCTTGGTTCATAGATCTTACATTCCAGGTACCTATACAATATTGTTCTTTACAGCATCAGACCTTCTTTTCGCTTCCAGATACATCCACAGCTGAACGTCCTTTCGGCTTTGGCCCAGCTGCTTCACTCTTTCTGGAGCTACTTGGAATTGCCCTCCGCTCTTCCCCAGTAGCATATTGGACACCTTCCAACCTAAGGGGCTCATCTTCCGGCGTCATATCTTTTAGCCTTTTAACATTGTCCATGGGGTTTTCTTGGCAAGGATACTGGAGTGGGTTGCCATTTCCTTCTCCAGTGGACCACATTTTGTCAGAACTCTCTGTCATGACCTGTCCGTCTTGGGTGGCCCTGCACGGTATAGCTCATGGCTTCACTGAGTTACGCAAGCCCCTTCGCCACAACAAGGCAGTGATCCATGAAGGGGAAAGTGTATTGTATAAACTCACATTTTGAACTGTTAGAAAAATTCCTAGAGGTGCTATGGTTTACTTCCTGAGGAGAAGAACAAGAAAACAAGTTTTGCAAAGTCACTTTGATTCAAGATTAAAAATTGACAACATAAACATAACTGTATTAAAAAAAAAAAATCTTTCTTTTTTAAGAAAGAAAAAGGAATATACTTTTTTGATAGAAGTTTTGAAAAAGAAAAAGATTCCATTTTGCTGGGTAAAATTGGAGGGGGTGATTTTTACTTTCCAGCAACAAAGATTCAGATTAAATTTTGTTCAAAAGGCTAAAGATTTTTTCACAAGATATGGATCTGATTTGGACCAGGAATCAACTGAAATGATTGAGATGGATACCCAAAGACAACAACAGTCAGAAGATGCTAGACCACAGGTTGTGGACATGGGTGCCACAGCTAAAGACTTTAAAGGACTATTTGTTTAATTATGGATTACAAATATTTAACATGGAATATTAATAGGGCAAATGCCCCACAAAAGAGAAAAAAGATTTTTTATTATTTGAGAAAATTAAATCGGGATGTGATTTGTCTACAAGAAACACATATTAGAAAAAAAGATAAAAATAGTTGATATATAAGATTTTGGGCAAAGAATTTATATCAGCAAACTTGAAAAAGTCTAATGGGGTTCTATATATTAAATCACATTTGAAACCACAGCTTTTATGATCTGATGAACACGGTAGATATGTTGTAGTGGAAGCTGAGATGCAAGGAATTAAATCTATAATTGTTGGACTACATGTACCAAATGAGGATAAAGGGGAATTTTTAAAATATCTTATGACCAATTGATGATACCTTTTTCTTATGAAAATTGGTGTTTGATGGGAGATTGGAATGGAGTGACTTTGCCTCAGATTGATAGAACTCCAGGTAAAGGAATTAAAGTTAACCAAGGAAAGTTACCTAAATCCCTTTTTGATTTGATTGAAAATTTGACTTTGATAGATTCTTGGACAGAAAAATGGAATTTTTTTTTCCAGAAAGACACAAATCTTTTTCCAGAATTGATATGATATGGATTTCAAAAACTTTGGCAAGTAAGATTAGTAAGGTGGATGTTTTACCAAAAACTTTCTCTGACCACAACCCAGTTAAATTGATATTTAGGAAGAAATCTGCAACAAATAGGTGTAGATTAAATGAAACATTACTGCAAAGAGAATTGGTGTTGAATGATTGTAAAAAGAAGTTAAATGAATATTTTGATAACAGTTTGGATAAAGGTACTGACTTAAAAACTGTTTGAGATGCCAGCAAAGCATTGATGAGAGGTTATTTCATCCAATACAATCATGATTTTAAAAGAAAATCTCATGAGAAAATTCAAACTATTTTAGAGGAAATTAAAAAAAAAAAAGATGATTTACAGAATGCACCAGCAGGCCCTACTATTTTACACAAAATTAAACTTTTGCGACAACAACTATCTGTGTTAACTGTAAGAGAAATATAGACAAAATTAAAATATGAAAAGAGAAACGTTTTGAGTTTGTAAACAAAGCAGGGAAATGGCTGGCATATAAACTGAGAAAGGAGAAAGAAAAGAAAATTATAATGAAGATTCAGGAAGGTGATGCCATATTTACAGATAATGTGAGTATCCAGAAATCTTTTTATAATTTCTTTTCAAATTTGTATAAAAGACAAGATGTTTCTCTGGAACAGATTGATGATTATTTAAAGAAACAGAACCAAAACTCTCAAAGTCTCAGAAACAAATTATGAACAGTCCTGTGACCACTTTTGAAATACCGGAAGCTAAGTAAGAAAGTCTAAAATAGGGAATGCTCCTGGACCACATGGATTACCAATTCTTATTATAAATGTTTTGATGATCAACTTTTATTTCCACTTAAACGTGTGATGAACTCTGTTTTTGGGGGATCTGCTGTGCCAGAGACTTGGAAAGAGGCTAATATTGCATTATTACCAAAGGAAGGACAGGTTTATAACTAAGAATTATAGACCAATCTTTAATATAAACTGTTTACATCAGTATTGGTGGATAGACTGAAGAGGATATTACAGGACTTTATCCATGATGATCAATGTGTTTTTTTACCCAGAAGACAACTGGGAGACAATGGGAGAACTGTATTGTATATAATAGAACATTTACAACAACATAATGAGAAGCAAGCAGCATTTTTTATTTTGATGCAGAGAAAGCTTTTGATAACTTGAACTGGCCATTTATGTTTAAAGTCTTGGAAAATATGGATTTTGGAGAGACTTTCTTCAAGAGATTAAAGCGATATGTATTATTGTCAATGATGATTTAACTAAACCTTGTGAGATACAGAAGGGGACAAAACAAGGATGTCCTTTATCCCCCTTATTTTTCATTTTAGTTTTGGAAGTGTTGAATAGAGATATTAGATAGGACAAGAATATAAAGGGCTTGAAAATAAAAGAAGAGGTTTATAAACTGAGGGCTTTTGCTGATGACTTAGTACTGATTTTGCAGGAGCCCCAAATTGCTATAGAACATTTAATGAAGAAATTGAAAGACTTTGGTGCATTAGTTGGATTTAAAGTAAATAAACAAAAAACAAAGATGTTGGTTAAAAACATGACTATATAAGATCAAGAAATTTTGATGAAAAAGACTGGTTTTAAAATTGAGAAAAAGGTTAAATATCTAGGGGTTTCACTGACTAATATGAATTATATATTGTTTCAGAATAACTATGTTAAAGTTTGGAATGATATTAAAAAAGATTTATCAAGATGGGATAAATTACAACTGTCATTACTGGGTAGAATTTCAGTAATTAAAATGAATGTTTTACCTAAAATGTTATTTCTATTTCAGACAATACTGGTATTGACAAATGATGTACCATTTAAACAATGGCAAAAAGATATTTCTAAGTTTGTATGCTTGTTTGAAAGGTAAAAAACAAAGAATAAAATACAAACTCTTACAAGATGCTAAAGAAAGAAGCGGGTTAGGTCTTCTTGATTTAAAACTGTATTTTGATGCTTGTTGTTTGGAAGGGATGAAAGAGTTGGTGGCTCTGAAAAACAGGAGGTTATTGGAATTAGAAGGACATGATTGAAGATTTGGCTGGCATGGTTATTTATGGTATGATAAAGTGAAGATTAATATTGATTTTAAGAATCATTTTATTAGACATGCTATACTGAGAGTGTGGAATAGATACAAAGCAAAATTGTCTCCTAA
This sequence comes from Python bivittatus, assembly GCF_059951505.1. Lineage (NCBI taxonomy): Eukaryota > Metazoa > Chordata > Lepidosauria > Squamata > Pythonidae > Python > Python bivittatus. Next base: position 8,899,743 of record NW_028277097.1, read on the forward strand.
AATTCATTTATGGTTGTCACCTCAAGAAGCTTTCTGTGGAAGAGAAATGACAGTCAAACAAACATGGTTGACATATGCGAATTTTATTGACCTTTTCTGAAGGAGAACCTAAACTGAAGATGAGGGAAGAATTAGAAGGTCATACTTGCCAATGGTTTACTTATGCATAGTTGTTAGAAAGATTTAAATTGGACAAGTTATGATTTTACTTATGAGAAAACTGATTTTGAGTTTGCTTTGTATACTAATGATGAACATGTTATTGCTAAGATACATAAACTTCTGTTGAATATGGAAGATGAATATGTTAAAGATTGTGTCTTCAAGTGGGTAAAAAAAATTGGATATAATATAATGTTGGATCAATGGGAGAATATATGAAATAAAGACTTGAAATGTACACTTAACTACAATTTGAAATAATTTTTTTTATAACAATGATGTATCATTGATATTTAACACCAGATAAATTATCTAAAATGTCTAAAGGAATGTCAAATATATGTTGGAAATGTAATCAACGTCAATCATCTTTGGTGAACTTGTGAGAAAGCTAAAAATATTGGGATATGGAATGTATTTTGATTCAGAAAATTTTAAAAATGGATATACAATCGAAACCAGAGGTTTTTCTTTTAGGTATGGTGGATAAAGAGATTGAAAGAAAACATGGGACTTTATTTCTTTATATGATAACAGCAGTGAGACTTTTATATATGCAGAAATGGAAGGCTATACACATATCTACAGCTGAACAGTGGATAGTGAAATTAATGGAATTGGCAGAGATGACAAAACTAACTACTTTGATTAAAGAAAAGTCTTTGGCTTTGTTTCTACTTGGAAACCACTTTTGGACTTTTTGCTTGAAACTGAAAAAAATGAAACTTTAATTTTGGGATTTGACAACTGATATTTTTTATTACAGAAATATTTGTACTAGTTTTTCTTACATTTTTTATCGTTTTAGACCTACTTTATATCACTTTAAACATTAGAGTAAGAGGTGAATGTACTACATATTTGTGCCTGTACCAAAGAAAGTCAGAAGTTATCCTTTTTGTTCCTTCTCATTTTTTCATTCTCTTTCTGATCTTTTCCTTTTTTCTATCTCCTTTTTTCTCTATTTTCCTATATTTTACTCTGTTGAAATTGAATAAAGTTCTTTTAAAAAAAAAACAATGGCTCTTTCCTCACTGACATGCATTAAGGCTATTAAAAAGGTTCTTTTCTATAACTGAGGAGAGTGATTTTGAGTGTCTGGTTTAATGTTAGATTTATTGCTGGCTGAAAGCTGAGATAGTTAATTGACATTTTATGTGGATATGATTTTATGCTATTTAGATTATATTGTATTGTATTATTGTTTTAGTGGACTATTTGGTTTTATACTTCTTAAGTTATGAGTTGCCTTGTGTTGTTGATGGAAGTGACATCTATATGATTGTCAAAAACTTAAATAAATATATATTTCCAGCTGTGGTGGGGCCAAAAAATGAGAAGGAAAGTGTCAGTCTTACCAGGTACACCAGACAGGAAATACTACCAGAAGAGCTAATTCTACTTTATTGTAAGGCTACATTAACAGAATCTTGCAGGTCTGAAAATACAATTCTCTCCCCATCTCCTTTATATCCTGAGAAATTAGGGAGGGTCTCTTCTGAGCCTCTTGCCCTGCCCACTATCCAGCTGTAGGCTATGCTGTCTCTTATCTGACTGTTTCCTAGGCAGCATCTCTGGGCCCCGTCTCCCAAGGTCATTTCCACATACCATTAATCTAGGGGTAGGGTTTGATCTTTTCTTAGCCTCATTCATCCTGTTTGTTATTTACAGATATTAGTCCATGAGTCTTCAGGGAAGAGAGGGACTGATCAAACTTTAAATGGGGAGGAAGCCCCTGACAGCAAACAATGCTCTGCAAGCTGTTTATCCAACTGTTGACTCTCAGGAAACTAGTACGATGTGCCTATTGATAATAGAATTGGTCCCAGGGCAATTCAGGTTTTAAAGTTCATGGATCATGATCCTGGAGGGAGACAACATTTGCTTTCCAATGGTTTAACTTCAGGCAGGAGTTTGAAGAACCAGCTGAACCCAACTCTACCACAGCGGAAAGGTATCACTAATAATGATCGCTTTTATTACACAAAGTTCAGAAATAAAATCTTAATTTTGTTCAGTTGTTTGGCAACTGAAACAGCTGCTTGGCGAATGAAATAAAAATGGATACCAATGACAGACCAAAAGGAATCCTACTTTCTGGTTCCTAACTTTTCTGTTATTTTTCATAGAAAATGGGCTGGGTACTTGGCCTCAGACAGCACAACCCCCTGGGCCAATCATGCCTTCAGTGCCTCTCCTACACACCCAGAGCCATGGTGTGTAGTAGAGGCCACTACTTGCTACTATTCTTACCACTACCACCACTACCACCAATAACTGCTACTGCTACTCCAGATACTGTGTAGTTCACAAGAAAAAGAATACTCACAGGAAGTTTGTACCCCTGGTAGTTATTAATTAAGTCTTGAATGAAGGGATGCTTCAAAAGGAGTTCAATTTTGATGGGCTGCAACTCTTCAGAGCCAAGATCCTTGTATACCTTAATGAAATGCTTCAAAAAGAAATGCAGATAGCTTACTTTATTAGAAAAATGAACCAACTGAAAAAGCAGCAAGCAATATATAGGAAGGCTGCTATAGAAGACAGAGATGTCCAGGGCTGAAGTGACATACAAGTGGCTCCTTTTTAATTTCATTCCTTGACAAATGACACTGAAGTAATAAAAGGAGTGACTTTTCAGGCCAGCACTGATTTTGCCACATGGCTTAATTGTTGCTCTGAAGATCTGATAGGAGAGCACATTTCAAATATCCATCACAAGGCCTGCAAATGCTTACCTGTTGCACAGAACACTGCAATTTTTATAATCCTGTAAGATAAATCAAATATCCATATTCCTGGAACTGACCGTGTCCACCCCCACAATGAAACATGCAAGTTCTCATGCAATAAAGGCCATTAGCGATAAAGACTTTATAATGTAATATGACACAATCAAGACATTTTGTAAGATATCCTTGGAGAGACAAAGCATGAAAATGTGAAACATATTTATTTCTCACAGCTTTGAAATGTTATTTTTTCTTTAGAAGTAAAACTGTCGACACAACTCTTACCATATCTTGTTTAAAGTTTGGTTAGATCATCACTGACCCAACAGAATCGCTTTGTTAATGAGATTCCAGTTGGGTGTCATTAATAAAAAGACTAACAATCTCATCCCATACATCTATTTCATTCTGCATGGCCCTAACATTGAGTCATACAGCTTCTCCATATGTGCATATACACGTTTCTCTTGTCCTGAAGGTTCAAGAGCCCTGATCTGACCATATTTCAGAAACAATACATCTGTCAGTCAAACTTACCCCATTTCTTTTAATGTTACATTAAAAGACATTGCTTGCCACAAACATTGGGATAGAAGAGCTATATGAATTTAATTAATGGACCTATTAGCTAGTTAACCAACCTCATAATTGTCCTCTTCTGTCAGATGACTACTAAATCTGTGATTGTCAGCAGCTCTATTTGTTTCATGCTGGAACACCTGAAGAAGTGTAGCCAGAGAGATGTTTCCTTCATTGATGATAGACGAGGCGTCATCTTCTTTCTCCTTTTCTTCCTTCTCTTCCTCCTCCTCTTCCTCCCCTTCTTCACCAGCCTCCTCATCTGGCTGTTCATCATGGGCAGCAGTGGTTATGAGCTGTTCAGCAGAGGAGACAAACTGGGAAAGACAAGCCAAAGTTGGCATAAGGCTTGGGGGGACTAGATAGTTTCCCAGTGACCAGTTGCAAGATGCATGACTCTCAGAAAGAGCATCAGTTTTTGACACATACAACAAAGCCAGCCAGAGTGTTGCAGTTTCCCTTTGGCTAGAAGTCATTCCTTCTCAGGTTCCTGCTCTTTGTTTCTCATGTTCAATAAGATAAAGAAATTCCGTACTGTGAGTTTCCGTTGTCTTTCACAAGGAGATGAAATCCAAAGTTCTGTCCCAAGAATTCTGAACAGCTTCCAATCTTTATTTTTAATAGGGTTAAAGTACTGAATGTTTCTCTGTACATATGAAACCTCTGCATACAAGCTCAAATAAATTGTAGAAGCCTTGCTATACTAGAAATGTCACTGTTTTTCAACCAGTTTAACTGGCAATGTACTCTTGCCTGCAGTTTTGTGAAATTGCCAAGGCACCTACTGAAACATGCTTAGCGTGCTTTGCAGAAGTAAGCTTCCACTTCCACTATAATATATTATCTTCAGTAATGAGAAGAAAGCAATATTTAAAATCAGTGATTCAATGGACTATTTGCCAGTCATCTGATTTCTACATTTGTTGGAAAGCACAGGCGGGTAGACTTCACAAATGGGAAGTTGTTAATTAAAGGCACATCAGTCCCCAAAGGATTAATACTGCTTTGTGAAACCGCATAGGCTGGCAATACAACTGCAGGGAATGGATGGCAAAGACAGAAAAGACTCCAGTAGAAGAGAATACATGTAGCTCAGGATTGAACTGATGGATTCTTGGTGCTCTCTAAGCTTGATTGTTTTCTTGCAGACATTTCATTACCAGGCTAGGTAACATTATCAGGGCATGAAACATGCCAAAACTCCTTAATCTCACAACATATGGACAGACTCAAACACAATTTCAACTGGAAAACTGTTAACATTTTAGATCAAGCCAAATCCAAAAATGCTAGGGAATTCCTAGAAGCTAGGCTTTGAAAACGCCAGATGCACTCCCAAGCAATGGATCTGAAACATGGACCTTCAGTTTAATTTAAGCGTAGTGTCTAGTCCTATAATTCAGGGGATTCTTCCAAAAGAGTTTGCACCAACATCCTATTTACCATCTATTACAATACTGAAATTTCATGGGGCTTTTCCTTAGCCAGGCTAGATGCACTGCCCTCAGCAGTCTTTGGACGCTATAAGAATATTCCTGTGCACCAGAGCTTTGTGGAAAGGGCTCAATGGAGCCTTTGAGCCATATGCTCCTCTGTTGTTCCCTTCTAGGATAACTCTTATCTACGCCATCCTTAAGCCATTTCTGGATAGAGAGCACAATTTTTATTTGTCAATCCTCTTATCTGATAAGAACCCAAGTATATCCTTACAGGTTGCCCAGTTTTGCACCTCTATGTGCTACAGGTAGTACACGGGTTAAGAACGCCTGGTTTAAGGATCACCAATAGTTAAGAATGAAGCCTACTGTAGCAAAATTCAAGTTAAATACACAATGGTTCAAGTTAAGTATACAATACTATTTATAACGAATTATATAATAACACTGTTCTGGCTTACATACAAATTCAACTTAAGGACAGACCTTGGGAACGGAACTTGTTCTTAAACTGAGGATTATCTGCATTTGTCTTACTTGTAATTCATTTGCTTGTTTGTATTTTATATATCATTTTATTCTATTATTATTGTACTTTTATCTCTGTAATTTTATATTCTATATTTCATTCTTATTCCTTATTCCTTATATTTACAGTTACTACTCGTTAATTGACATATATGTATATTTATATTCACTTACTATTTAGGTTTTATATCACTGTTTTCTGGCCTTATGGTTATAATAACATGATTTGATTTGATCTGAAGCTTGGCACTCAGACAAATCAGCCATCATAGACACACAGAGATAAACTCTATCTGCATATTAAAAGATACAATCCAAAGCCTAGGAAGGAAACAAACAGCCTAGAATCCATTTCCTCCAGCACCCAACACCTAGGGATGCAGGAAACAGTACCAGAGAAATTATCAGGGAATAAACAACGCCCTAATTAAGGAACCATCAAGGAGGAAGGCATACCCCCACCAAGACCGACAGGGCAAGCCACTATATAAAAATAGTCAGCAAACCCCAATCTCCCTCCCACTGATGATGTTACCTAGCCTGGTAATGAAACGTCTGCTAGAAAACAAGCAAGCTCAGAGAGTGCCAAGAACCCAATAGAAACAACATTAACTTTATTCTCAATAAAAATGAGAGAAAAGCAACACAGAACTGAACATAACTAATCAATATGAGTGATTAACATAAAGTCTGAATATGAAGCACTGCATTCTTATTACTATCTGGTCCAATGGTACATTAACTGGCCTTATGTATTATTTATTCTGTTTATTACGCATACATCCTGCCTTTCCTCCTGAAGCTCCATGCAGCAGATATAATTATAGATCAGAATAGGCTGGCTTTATGGAACAAATATATTTTTGTTTTGGAATTATTATTATCAAGAATTAATTTTTTACCATTTGAGGAAGAGAAAAGTGTTTCTCCCTTTTCCTCCGTATGTATGTCCCTGTTGCAACACTAAGGGCTCGATAGACACCATCTACAGCATTCGGGTGAGAGGCAAAATAGAATAGCATCTCAGTGTAGTTCAGCTGAGGAGGGTCTTTTTCAGGATCAGCAAATAAAGTGAACAAAAACTGCAAAAGGAAACACATTTCTATTAATTGACATATTGGATATTTTATTTAATCACAATTCAGTATGGATATGGCTAAGGTAGGTAACCTAGTCTAGTCGTTCTCTGTGTTTAGTAAAACATGTTTAGTAAAACATCATGATGTGAAAGCTTTTATTGACCACAGAGGACATTATCTATAGGCTCATCTAATGATGACCATAGCACATGGAAGATTGCATCTTGGCAGGTAAGAAGAATAAATGTTAAAAAGATGAATTAATCAGGGAAGGGAAGGGAAGGGAAGGGAAGGGAAGGGAAGGGAAGGGAAGGGAAGGGAAGGGAAGGGAAATAAAATGAGGGAGGGAGGTTGGTTCTCTGTTAGCAAAAGTAGGAGAAAGAGGAAAGATGCAATAGAACTGAAAGAGGTGACCTGATTTGTGGAATGAAACTGATTAAAACATGCAAGGAAGTGAAGTATAGATTTAATTATGAGTGGAAGGTCTAAAATGCATGTCAGAAACTATAAATCTACAACCTCTACGTTGTTGTGGACATGTATGAAAGTAGGAATCCACAGATAAGGCATAATTCCATGCTAACACTCCAGACCTCAAGATGATTCCAAGCACAATGAAAGGTTTTTGAATGGACTACAATGGTTGGCTTTGGTTATTCAATTACTTAGTTATTTTGTTATTCTGTTTTTATTTTCTGGTGGTGGTTGTGTTTTTTGTTTTTAGTTTCTTTCTTTTTATACCTCTGTCCAGTGGTAAGCCACCCAGAATCACTTTTGAGAGGTATGCAGTCATAGAAATCAAATCCATAAATAATGAAAGAACAAAAAAAAATAGCATAACATCCTGAATAAGTATAACTGGAAGAAAAGTTTTACTCTGTTTGGTGAATGAATAGATGAGCGGGAACAAGAAGAGAGAGTACAGAAAAAGTTACTGGGTCATTCAGAAACCCAACAATGGATGAGAATAGTGATTGTTTGGTGACTATCTACTTAGAAAAAGGTCTGTTTCTTCTGAATATGTGGTTTAAGCATGTATGTCTATTCACATGTACACATGGCAAAGGAAGGAATCTAAAAGCATGGCTGATTTGACTGTTCATTAGGAAAGGTGTGACTAATAAAAGCCTGATGGACAAAAGTCCTGAATGTTGAACAGATTGTTTTTTGGTAATGTCAAGAGTGGGAAAAAATGGAAATGGAAGAAAAGGAAAGAAATGAAATTAGAGTGAACGTTCAAGTACTGTACTTTCTCTGCAGGAAGAAAAGTCCGAGTCCTGTATGAAAACTTATTAGACAATAAATTAATCTCTTAACAGAATGAATGGGAAGTGGAACTAAGGAAAGAAGATATTGCATATGCTTGAAGCAGTGTGAAAAGAATTATATTGCAAGGATCTGATTAAGTGTGGGAAGCATGAAAAGCGATGCTTGATAGAATATGAAGTGAAAGAGGTGGGATTGAAGAAAAAATGCATATAAAAGAATTATTGCTGCAAAAAAAAAAAAAGATGGAGGAAGTATACTCTTGGCCAAGTTTGTGGACGAACTATTCATGGTAGTAAAAAGCAAAAGTGATTGTGAAGAGCTCCAGTGGGATCTTTTTAAACTGGGTGAATGCTAACTCAAATGGCAGATGCAGTTCAATTTAAGTAAGTATGAAATTATGCACATTGTGGCAACATCCTAAATTCATATATACATGAATGGAGTCTGAATTGTCTGTATCTAACCAGGGAGAGATCTGGAGTCACAAGGGAAAGCTCAGGGAAGTTGCTGATCCTGTATTTGGCATAAGTGAAAAAGAAAAGATACCAGGGATCCCTAGAAATGGGACTGAAAATAATACTGCCAACCTTTTAATAGCCTTATACAAATCTATGGTAGACTGACTGAATACTGTGTAAGTTCTAGTCACCATATTTGAGAAAAGATATAGTACAGCTGGAGGAAGTACAAAAGAGAGCAGCCAAAATTATTGGTGCACCTTCCATGCAAGAAAAGGGTAGAATATTGGCAGTTCTTTAGCTTAGAAAAATGGTAATTGAAGGGGACCTGAGTGGATAAAATCATGTGTGCCATGGAGAAAGTGGACAGGAAGACATTTTTCTTCCTCTCTGAAACACTGGAATGGATTGATTGGAAGGAGGTACAGAATAGAAACCCCCTTCCCCCATCTTCATCTAACACATAATCAAGTTCTGAAATTCATTATCACAGAACACAGCAATCGCCACTAACTTGGAAGGTTTTAAAAAGGATTAGGTATATATGTGGAGAATTAGCAACAGGCTAGAGGCAGCATGCTTCAATCACAGGGAGTGGGAAAATGTTGTCTCTGTTCCTGCTTCCAGGTACCAGAAGCATTTGGTTGGTAATTTTTTATATTCTTACAATTGGGAGTGTGAAAAAGCTCCCATTTGGGCTAACCAAGAGGCTCAGAATGCAGAAAACACATGTAACAGAAAACAATATCAGCTCCAAATTACAACAGAGAGGAATTACAAAGAAATTGTCACATAGCCTGAAAATAAGGCAGAAAAACAGAAATCTCTTTCTCAGTTGACAATGCTTAAGAAATTATAAGATAGATTTTGGCTCAGCATGAAAACGTATATGTATTATAGCATGGTCAGTCTAAAATGTATGGAAAAGTCCCCATAAAATTGCTAATTCTAAAATGTTGTCCCCCTTTTATTAAAATATCCAAGCCCCTCTCTCATCCCAAGAACCATTTTCTTGGACTTTCCATTTTAAGAGCTGGAAATAACTCCATAGATATTTAAGATCAGCACTGAAAAGTAGAACTATCTGCATTTAAACGTTATAAATAATCAGAAATGGACAATGAATTGTGTTCAGACTTGAAAGTCAAGCAAATAATCAACAACTGTGCCTCAGAGTAGAAATGTACATAAAAAACAAAACAAAACCCTAAACTAAACCAAAAATAGCATCCATCCATTACTTCAAAATTGCTGGAGTGTAGCAGAAAATGTTTGGAACCCAAAGAAAATGGTGGTCTTATCCTTTCTGCCTTGGATTATGGCCTCTAAATGTTTATACTTACTTCTATGAGATGCTTCTGACGGTTAAATGGTAAAGGCTCTGTAGGACTTTCTGGAATGGCTAAATCTTCACTGCCTTTAAACCACAGACCAACCTAAAGCAAACAAACCAAAATCTTAAGCTTTATACTGTGACTGTATCAACATTTAAGTTTTTGAACTTCTCCACACTTCAGAAATGTGTGAATGTACGTAACCGAGTCCTAAGGAGCTTTGGGTAGGAATACTGGAGAATTTTATTTGCTCTGTATTTTTAAGTGAACTGATTTTATCTTTTATTGGGCTAATATGCAGATCAGAAGACTACATCCTTTCAGGTTGTGCAATTCTCAAAACTGCAGTGCAGTTCTTGGTCCAATATGCATATAATATTGGGAGGTTTTAAACAAAAATAAAAGCTTATCTGCTGGGTTAGGGACAGAGAAAATCATTCAGTTTCTTCAAGAGAAAAGAACATTTCTGATAGTTTCTTGTGAGGAATAGAGGTAACGCCTTCTCTCCCTCTATTTTGTGTGTGTGTGTGTGGGTGGGTGTGTGCGCACACACATTTCCTGGTAATATGACAGTCCTATCATTGTTCTGGGGCATTACTGGGGAAAATGTGAAACATGAGGTACCCCCCCCCCCCATATACCCAAATAATGCAGAACATTTGGAGAAAAGTCTACAAAGTGTTATTCTTTTACTGAGGGCAAGGGGAGAAAAGACAGCTCTCAGCAAACTTTTCAGAAAAATGTATACTGAAACGTCAACCAAAAAATAGCCTAATGACTGTGAGAATCAGAAACTCTTTGTGTGACTTACATATGTTGTGTACTGGATTCTCAAAACATTTTCTGAGTAACAGAAGAATTAAACTAACACATGCCATAAAGACCAGGAATAAAAAGGACAGGTTGGAGCTATAGTGGTCTCAAACCCACCGTCTCCCAATAATATGAAGATCTGGTGGTAGTTCACTTGATTAAACTATGTTCTGAGAGCCAGTCAGGTGGCTGACTGGTTAAACTCAGTGGTTTAAGGCATTGGCTAGAAACTGAGACACTTGGAGTTTAGTTCTGTCTTATGCACAAAGCCAGCTGGGGGACTTTGGGCCGATCCCTCTCTCTAAGCCCTAGGAAGAAGTAAACGGCAAACCACTTCCAAAAATGTTGCCAAGAAAACTAATCCAGGCAGTCACCAGAAGTTAAGATTGACCTGAGGGCACAATCCCCTCCCCAAAAAGACACTATGGCTTAGTGGAGAAAGCATGAAAGTTAGGTCTGAAAGTTCCTTCCTCATTTCCCCTCATGGACAGAAATTGAATATTTCCAGATTTGCTTTCTTATTTTGGCTTGTAATCAGAGATTTAGTCACAATTTTCTGCTTTTGGCTAATGAGAAATTGTGTTTAGCATCATCCCATTTTTTGCATTACAACTGACTGAGAGATAAGAGGAAGGGAAGAAAGAGATATCACAATGCCCAATTTGACCTAATTTGCCACTGCATATTAAGCCAAGATTGTTATATCTCAACCAGGATACTGGCCTTGTTGACATACATGCTAACTCAAAATGTGGCCAAACAACTCAAACGTTTGACTTGAAGACATGGATTGGGCAATTTTGGATTGGGCCAAAGACTGCATGACATTTTGGGTGGACAAAGAGGTCAGCCATTTGAGGCAGGCCAGGTCAAGAAACAGATACAGCAGGGATTCCAGGAATGCTTTTCTTGTAATAAGGCAGAATAAGAAGATATTGAAAGCCTGCCTGAGTCTTTCTCTGTCCCATCTAAAATGAAACAAATTCAAGGTGGGGTTATTTTAAGTTTCATTCTCACAAGTCTCACTGTCTCAGGACTGTAGATTTTTTCCCTCTCTAAATTATGATACAGTTATAGTTATACATACATACATACATACATACATACATACATATATATATATATATAAAAAAAAATATAGTTAAGGTTTACAATATAACTTTCAGTGTATAGGTTGCATACTGTTTTGTACAGAAATTTAGAAAAGCAGTATATCTATCTGCCTGTCTGTCTGTCTATCCATCCATCTGTCCATCCATCTGTCAATCCATCTGTCCATCCATCCATCTCCCACAGGTATTTTCCCAACCAATATGTACCAGCCAAATGAATTTAATAGAGGAAAATATTTAAGCAAGTTTGCATAGATATTTAAACTTGTATCTTCCCCTTCAAATTATAGTAAACTTTATTTTTAGTTACATTTTAACAGTGGCTGTATGGTGTTTTGCCAATTGCACAGCATATATGTCCTTCTTGACTATGCAGTAAATGAGTCATGAAATGAACTGTTTGTGTTTCAAAATATGAGTCAGTGATAATGTTTTAAGAGCAAAAAATAAAAATAAAAAATCAAAGTCTGTGATGATAAAAAGATGAGCGTCTAATTTCAGCCTTCATTTAGAATTTTGCCATTAATACACTGCAGATAGGGACCAAGGATGGGAGAGAACATGAGGGAATTAATCTATTTTTTAGCCCTCAGGACGTAGGGATACCTTGGAGCCTTCCAAGGCAAGATGGTGGACATTTGCAGTAGGTTACAAACAGCCGAAACAGATCGGTTCCCTTTGATTGTCTCTGGATTAAAGAGAGAGATGCAAGATTGCCCAAGCTTACAGTTGTGCCTTTTCCTCATGAAGAGACTGCTAGACAGCGATCTTGGGTGGGGTGGGGGAAACCGGGAGATGGAGGAATTCACCATATTTGCTCCAGCTGCAAACAAAGCCCTTCAAAGGACACTAAGTTCATGCACGTCCCTTGCTAACTGTTTTCAGAAATTGTCTATTAACAGATTTAAAGAAGTTAGGCACCTTTGGAATGACAAGGCTGGGAACACCGGGTGAGTGAGTGCTTTCAACCCTCAGTAAAAGAATACAAAGACCTACTTTTATAATCTTTAAGAACTTAAAATAAATAGCAAAAAGTAAGACAAGGTTTGGCTACAGAAAGTTTTAAGGGCTCAGAAAACATTGCAGTTTTGGACTCTGAATATTGAGATTTTGAAGTTTTTTAAATAAAATATGCTTGTGGAAAAGAGAAATTGTTTTAGGAAATTGGAGGTATAAGACAAGCAATTTATAATGGCGTTTAGAGACTTCTTTGAAGAACTGCATAGAGGCCTGCATCGTGAAATGTCAGCCACGTTGTATCTTCTTGAGAACAGTTTGCTCCCAAATGAAGATATTACAGAACAGGATATGCAGGAAAATTTACTTGATATAAATATAGAGACTTTGAATAAGAATCTGTCACCAGACACAGAGAGAAAACTGGCTGAGGTTCTAAAAATCAAGAAGGAAATAAAAATGATAATCCCAAAGAATAATTGGAATAATTTCCCTTTGTTGGATTTACAAAAGAGACTGTTTAAAGTGCTAAAGAAATTTGTAACTAGGATCAACAATCACCTGACTAAAGTACAGAGAAAGACTGCCCTGTATAGAAGAAAAATCTTCTTTTAATCTGTATTATCTTTCATTGCTTTATTCAAAACTTTTAATAAACTTATCTGAAAAAAAAAGGGACATAGGAATACCTCGCTTCAGCTTCAAGCTATACAGAAAAAAAAAATTCTGAATCTTAATTGTGGGCCAAACTCAAATAATGTTTTGAAGAATTGAAGTTTCTTCAATTTATGGCAGGTGTGGGAATTTGTGACATTTCTGGCAAAATTTAGCCAATTTCTGGCTGAACAAGTGTGTGTGGAGGAACATATGGGAAACAAAAATGAAAGAGAATCAGATTTAGGGATATAATATGCTCACATCTTAATTGAACAAAGGTGTTGGAAACTTTATTGTAGCTTAAGGTATTGATACATTACCATATGGGGAGTGTGAAATCAAAAGAAAAGTTTCAAAGTTAGAATACAGAAATTCTACTCAGAACTTTTTGTTAGAATGTTTTCAATTGGTTCTGGAAACAAACAAAACCAAAACATTTTGAGTTCTACCACAGGGAACAACATGCACTTGAAATTATCCCCAGGCTCCCTTTGTTTTTTGCCCTAAAACCACTAGGATAAATGGGGTTGCTATCTACCACTCAATTACAGAAAGTTTGGCTAAGGGGATTATTTTATTTAATAAATATTAATTGCAAACAATGAAAGCAAAAGTTAAACAAGCTGTTTTGCAGCTTGTCCTGCCTGCATAGTCATAGAAATGAGTTCAGTAATAAAATTACAGTGAAAGATTAATTACAACCCATGAATAATGCAACTCCCAATTGTGAGATGCTGGAATACTTGAAACAACATGGAAAGAATGCTTCTTATGCTTCCCAAAATGTAATTTAAAAAATAGAAGGGAAACTGCACATTATACATATAATAATACAACCTATAATTTGATCCTTAGATATGCAGTCAGCAGTAGCCACCATACTACAGCAGAGAACTAACAACAGAAGGGAAGGGCAAATATTGTAATAATAAGAAAGAATTGGAGTGGTAATGCATCTAATTAACTATTTTTAATTTTTATTAAGACTGAATTCAAACTCAATTGAATCCAATGAAATTTCCTTTTTTCTCTGGCACCACCCACTTCTTAGTCTCCTGACAACCCACACTTTGAGATCTATTCCTCAACATAAAACTAAAATGTTAAATTTGGCCCTTGACCAGAAAGAAGATCAATCAGTGCTAGCTAGTTATGCCTGTCTATGAACAGAAACCAGAAAAGTAAGAAGCTTAAGCAAATAGGACTTGAAAAAAACTGGAGGACACCAAGCAACGCTTCTATCTTTTCTCCCTCAAATTCAAAATCTCCAAGTTTTCTCAGATCCAAAGAAATGCTGCTTTGGCAATAGACCAATAGTGGGAGGGCATATTAAAAGGGCTTGTTTTACTCTGTTGCATACATATTGCAAAGATTTTGCTGCAGCTTAGACATCTCTGTTGAAATAAACAAAAGCGCGCACGCACAGAGGAAATGATGCCACTGCCATATCATTTTCAGCTCTCTGAAAGTAACGGAACCAAGCAGCTACTGCTTGTCTCAAGCATCATTCTTCTTCACAGTAAAAGACAAAGCAGTTGGCTTAACAGCTACTCACTTCAGAAAGATATTTAGCAAACTTAAAGTTCTTTTTTAAAAACTCTAAACCTACAGATGCAGTCTAAGACTATTCCTTCTTTCTTTTTAGAAGCTTATTTGCATAATCTGCAAACATCACCAAATTAGAAAGCCCCAATAGAAGAGATTACATGTAGCTCAGGGTTAAACTGTGGAGTCCTTGGGGTTCTCTGAGCTTGGTTGTTTCCTATGTGCCTGTTGATGGCAGACAAGTCAGCCATCAACAGGCACATAGAGATAAACAACATCTATACACTATTCAAAAGAGACATAAAAAGAAAACAAAAAGACCAGAACACCTCCTCGCCAGCAATCAACACCCAGATAAGCAGAGATTAACACCAGAATTAACACTAGACAAACAATCAAGCAGTAAACAATACCCTAATCAAAGAATTACCAACTCAGATAGATAATCAAGCAGTAAACAACAGTCTAATCAAAGAACCACCAAGGAGAAAACAACCCCCCCACCACCTTTGACAGGGCAAGCCACTGTATATAAATAGAGAGCAAACCCCACTCCCTTCTAGCGCTGAAGATGTTACCTAGCTGGATAGCGAAACCTCTGCAAGAAAGCAACTGAGCTCAGAGAACCCCAAGGACTCCATAGAAAGCCCCACTGAGATATTATTTTCATTGACATTATAAGGATTTCATTTTCAGAACTGATTGCTAAAAATTGTGGGTGGATTTAGTGTCTTGATTTTTCTTAAAAACATGTATTTTTGGATCTCTCTCCCCCCCCCCCCAATTTATCATCTCAAACATCAGAGGATGGGTATGAGATGCTGAACCAAAAAGTTGTTCTACCCCACTTCCTGTGTTGTTTCTGGAGCTTTTGGTTTGTTTTTAATCTCCTTACCTATATGAAGCAAAATACCGCAATGCTGCGTAGGTGTATTATAAAACAGATCTGCATTTCTTTGCGGGTTTTCCATCCTGAATAGGGAAAGATTATTTTCCTGCCCCAAGGTTTGGAGGGGAGG
The DNA here is from genome assembly GCF_059951505.1 of Python bivittatus. NCBI lineage: Eukaryota > Metazoa > Chordata > Lepidosauria > Squamata > Pythonidae > Python > Python bivittatus. The sequence goes on from NW_028277097.1 coordinate 8,915,423, forward strand.
CCTTTGTGGCTTTTTCCTGATGACAACTATTGCTCCATTAGTTTGTTTTTTAAAAAAATATGTAAAGAAGGACGGTGAATGCAGACTATGAACTTACTGAGTGATTAATGTGGGGAAGTTTTACCACTTGATAAGTCTTTACCACATATTAAAATCCATGGCAAAAAAAAAAATTAAAAAATACCCACCCACCCTTTATTGAAACAATATGACACAGCAAATCTGCTGGAGAAACTCTTACTACTTAGGCCAGAATCTGTGGAAGGCAGCTATCTGAAATGCTAGAGCCAACTTTATATATGAAAACACTTGGGGGATATAAAATTTTTTAATTATATAAAATATTTGGAATTTTGAGAGAGCAGGCTTCTGGAGTTCTCACAAAGTAGCCGTGAAAGAGGTTTATTTCATTTTACAGAATTCCTGTATACTATCTATAGCCATTCATTTAACAGAAGTTAAATAGATTTCTCCCTACCATATCTCTAACCATCTCTTCCCAGAATGCTCTTTACAATCCTCCAACTTAACTTTATATTTGGGGATAGTATTTCACATTATTTTTGTTTTCTACAAATACTTTGGACCAAGAAGAAGTCCAGAGGGATTTTTGTAAATCACGATTATGCTGGATTGTGGTTTTGCTAGACACTTCCCACTTTTTTAAATTAAAAGAATCTAAAATGGATACATCTGAGTGAGGTATGGAATGATTGAGGCATACTGGCACCTCCAGATACCATTTGGGATCCAGAGCCTACAATCTTTGATATTGTTGGGATCTAGAAGCTTTTACACCAAAGTATCCTGATCTATCAAGGATCCTAAATTAGAGAAGGATGCATTCCATGGACCATGTCAAGAAGCCGTCACTGCAGAAGGCTCTTCTGTAGAAATATCTACAGATTATAAGGGGAGAAAAAAAAAACCGCTCAGGGACCACGCTTCCTGAATTCCTAATTCCTAGAAATTGCCTATCCACCAATGTCTACTACTACTACTACTACTACTACTACTACTACTACTATCATTATGCCTTCAAGTCAGTGTTGACTCCTGATGACTGCCTGGAATAGTCCCTGCAGTTTTCTTGGAAAGATTTTGGAAGTGGTTTGCCACATCCTTCTTCCTAAGGCTGAGATTTGAGCCTAAGGCTGGACTTGTGCCTAAGACGGGACTAGAACTCAGAGCCTCCTAGTTTCTCGCCTGGTGCCTTAACCACTAGACCAAACTGGTTCTCCAATGTCATTACATATTGACAAATCCCTTTTCTCCCTGCCCAAACTTCATTGACTCTCAGCGTCCCATTTCACCTTGTCCGATCCCAGATACGATAGTTTGGTTGAGCATCCCCATAAAACACAGTGCAGAAGAATAGGCTTTCTGAATCCAAGAACATCTTTCTGCAGTAACATGCCAGCCCTTTATTTTCCCCTTTTTCTTTTTAGTACAAGTTCCTCAAAATGTGTTCCCCTTTATATTTAAAGCAGAAAACAGCATATAGTTTTTTCATAGGTTAAACATGGATTATTGGGAGAGAAGGAAGCAAGTATTCTATACCCAGTGCAAAATTCTCTCACCAAAAGTGATATTTTAAGCGGCAAAACAAGTGCTCCCTATATTAACTGCATGGATTTGGAGAGGGAATCCAAGGTTGGTTCATTAAGTGAGCATGGGCAAATCTATCCAAATATTTTATCCCAGCAGTGCAATAGCTACCTCACATTCAGTTCACACATTTATTAAACAGTAATTCTAGCACTATTTTTCTCCAATATTCTATTTTTTTCCTACCTGCTTTTATGGAAATTTCAAGGGGAGCTATGATAGTGTCCATTACTGGAAAAATAAGTTTTTAATCTCTGTAACTTTGTGGTGAAACATGACTGAAGGTATAGAGTATGCTTGCAACTAGGGCTGGAGAAGTGACAACTCCTTTGACTGCCAAAGAGAACATTGTGGAGAAGGTATGAAAAACAAAAAAGCAAAGCTGAACTCTCTACAGGAGAAAGACTACTAGGTGGGAAGTGGTTGTAGTTATCTTAAAAACCTCTTCAAATGAAGTTTCAAAGTTTAGTATAATAAAAATAATACCATCTATCTTTCAAACTTCATTGATGATGATGATGGTTCTCTTCTGAAGATCACTCAGCAAATGATGGTGGTTTAGGATCAATTCAAGTTTTATCAAAAAGCCTAAGAATTGTCCAGGAACTGTTGTAATTTATATATGCTTCCAAGCAAAGCTGGGTTGTTGTTTTTTTTTTTTGTAAGCTAAATGGTGTAAAGTTGAATAATTCTATTTTTTTCAGTTGTTTCGACAATTTTACTAATAGAGCTCCTAAGACTCCTATAACTATTAGAAAAAAATATGCTGGTTTATTCCATAATCTCTATTTCAGTTGTTAAGTCATGATATTTTGCAATCTTTTCCAGCTCCTTTTGAAGTACTCTACTATTATTTGGTATTGCCACATCTATAAGTAAAACTTGCTTTTTTCAGCTACTGTGATGTCTGCTGCATTGTGTTCTAGATGTCAGTCTGTCTGAGTGAAGAAGTGCCATACAATTTGTACATGATCCTTCAGAGCATTTTTTCAATCTTGTGATCACATCAATACTTGAGGACATCAGATCCATGCTTTTTACATAAATTACAATGTGCTGCTTTTGCCACATCATGTTTTGTCTTATAACCTGTCTAGACAATTTTGTTACAGCTGATCATTAGATAGCCAATATTTTTATCTTTCTCTTTGCATAATCTACCTTTCCTGTCGCTTCCAGTTTTTTATTGTATTTGTTGCTAGTACTTATGTTACAAATATTTTTTCATAGATCCAGTCTGAAGCCAATCCCAAGATTTGTTACTTTTTACCTTACCTTCAGTTTCTTTCAGGTACTGACTATACCAAAAATTTATCTTTCCAATTTTTCATTCGCTGTGGTGTTGTAACTGTTCAGTTTTATATGATACTTCATTCAATCACATTCAGAATATTTTCCTGGTAGACATTTTTAGGACTTTCTCTTTGCTTGCTTTTATATAATCATTTAAGCCTCTGATTTCATCCTCCACTATCTGCTTCAGTTGCAACAAACCATGACTACCAATTTTTCTTGTTAAATAAAACAATCTTTGTCACTTTTTGTATGTAGTGGATGATGTAGTAGCCTAGGTTTTTGACCTTGCAATCTAAAGCATTTAAATCAAGTGGAATCCGATCAGTAATACCGTTACTGGGTTACTACGTTAATGGGTGTTACGGGGCCAGCCCATGTATTAAGCCCCTTTGATTGTATTACTGCCAATCACTGCAAATTCTAAAACTTTTCTGACTCATTTTAGCATGTTCAGAAATGGTTTGGACACACAAGAATGTGTTTGCTTTAAAACATCCAAATACTTGTAACTTGTCAATGGTTTGATTTTAGTGCCATTCCATACTAATTCTGCCTGTGTATTCAATTTTTCTTTTTTTTAATTGCCCACATTGTGCATTTATCCAACCCAAATTCCAGTTTGATGTCATCACTAAAGATTTTAACTATATTTAAAAGTGATTTTATTTCCCTGGATGATTTTGCATATAGTTAAATAACGATCCACATAAAGCAGTGTTGTCCAGACTTGGCCACTTTAAGATGAGTGGACTTCAGCTCCCAGAATTCCCCAGCCAGCCATGCTGGCTGGGGAATTCTGGGAGTTGAAGTCCACTCATCTTAAAGTGGCCAAGTTTGGACAACACTGACATAAAGCAAACAGGAAACTTACTTATCCCTTGCTTGGGATTCTATCATGAATAGAATCAGAATCATATTTTTAAAAATGGAGACCAAGAGTCTCCTTGAAAAAATCCTCTTTTGATTTGACTTCTCCAACTTTTACTGTATTTGCCATTAGTGTTGTTTTCCATTTTCTTAAGAATTCTAAACATTTCTAAATGTTTCTTAATCCAACTGTGGGGTAGTGATTACCTTTCTGTAATCAATTCTAGCCACACAGAGGTTTGTTTTATGCCATTTAGAGTTTTTTTTTAAATTGTTTTGCCAATCAAAAATGTCTCTTTTGGGCCTCTAGAATTTTTAAAATTCCACTTTTACTCTACAGGGTATAAGGAATTTGAAATGGAGTCTTTGCAGATGTTACTAGCAATATTTCCAGTTAGCAGCTTGAATGTGATTGGGCAAAAATTGTTGGGTGCCATTTCGTTCATTTTATCTTTCATGATTAAAAACGGTCAGCCTCTATTGATCCTTACTGCAACATTTGCTTAAAATAAGAGCGTTTTCTTTCTCTCACTCCTTCTCCACCTGGAACTTAAGATGGCATATATAACGCTCCCTCCTCTGTTTTTTCCCAACAACGGCAATTATGTAATGCAAGCTGGATGGAAAGATTGGGACTGACTGCCAGTTGCCCACTTAGCCATGGCTGACTTAAAACCGGGCTCCTCTGGTCCTAATCTAGGACCTTAAATACCATACACTGATTATTTGTGAAGGCAAATAATTGCAGACTAATATTTGACTTGAAACAAATCAGCAACTGGAGCCAAGGACTGCATTGTTACAGATAAAGTGATCTTTTTAGCATTACTTATAGCGATGTTCATACACTTGCCATCACCTTGGTTTTTCCTATTTCCTATATTCTGAACACAGGAGATACTGCAGTTTATCATGAACTGCAATGTTTTTTAGGAAAACATGCCATTGCCTTGTCTTACATGCTTCAGAGGAGTGAGCACAGATCTTCTGATTGCATCTACTGAGCCAGGATGCAGAAAGCACCCATTTATTATATATTACTATGCCTCTGGGACCGCAGACATTCTTGAGAACCTGAACTCGACTTTTTTGTGTTTTTGAAGAAAGGGTGGGGAGGTATTACAAATCAGAATGAAACTTAAAGTATGTTCTGTTAAAGGTAACATGAAGTTATTTAATTTATTAATTACACTGAATGAAACCAAGTTATATTCAGTTGCTTTCATTTTTCACACATACCAGCACATACACTCAGAGGCACAGACACAGTGGCCCATGCTGAACCACAAACCACATTTAAAGTACAATTCTATACATATTTACTAAGAAGTAAGCCTCATTGCATGCAATGTTTAACTCGTAAGTCCATGTGCATAGCAGAGAAATGCTGAGCACCCACAACGTTTAAAAAAAGAGGCTTCGGCTTGCAGTTAACCTTAGGGTGGGGCACTTTGACTGGGGTTGGCCAAAATAAAATCTTGCTTGCACTGATGGGCAGTGATTGTGAATGACCTCACAATATAACCCAGATAAAGCTGGCTGCCTGCTTCTCCCATTGCTTTCAGTAGGATTCACAGTCACAAACTCTTAAAGGGCAAATATAAAGGTCTGGAACCTGATCGTATTCTTCCCAGGTGACGAAGCCAGTCCCTTCTGTATCCACATCCTGAAATCTCTGCAGCGTTTCAAGCAGTTCTGTTACCGAGGGAATAGGCCAAGGCTGGGAAGCGGCATGTAAGAACCTGCGCCAGTCCACTGTGTCCGAATTCACAAGTAGGAATAATGCCAGGCTTTGCAACTGTAAGATAGAATTGCAAGCACAAATATGAATGTATGATCCCCATATAGTAAAAAGATTAGGAATGGATGATGTAGGGCAGGATACTGTTGCTGGACTTCATCTTCCTGAATTCCCAGTAAGCCATGGAGGCTGGGGACCATGGAAATCAAAGCCCAATATATACTGAAGCCATCAGGTGAGGGTAGATAGATAGATAATCAGACAGACATGTAGAAGACTTCACTGATAGGAACAGCAAAGTAACTATGATAATTCACCAACAAAAAGTTGTCATTTAGTACAAGTGTCATTATCAAGGCTTTCCTAGCTGGCAAGAAGAGGAAGCAAAAACAACAGATTTCAGTAAGGTAGGTATATTTCATGCTTGAGAGCCTGTAGGCCAGCAGTCAAGACTGATTTGAACCCCCCATCCAACCCCCCCCCCATCGCTTTAATGTTATTCTGAGTAAATGCAGAGCCTTTAAAACTGTAAAAAGAGTTTTACAGCCTCATTGAGAAGTTACACTGAGATAATTACAGGTAGTCCTCGACTTACGACCATTTGTTCAGTGACTGTTCGAAGTTACGGTGGTGCTAAATGAAGGGACTTATGACCTGTACCTGAAGTTATGGCTGTGGCAGCACCCCACGGTCACGTGATCAAAATTCAGGTGCTTGGCATCCTGCTCAAACTTACAACCACAGGTGTTCTTCAGCTTCCCCCACACACCTATCTGCCCCCCATCTATGCCCTTTTGGCCCCCTGCCACCCTGCACTCTGCCACCCCGGCTGACCACTGTCTTCTTGCTCCCACTGTTGATGAGGCGTGCCTGGTCTGGCTGCTGGGTGGGGCGGGGCGGGGTGGGGCGGGGCTTTGCACTGCAAAAAAAAAAAAGCAGAAAGCAGTCCCAGACCCATGGTGTGCCAAAAAGCCCGTATGCGCAAAGGGGCTTTTTGGTGCACCATGACTCTGGGATTGCTTTCTGGGGGTTTTTTTGCAATGCAAAGCCCAGCCTCAACCTGCCCAGAAGTGCAGTGCAAAGGGGCTTTTTGGCATGCCACGGCTCAGGGGCTGCTTTCTGCTTTTTTTCCCCATAGCATGAAGCCAGCCCCAGCCCCGCCCAGCAGCCAGGCTGGCCACGCCTCATCAGCAGTGGGAGCAAGAAGTTGGTGACGGTCAGCTGGGGCAGCGGAGCGCAGGGCAGCAAGGGTGACTGCAGCTGGGCTGGGTTGGCTGCAGCTTCCCGGGGCATGGCAAGTAGCCCCAGAGCCATGCAGTTCTGGGGCTGCTTGCCACCCTGCAAGGCAGGCAGGGTGGCCAAAAGGGCAGAGATGGGGGGGAGATAGGTGGGTGGGGGGAGTTGGAGGCAGTCCCTTACTTTACTGAGGTTTGGGGCTGGGAGGGGCCAAGCCCGGAATGGCTTGGATTGGGGTGAGTACTATTTTTTATTTTTTTAATTTATATATCAAATTTGTCACTGCCCATCTCATTAAAAAGCGACTCTGGGTCATTTACAGAAGAGATAAAATCAATTAAAATGCAATATAAAGCAATCTTAAATAAGTAATATATTTAAATAAGTAATAAATAGATTAACAACCTGCAATTCTCGGTTAACAATGGCATCCAGGACTGGCGGGATTGCTGTTGCTAAGTGATGCAGTCACGTGTCATTTTGCTTTACGACCGCATCACTTAGCAACAGAAATTCCAGTCCCAATTGTGGTCGTAAATCGAGAACTGCCTGTAAAGTGAACTCTCTTTGAAGTGCTTTTTCCCATCTCTCAGCAGCTGGACTGAGTTGCCTTTTCTGAGATAAATATTCATCTGTTTTGCCTCCAGCTATCCCACAATCTCCCCCCGTCATCCATGATATTCAGTAAAAACAAATCATGTTTTTTTCTCTCAAGGTACACAGTCTATTTCATTCCTTTTAAATGTAGGTGAGCGGGCTTTCTCCCTTCATGGAGTAATAGTTATGGCAGAGTTTCTCAACCTTGGCAGCTTTAAGATGTATGGACTTCAACTCCCAGAGTTCCCCAGCCAGCATGTGTGGACTTCAACTCCCAGAATTCCCCAGCCAGGAAGTCCACACATTTTAAAGACACCAAGTTGAGAAGCACTGAGTTAGGATTGGCTGGCACTGAAGAAATCTAGAAACTCCCTGGTCACTCTGAATCCTGGAAGCTCACTGGAAAGCTTTGGTCACTTTTCTTTAGCCCAGCCTACCTCACAGGGTAATTGTGGTGAGGAAAAGTAGGAGGACACAGCACTATATATACTGCCCTGAGCTCTGAACAAAAGGCACGGTATAAATCTACCAAATCAATAAATAATAGATCTACATATATGAGAGCAACTCTTATATTAGATTTCACTTGGTCTTGAAGGCAAGGATGGGTTGTCCAAAGGCTGGTGTGGGTCTTCCAGGCTGTGTGGCCGTGTTCTGGAAGTTTTGTTCCCTAACGTTTCGCCAGCATCTGTGACCGGCATCTTCAGAGTGCAGGAGCACAGACAGGAGCAGACCAACAGCCACTATACCAGGCTATACCGGGAAGCCATTGAGATTCACAAACACCAGCATAGCTTCAATAAAAAAGAAGAGAGTCTAAAAATCAACAAAACCTGGCTACCAATCCTGAAAAATACAGCCTGCAAAAGGTCAACGAACTCAGCTCAACCACCAGGACGTGTGAACAGTTCACACAATGAACATGCTAATCACCCCCAGCAGCCACTCGTTAACAACTCAATAGAAGAAAAAACCCTGCCTAACCCCCAGGAAGATACACACATATTCTGACACCAAAACAAGCAGCCACTCGTTAACCCAAACCCCCAAACCCCCCTAACCCCCCTAACTCTCCCAATCCCCCCCCTTCAGATCTCTATAAATACCCACAAAAGGGTCACATCATCCTGGGCACAGAGAGAACTGCTCCTGTCTGTGCTCCTGCACTCTGAAGATGCTGGTCACAGATGCTGGCGAAACGTTAGGAAACAAAACTTCCAGTACACAGCCACACAGCCCGGAAGACCCACACCAGCCTTTGTATGCCGGCCGTGAAAGCCTTCGACAATACATGGGTTGTCCAAAATAGGCAACAAATCCAGGAAGTTGGCTTCCAGGAATATTCAAACTGATTTTACTTATTAAGCACATTTTATATACATTAGTAAACAAACTCACTCTATAAATAATTGCTAGCATGATCCCCATTCTACAATATATCCTATCTTTCTAATACCATTAACACCTGAGTTTTTTAATTCAACCACACAGCAAGATGTTCAAGTCAAAACTAAAACAGCATCACACACACCAGGGGTGTTCACAGTGGTGGTCGGGATAGCCGCCACCACTGTGCAATGATGGCCTCCACCTTGACTTTTTAGTCCTTCCTCCCACAAATGCCCCTGATGGATACTCACATCATTCATGGTGAGATGCATCCAAGCATCAGGAAGCAAATTGGAGCCAAGGTTCAAAGTGATCAAGTCAAACACAGTATCTATGAAAGTTTTACTTGGTATTAAACCTAGCCAAAGTACAAGAAAAAAAGAGAAGAAGGGTCACAGTGGAATTAATAGAAAACAGTTAAAGATCAATTACATTTCACTTCCTAATAAGTACATTGCATATTTCTCTGTCTATTTTTCTAATTATATACACAGAGACTGTAATTTACTTTTATAGCTCCACAATGTTATGTTTCAATTTCTTTAAACCAAATGCATGTACATGTAAGCGGCGTGTTGCTATCAATCAGCTGTGATCCAAGAAGAAACGAAAGATGCATCCTGTTTCTCTTCATTTAGAATAGTGGCTGATGAAGTCTACTCCCCTAGTAAATGTGATCACAACTGCAACATAACTGGTTTCCAAAGTAGAGTTGAAAAAAAGAACACGCTTGTATACTTTGACCATTTTTTAAAAAAGTTTTCATCATTTCCTTTTGGGGGAAGGTTAAGAAGCTGTTGGGTTGCAGCTACACAGGACACTGAATGAAATGGATTATGTGGACCTATTTTGATATCATCAACTATAGTATCCTACTGGACTGACTGCAGGGAGTGGGAGTGAACAGCACATTGTTACAGTAATTCTCCTCTTTTCTCAGTTCCAGTTGGTGCTGATAGGAAGGGAAATGTCAAGCCAACAACCTATGGTTTGTGGGCTGCCTAAGAGTTCAGTGCTCTCACCCTTCCTGTTTAACATCTACATACATCCACTGGGAGAAGTCCTCCATCAGTTTGGGGTCAGGTGTCATTGGTACACTAATAATACTCAGTGTACAACTTGTTCCTTGGTTGACCAACTAATGCTGTCAAGGTTTTGCCCCAGTGCCTGGAGACTGTTAAGGTCTAGATGGGAAGGAACAGCTTCACGTTCAACCCTAGTGAGTCTGCAGGTGCTCGGTCCCCACAGTTGCACACACTATCCACCCTTGGTCCTGAATAGGGTTGCACTGCCCTGCCCAGGATTGGAATGAAATCTGGGGTTTCTTCCTGGACTCTCAGCTCCTGCTTGAGAAACAGATAGCAGTTGTGGTCAGGAAGGGTTTTGCATAGGTTCAAGTTGTGCACCAGGTGCACCTGTTCCTGGACCGAGAGGATCTCCTCATGATCACTCATGTCTTGGTCCCCTTGCAGGTAGCTATTACAACATGCTGTACATGCAGCTGTCCCTGAAGACAACTTGGAAGCTACAGTTGATCCATAATGTAGCCACGTGACCAGTGATGGGCAAGTCTTGCTATGGAGTCCTTGGTGCTCTCTGAGCTTGGCTGTTTGCTTGCAGACATTTAATTACCCGACTAGGTAACATCATCAGTGCTAGTGAGTGTGGGGTTTGCACTGCCACCATTAGCACTGAAGATGTTACCTAGTCAGGTAATAAAATGTCTGCAAGCAAGCAATCAAGCTCAGAGCACCAAGGACTCCACAGTTTAACCCTGAGCTACATATATTCTCTTCTACTGAAGCCTTGCTATGCCCAAATAACACCCCTGCTACATGAGCAGCACTGGTTGCCAATTGGCTTCTGAGTGCAATTCAAGATGCTGGTTATCACCTATAAAGCCATACATGGCATAGGGCCTAGGTAATTGAGAGACTGCCTGTCTCTCTTAGCATCTGCCTGTCTTGTTCGGCTTGCTTTGGGTTCCATCAAATAAACTATGTCTCCCGGTGGGAGCCAAGGAGCAGGCCTTCTCTGTCATTGCCTCCCCCTGGATATCCTTATGACCACCAGCTTTCTGCCTTCAAGGGAGTATTTTCCCCCCAGGCCTTCAGTTAGGAAGTTTTTGGCAGGCTGCTTTTAGTTGGTGTGTATATAACAAAATACATTATGTTGTTCCTTTAGATGACTGCTGTTTGTTTCATATAATGTTGTTTAACTTTGTGACGCTACCCAGAGTCATTCTGAAGTTGGGTGGCCTAGAAATCTGACAAATAAATAAATACATTTTAAGATGCTGCTTTCATACAGGTAGTCCTCAGGTTACAGCCATTCGTTCAGCAACCATTCAAAGTTACGATAGTGCTGAACGAATGGTACTTATGACTGGTCCTCAGAGTTCCAACCATCACAACATCCCTGTGGTCATGTGATCGCAATTTCCGACCTTCTCTGCCAGCTTCCCACAAGCAGTCAATGGGGAAGCTGGCAGGAAGTCTGAAGCTGAGATCACGGGACGTCCTCACTTTATGGCCTGCATGATGCTCGAGTTAGAACAGCAACTGGGACTGCCAGAATTGCTGTTATTAAGTGACACGGTCATGTGACATCACGCTTTACAACCGCATTACTTAGCAACTGAAATTCCGGTCCCAATTGCCATCGTAACCCTAGGACTGCCTGTACGTTAAAGAAATCTCCCCCATCTTCTCATTTTTTAAACATTTGATCCATCACAGCAATCCATAATCAGTAACTATAACTTTATATTCATGCCCAAAGGTAAATTTTATGCATGCTTTATTGGCAAGAGAGTATGCCAACCACATTGTCACTCCTAAACTGGAAAGTTTCCAGCATGCATATAATTCCCTGAAGATATTTGGTATATTGATAAACAAAGGCTAGACAAATCCTATGGGAGTGAGAATATATGACCAAATTATCAAACCCAAAGCTGAGCCTGAGTTGCATGGCCACAACGTAATAGTTTTCGTTACTTTTAAATATCAACCATGGATGGTCTTTTACTTCTCCTTGCAAATTTTCTCATACTAACATCAATTCTGGCATTATTTTAGCCCCTTCTTGAGAGCATGTTGGGGGAACAAGAGGACTTTGGACTGAATGGACTGAATCTCTTGATCCACCTCTATCAACACCAACGTCCTGATGGCAGAGAAGTAATGGCAGCTTCCACCAGATCTGTGGGATTGATCCCATTTCCCTTAGCCCACTCATCCAGGGAGCACAAGATTATTCTCCAAGTCTCCATTTGCATGAACACATTTACCACAAGTCAATTTGACTGGGAAGAGCACAGAAGCTGGTATGGAACTATGCAGGGCATCGACACAGAAATGGTGAATATATAGGTATACTGTATGTACACAAAGTCAAGATGACACTGTAGATTTCAGATGTTAGCTCTCTCAGCTAATCAAATTCTCAGGTCTGTTATGAGGGTAAAATGAGGGAGCAGGAAAGAGCGAAACCATGTATACTGCCCAGAGCTCTTGAAGGAAAAGTGTGGTGCACAGCTTCTTAGTTCAGCAGACCTAACCAAATGTACGCATGGTATTGTTTCAAGAATGTACATTTGAAAAGAGAACATTCATTAAATGTGGATCTTTATAAGAACTACAAAATCAGAAGCAGTCTGGTAGTACCTTTTGGGACTTACAAAGTTTAAAAACATAAGCTTTCATGAGCTACAACTTATTAGCCCAAAATGTTACTACCAAATTCCTTCTGAGTTTTGGCTACCGGAGACTACATGGCTTTCCTCCTACAATGTCTAGAAGAACTACAGTAAATGTGCAGAGTAAGCAAGGATGTTGCAAGTAAATCATTTAAATGATTAAATAAAAAAAATTTTTTTCAAGAGACATCACCCCCAATGCAGCATAGCTTTCATAAACTAAGGACAGATGCACAAGCCAAGCATTTTCTATAAAGGCAGTTTAAGCCAGCTTAGTCAAATTAAAATGTATTCATCTTGATTACAAAGGAGGGTATTTGTAATCAATATGGTATCCAATCTTATTCTTTTCAATGTTGCAAGTGAACAGCTTTTCAGAAGCTGATTAAATTTGTGTCAGCCCCACTGGGTAGACCAGACCAAAAAATCAACTCCACAAGAAGATTAAAACTACTTTTATTGAGATTGGCTATAATAAAATAAACTTGCAAGTCTGTTTTGTAACTCCTCCTCCTTCTTATAGTCCAGTGAATTAGGGAGGTGTTCGTCTATGCTGCTTCCAAATATTATGTCTGTTGTGGACTTAAAATATGTTTCATCCTTTGTTGCCCTGGCAATGTATAACTCCGTCAAGGTCATCTTCCTTACTTTCTACAATTTGGGACATAGGTCTACAGCTTAAGACTCATGAGCTCAGTGCAGCCACTTCACCATCTACCTTCACTGATCCACCAGGACCTTCACGAGCACCAAGTTTTATTGCTTGCTAACAAGAAGATCACTCAAAGTGTTACTATCCAGCACATGACAAGACCAAGTACGTAGCTTGTGGACTGAGGCACCCTAGTCTAGAAGTTCAGAAGAAGGCACGTAGACTATTAAGGCTTCCACTTACATACATGAAAGATCTTTCTGATATTTTCTCCCAGATTAACCAGCAGATCATTAAATAACTATATATTACAGTAATGAAAAGAAATCCTTAATGGCTCAAATGTATTTTGTTAATTTTACACTAGCTACTTTCCTCAGTTATTACATCAAAATTACTAGTTTGGGAAAAATTCAAGCATGTTGGTATAAATGTACTAAGGCTGGAAAATATGTCTCCTTCATGTTACCTGTGGTCTCCACAACATACAAATTGAAATATTGTTGGAAGTCCAAATCCAGTGGGACTGATTCTTTAGTATCTAATAACCTACTGACCCCAAGGGGATAGTAGGGTGTGGCCAGCAAGTTACAGATTTACTCAGTGTCCTTCTTTCCCTATCTGTCTGCCCTTTCTCTGAAAGACTGCTAATCAAAGGTTGCTTCCTTATGCCTTTTTTCCAGGTACACAAGCACAGAGTGCATGATTCTTTAACTCTCCTCCTAGTAGGACATAGTTAACTAGGTGCTAGGCTTTGTCCATCCCTATAGTATCTTTCCCATAATTAAATCTCTTTTCTGTTTCACTTATAAAACCTGGTTCACTAATCCTTGTGCAGGTTACATTCCTGCTGTCAGGAATGCTTGCATGCATGGACAGAATGCCTCAACCTCCAACAGAGGGGAAATTAGCTGCAGTTTGCTTTTACTTCCTATTTTTTTCAATGCAAATAACATCAGCAGTGGGTAAAACAACTACTGTGATTGCAGCAGGCACAAAGAGGTGAATTTACTCCTATTCTTCCCTATTGCTGTCTTGACAAAAGTCCTTCCTTTGAAATTTGTTTGTATCAGGAGAAGATTCTTCATTGTTTCTAATAGCAGATTTGTTCCCAATGCCATTTGCAGATGAACTATTTTTGTCAGGACCACAGGAAGCAAAGATAAAATTAAAATTTTCCTTCCATCCCAATAACTGTTGGTCTCCCTCCCCTACAACTAGTACTAATTAAATTGAAAAAGAACCTGCATATCAAACAGAAGGGCCCTTAACATCACATTAACATGTTCCTTCAGCTTCTCATGCCACCAGTTTTTCAAAAGATTTGTGACTGTAAAATATGTGAATATATACTCAATTCTGCATGGAGCTACTCAACGTACAAATAAAATAACTCACCTATGAATGGATCCTCAGGAAGAAGAGATTTATGTGGTAATAATGAATATTTCAAATTTCAAATGATTCCCAAAGGGCGAACATTTTTACAAGAAGCAGAAATTATAACTGGCCGGCTACCATTAATATCACGCATCAAAATAAATGAACAAACATGACACAGATTCTTCACAAAGACTGAGAATGTTTGCCATAAACCTTTGATTAGCGAATGTGTCGGTTCCAAAGCAAAACATATATCTGAATCAACTCCCTATTCCAAAGAGAATGCCCTCGGTGGCAGAGCACAGGAAGCAGAGACCCAAGGAGACCCATGCAAGCTATGATGTAGGTTTATATTTATTTATTTATTTAGCTGGAGTTACAAGCCTTTTCACTTGCAAATGACTCTGATTCTTACCCCAGCCAGGGAAAGAAGAATTTCTCCCTCTGCTGATGCTATTGGAAGCGCAATGAACTTTTGTGCCATGCCTACTTCTACCAAGCTCTCTTTCCATAAGCCCGTTAGTTAACTATGCATGCACTTGATGGTTGCAAGGTTCTACTTCTACAGTTACAACAGCCACATTTGAAAGCATTAGGAAATGGGAAGTTATGCAAATACGGTGGTACCTTCTGAAGCCAGGTGCATTTAAGCTTTTATCCAGGGAGCACAGGACATATCCATGGTGTGTATGGGAGAGAGAGAGAAAGACAGTTTCCTCAAGTTTTTATGACAAACATAATTCATTCTGTATTGGACTTTTCCAGCTTTCTCTAATATCCACTGCATTACATTTCTATTCACATTTCTTCTTTCCCTTTATTATTTTGTGATGCTTTTAAAAAGTTTTGAGAATCATTTGCAGCTAAAACATTGCATCCTCCATTTATAAAAAGGTGTTCCCTCTCAGAACTGACACCTGTTCAGACAGTTCAAATCCATGTAGAGCATTCAAATGAATGAACCAATTGGCTAAGAAAAAAGAGTGAGTCTTCCATTTTGGGAGATCAAGTTATCAAGGTATGATGCAAAGTGTAAAGGACATTAATATGCCCTGAGTGGAACTTATATTGCAAGACATTTCATTTCCAGAAGAATGAAAGCTAGTAAGAATAATAATTATTATTTCTCCATTTGAGCCATAACAAGAATAGAATATTTTTTGGAATACAGAGTAACATATTTCAAAGAAATTTCTTTCCATTCTTCAGTATCTTGTTAGAGGTGAAATGTTTGGAAATTCCAACAGTGCATTTCTGTATTTTACAACACTGTGTTTGAAAATACTATCTCTAAAGATAATGGATTCTAGCTCCTATCAGCCTTACCCGGCTTGATAATTTGAGCAGTTGGAGGAATACGTATTTTCTAGCCCTGCTCTACAAAAAGACTCTGGCCATATCTAGCTTTTCAATATGAAAACTATTCAACTTTTCTAAAGAAATCTATTCAACTCTTCCAAAGTCATATTTATTTCATTTCTCCAAAATCTACATGCATGTTTTAACTTCATGAAAAAACTTAGTCAACTGCTGAGAGATTTTACACTAAATAGTCAAGAGATGTTGGTAGTCAGAAGGATAAAAGTTTAATCAATAAGATAAATATTACTGGAGATGTTCATATTCCCACATCCATTTTTCTCTAGTATTTCTGCAGACTATTTTATTTCTAGTTGTTATACAGATGCTTAAAACTTCATTTGATTAACAATTTATTTTTAAAAATCTCCAGAGTTATCTTATAATGCTTATAATGCTTTTAACTGTTATATATATTGTTCCCTGGAATGTTCTTACCTTAACAAGCACCCGCTATTGATAGATTTCTTTTCCTATCCCAATCTCTTAAACTTGTTATTTGTGACATATCTTCTATGTACAGATGTTCAGCATGTGTTTCTCTCTCTCTGTATGTTTGTGTGGGTAAATAGATGTTTGTTTTATAATTAATCAAAAGTTGTCATTATATATGGTGAAAAATATATAATTTGGAGGTGAAAGGTTCAAAACTATTCCCATAGCTGAAGCCACTGGGTCTTAAGAATCATGAAATAACAATATGATGGAGACAGACACAAAATTGGGGTGGGCGGGGTGAGAAAGTCAGGATTTGACGATCTCTCACCCTGCCAGTAAAAATGCCAACAATATACTTAGTAATCAACAATTTGATGCAATTTCATGATTCCCGAAATCTGATCCACTATGCTTAATGATATGGTCCCCTATACTTATCTAAAAGTAGAGATGGTCTCATAATTGTCTCACATAGTGCGATTCCAGCCTTATAGCTAGTTTTGTTCTAGGACTGGCTTCACTTTTTTTTTTTGAAAAAGCTATCTAACAAAGGAAATCTGAAGTGGTCCAATGAAAACTGGGTTCTGTTAGCAGCTTTAGAAAGTTGTGTGCTTCATGAAGTGGCAAAGGTTAAAGCTGGTGCTAATGCATTCAGCAAATGTTGTGTGTCTGAGATGTAAACATTAAAAAATATGTTAAATCCTACACAATGGCCAGCAAAAGGGCAGAAGGGAATATGTGCCAATATAGCTGCTCCTGCTTTTGCTTTTAATTGCTGCTCAGGTATTTTGGAGGGGGAGGGAGGTAATGATTACTCAACAGTTATTTTTTAAAACAATGTTTTCATATGAAGTTGAGACGGAGAGAATGTTGTGGATCTAGTCACTTCCAAATGAACTTTCCCTTTCCCATTCGGAGTCAGATGAAGAATCTGAGTTCTCATGGAGAGATAATCTTACTGGGATCCCATTGGGAACCCACTGATTAGCTTGTAGCTTTCTGTTCCTTTGCCAAGAAATATTCCACAATTGAACAGCTTTCTGGGGATCAAATTTTTTTATCTCGGGAGAATTCAACTGAATGACCATGAGATCAGTCATGCTTTCGAACGTTAGTTTTGAACGCAGCCTCATCATTGTGAGCTTCATTTGACCAAAGCCTCGTGCTGCTTCGCTGGAACTTGCCGGCAGTGTCAAGACGAGATCTATAAGTGTCAAGACGTTTGGATATTTATGAAAAAAATCTCTGTTCACCAAATCCCATGTTAAGCTCCGGATATTTTGATACCTAGAAAAGATAATGTTTATTACTAAACGTGCTTCTTTTGCTAATGTAGCAATAAAACAAACTTGGACTTAAGTCAGCATGCTTATTACCTATTATATAGCTCTGCTTTTAGCATATTCCATTCAGTTTCAATTTCATCAACTTTCACATTGGCCCATTCCAGGACTGGCTCATAATGTTTAATCAAGAGAGCTACTTCCATCTCACCGAATTCTATAAAAACAGTCGCATTAATAAAAACAGTCTGTATCTTTCAGAAAGGAATAATTTATTTGCCACTGGAGGGGTGCTTTCTATACCTTGTTTGATTTTGTCTGGCCACAGCTTAAAGCTTCCAATGGCGCTTGCTATCAAAACATCTTCACTAGCATCACAAAAACAATCACGCAGTTGGTCCAAGAGACTGCTTAATAATTCTAACCGGATTGCTGAAATACTCCCATCTCCCACAAGCTGGTAACCATGAAAATATGTGATTGTTTCTACCAGACGTTCTCGTGGCCCTGATCTGAGCAGGAAAAAAATGATATTTAAGCAATAAACCCTCTTTTCAATTCAGATAGACACAATTATATGCAGTAATTGCTGATATACAACCTTTTTTGATACATTTGGAGAATCTCCAATGTGGACTGGATTGTAGCGAACACGTCTGCAATGGAAGAATTTGGATCGTGGGCAACACGAGACAGAATGTTGAGGACATTAATGACATCTAACAAGAAGTGAGAAAATTTAACTATGTCTGTTTTCAGAAGAAACTTCAAGAGATCTTTGGCTTTCTGTTGATTTGAGGAGCCTGATTCTTCTGCTGTCTGGAACTCAATGTGAAAAACAATGTGTTAAAACACTGACAAAAAACCTCTAGTTTTTCAGCTATTTGTTATTCAAATCTTATAAGTTTTAAAAAGCATTTACCTTACTCAGGTGTAGGACAATTGCTGGGTAACCTTTAAGAAGGATCTGAAGAGATGTCTGTAAGCGAAGAAACCATTGAGAGCCACCGATTCGAGAAGGAACCACCAGTTTCATTTTATGAGCTTCACAAATTAGCTTAAGGTTGCTCTTATTCATTGGAAAATCATGATAAAAATAGTATAAGTTTTTCAAGAGATCCGTAAGTACATTGAACAGTGGAGTGCTCTTCAGTACTACCTTGTAGCCAATTTCAAGACGGTGCACAAGACAATGAAAACTCTGAACACACGGCTGGATGTCCTTCAATAGTTTAGCGACCCCGTTTTGTCCTATCATAATGTCTCCACCATCACTGCCAAAGCCAACCAGTTTTCTTGCCCAGTCATGGGTTGGCAAATTGACTTGCAGATTGGATTCTAAGGTTTTCAGAATGGCATTTTTCACTGCTGAAGCATCATACATGTCTACGGACTGAATTCCAACAATCTGACAGTGAACTTTCCCTTGATGTGCAAAACGTATATATACAAGGGCTGCTTCTGTTGTGGCATTGTCCGTAATGCCATCGCTAATGAGCGAGAAGAACTTGCATTTTTCTAATTTCTCTTTCAAGGCTCTTCTTTCCACTTCAGCGATAAAATGAATAAAGATTCTTGCCGCCTTGTCATTTCTAAATATGGAACCGATGTCCACCCCCTTCATATCATCCAGTTTACTTATCCAGTCCAGGTCTGTGAAGGGGCGCCCAGTTTTGGCAATGGCATGGCAAGTTCTAAAGAGGTTTTCTATTCGTCCCAAGGTTGTTTTACTCATGTTCTTTAGCATTTGCTGAGTGGTATCTGTGTCTGGGGTAGAACTACTAGCTGCCTCCATACAGGAAGCCCACGCATGAGCTTCACTGCTATGATGGTCATCAACTAATTCAAGAATAAAATCATCAGTTCCAGAACAAAAATTGTGTGTCTTTTCCCCTAAGTCTACATTATGTTTCCGACACAGAGCACAGTACATTGTGCCTCTGTCACTGTCATATTTTAACCATGTGTACTTCAGCAGCCATATGTTTGGAAACTGATGACTCTTCTTTGAATATTTTTGTTTGCCTGGAGTTACATTCTTGCTTCTAAATTGCTTCAGTGCAGCTATGGCTATAAATATTTTATAATGTTTATTATAATGACATTATAATGTTTTAACACAATTTTGATATTATAACTTTTATTTTGAGCTAGAACTATTATTTATTCCAAACTATAGAAGTTTAAGTATTTGTTACAAAATAGGAAATGTGAGCCATTTGAAAACTCCAAATTTTTCTTCTTTCATAACCCAAATTTAGTGCAAAGATATGTGCTAAATTCTGCATTAACTATGTTACATATCTATACAGAATATGTGAAGCTGAATTTTGTCTTTCCACAGAATGATGCAAAATACAAAATGTTCATCGAAATGTTCATCAAAAAGGTTATTTTTAGAAGTTAATGTAATCAGAAATTACATTCAGCAGCATTGCTGACTTTTTAGATTTCAGCAGGTCTGGCTGACATAGTTTTATTCCTTATTTACAACCGTAAGAACTCAACATTATTTCCTTTCTTTTCTTTTTTTTTAAGAAGAGGTTGTTGGGAACAGATCCAAACAAACTTACCATATTGTGTTGCTGTAGCTTCCATTAAGTCTTAGAAATATTCTACAGTCAGAAATCAACTATAAGAATGCTTAGTTGAATTCACACATAATACTAAGCCAGGGTTTTAAAACCATGGTATACTGAATAAGATATAACATGAGGTTCTTAATAGCTAAAACTGAACAAACCCCATTGTAGCTTAGCACAAAATATGAAGAGCCTGTTGTGCTTCTACTAATAGGGGAGAAATAAACTCCCTTATTATTTCCTGAAAATATTCTTGTCCTGCAAAAACAGAAGGTAGTTTACTACTGAATTCTTGGTAGGAAAGAAGATTGTTGTTTAACTATTTGCGGGCAGGCAGTTGTGGAGCTCCATAGTCCCAATATGCTCTAAGACTGATGTCCATAAAACCTTAAAAAAAGGTTTCTTTTAAGAGAAAGGAATAAACAGGGTTTATGTCACATAGCAAAGCAGCAGCCTCTTTTTGTAAATAGGCAAGTCTCCAATGGCAGCTATTTTGAGAGTGCTGCTAACCCGAAAATATTTCTATCCCTGCTCTTTCTCTTGCAATCTCCTTGTGAGTTTCCTAGATGGACCTGGTTGGCCACAGAATCCTGGACTAATTAGGAACCTCCACAGGTGCCTGTAGGGTATGGTCAAAAAGGTCAAGATGTTTTGATTGGACCATTATGGCTGCCATCTTGACTTTTTTTATGGTACCCTAAGGATACCCTGGCCCCCTCGTTTGATTTAGCAGGGATGCTATGTTTTCTTCTTTTCTGATATTTTAAAATTTATTTTTAAAAAGTCCTCTCCAACTTCTTATTATTCAAAGGCATTTTAGAAAGTGTTCTGTGGGGGAGCCAGTATGCGTTGGCTTCACTTACCAAAATGCTATAGAAGTTCTGCAGAAGGACATAATGTGACATTATAGCACCATTAATAGGAAAGGGATTTTTTTTAAAGTTACAATAGCAAAGGTCTTGACCAATCTCTGAGATGACATGAAACCAGTAGTAAACTGCTCTACACATCACCATGGTCTTTTAGATGTTTTCACTTCTCCTCTCCCATTCATTCATTAAGTGATGACAACCCCCCCTTTTTTAAACATTTGACCCAGCTCTAGAGTTTCTACACACAGCAGATAGTGAGCAGTCCTGGTTCTGGGAATAAAGTTTGAATTTGTGGCTGCAACTGTAAAATTGAAATAAAACATACACCAGAAGGGTGGAACAATTGGATATGTGCCCCTCCAAACCTGGAATACTAGGAAATGTGTTGAGGAAGAGCGTATGTTTTCCATACAGAAGGTCTCAGACAGGAAACATGACCATATGAGCTACTTCTACTTTATTGTTAGGCTACATTAACAAAATCTTGCAAGTCTGAAAGTATAAATCTCCCGCTGTCCCTATCTACTGCCTGATCAGTTAGGGCGGGTCCTATCTAAGTTTCTTTCTCTGCCCGTTACTCAGTTGTGGGCTCCTCCCCCTTTTATCTGATCGTTCCCTAGGCAGCATCTCTTCGCCCCATCTTCCAAGGTCACTCTCACATTCTGTTATGCAGAGTCAATCCTTGGCATTTCTAGGCAGAAGTGGAAAAATGCTAAGACAAAAAATACTGTGATATCCAAAGATGGTGCCTGCTGACCCCAACGTTTTGACTAATATTTGCTGATGCAAATCCAGATGGAGCCTGTCAGATGCCAAGAAATTAATCCACTTCCAATTAAATTTGGGGTTAATATCACACTATTAAATAATTTGAGGGCCGAGCAGAAGAATGAGAAAACAAAAATTAGAACATTGTTTTTGAGATTGTTCTTAAGAGAACAAAAGTATTTCCTAGTCAATGGAAAAGTCCTGGGAAAAAATATTTATTAAAATAGACAAATGTTCCACTTATATGCTATTTTCTTTCTGGTAGAAAGAATTCTGTTATAAAGCCACTGTCCTCTTAAAGTAAAACTGGGTGCTTTCCATGTTGCTAGGTTAGCTTCTCTATGTGATTAAATCTTCCTTTTGTGGCTATGAGCACTCTGAATCCATAAATTATTAATCAAGTTTTCTGAGTCAAAATACTATTAGATATATGGCACACAAATTTCCTTCTACAGTTTCTTCTTTCTTGCTGACTTCCTATATACAGCAAAGACCTATATACTTCTGAAACACATAGTCAGCAAACACATAGAATACTTCAAGTAGGAAATATTAACAGAAATCTTGTTTTTAATTCAGATATTGTAGGGGAACAACTTGTTTTTAATGAAGCTATCATAGAAGAAAATTATGTCCTGCCAATTGACTCTAAACAGATAGGTATCTGCAAAAGCTTCCTCCTTTCATCAAAATGACAAAAGCAGCATTGTGCCATTGCAATGCAAGCAATACACCTTTTGTACATGCGAGGCACATACAAATGGGGCAGGGCTTGTACCACACAACGCTGCTTGCATCATTTTGTCCCTTCCCTGGACACTGCTGTCCAAACAGTATCTAACTACATATAATAATTCTCTGCACAAAAGATGAATGAATGTGTCAAGTTTCATTTGACTCATTTTTGTCATTTTTGTAACCTTAATTTCGTCCTGTTTTACTTCCATACTGGTTCTTCAAAAGTCCGTATGAAAATGTAAGCATTTTCTATGCACTGTTTCCTAATCAGACATTTTTGTATTCATTTGCTGGGGGGTGGGGTGTTGTAGCCTATATCATACTATTCAGAAAAGTTCAGAAAATTGTGTTACTGTTCAAGTACCTATTTAGGAAGTTCAACCAGGTATGTTTGCCTAAAACAACAACATAAAAAACACCAGACCAATAAATTTCTTCCCCATCACTAGCAAGAATAGTTTTATAAGGAGGAACATTCAAGCATTCAGGTAGTCCTCACTTTGCAACCACAATTGGGACCAGCAACTCCATTGCTAAGCTCCACGGCTGCCAAGCATAAAATCATGTGACTGTGACAGGCTTACAATATCACTTCCCATTCAGTTGCTAAGCAAATCACTGGGGTTGTTAAGCAAAACATCACATGACTGTGGCTTACAATTTTACTTCTGCAATCTCCATTAACTCTGCTTATTGCAAGCCAGTTAGGAAGCACACAAATGGCAATCATGTGAGCACAGGACACCGCAACAGTTGTAAATGTGTCCCAGTTGCGAAGCGCATGAATGGCGATCACGTGACTGTGGGATGCCGCAATGGTCATAAATGGAAGGATTGGTCGCAAAGCTGTTTTTTAACACTGTTGTAATTATGGATGGTTGCTAAATTAGACAGTCAGTAAGCAAGGACTACCTGTACAAGCTTTTACCTATTGATTGAATCGATATTAGAAGTTAACAATAGTCATGTGGAGTTCATGAAAACCTTTCCTTTTTGTATTATTCAGTACATATTTGTGCATTTGTGTTAGTTTTAGAAAAATGCCTATTTACAATAATCTTAGCAAATGTATTATAACTTTTCAGAATCTTGAATTAAACAGATCATTTATTTTGAAAGAAATGCATGGATTGACAGAGTGGAATGATATTGTATGACGTGATATGGCTTCAATATTAAGATAGTAGAAGTATAAAACATTTGAAGACAGTCTAACCAGAGACATAACAGATTATTGAACAGAGTTACCTATTGTCTATATATATTTTAGTAAAAAAACGTACAAAGACACACCATTCAGATGAACAGGAAAAAGGATGTATGCATCTGAAGTTTGAATATAAAAAGTATGGTTAAGTCAAAATAACATTTCATTGAGGAACCTACTTTTTAAAAATTTGTTGGGAAACAACATCAGGCAACTGCACAGGAGAAAGGTAGGCTTGCACTGTTAATGTACAGAAAGACCGAAATGTTTTATATAAAACAACTTATCAGCATTTTATCCTATTCTTAACCTTTGTAGAAACACCCTTGAATACTGGTATGAGCTACTGGAGGAAATACCATCACAATGGGCACGAATATAACATTTCCGTCACTTTAAACCTTGAACAGTCACTAATATGTTTTTAAAATATAAAGGAAAAAGTATTTTCTTACCTTTAGGTGCCACCTGTAGAAACTGCTTATGAAGAGTACTAAGCTGTGAAATAGTTAGCGTACCATTTGTAGCAGTCTCCACAGATGGGGGACGAGGTGGAAGGGGAGGATCTGCAAATACTTTTATATCACCATTAATGTAGAAATCTGTCCCTTCCAGGGCTAATTCAAACTGAATTCTGGAGGAAGTTTCAATATGATTGCGGGCAACGTCAATTAATTTATCCACACTGTAAAAAATGAAAAACAATGTGGCAAAATCCTAAAATTATAGTTCTGTTGGCAATTAATCATTTCATACTGATTAAAACCAGGTGCTAGATTTGTCCCTAGAAGAATCAGTGTGATTCTTCAAACCCCAGGCATGCTATTAAAATCTCTAATATGCTCTGTGGAATAAGTGGAGCCAACGGCTACTGAAATGCCCATACTGGAAAACTAAAATAGATCTCTTGTTGAATTGAATCCCCCAATTTTCATTATGTCATTTGGCTTCCTATGAAATTGGAATGCATTTTTTACTATGTTTACAAAACATTTGTAGCAATGTATTCACATTACTTAGAGAAAGATCCAATGGGAGTGACACAAAGTCATGATACCTTCTCATTTCCAGGGACATTAGGGATGGAAAAATGTTGGGATTGCCCACCTTAATAACTATCTCCAGATTCCATTTCAGCCTACGGACCAGCCCACATACAAACTACTTTCAAATATGCTAAAATGTGAAAGAAGCAGAGAGACCAAAATCTTGTTTTCCTTTTGTTTTGTTTGGGACTTCATACAGAAAGAAGGATAGGTAAAAACTGACACTTCCTTCCCTTTATGGAAACCCTAATGAATCAACGTAAGAGTGCTAACCAGTTGTATAGCTTCATTCAAAACCCATCCACACCAATTCAGAAATAAAACACCTATATATTTCATTTCTCTCAATAAGTACTACTTCTTAAACCGTAATTCATACAATCAGAAGCTCAAAATTTAACTACATACAAACATATGCATCCAAGAATTAATCTATTACTCACAATTTGCTCTTGCCAGAATTATAGAAATACAACTGTAGCTTTGTCTGTATTACAAATAATGCAGTATTTCTGCATCTTATTTATTCAGCCTGTTGCTTAAGCTTAGTGACTTTTACCTGATTTCCTCTATTGTAACATAATATTATTGCTTTATTAACAATTTATTACCTAGCCATTTCAGCCAGAAATCTCTCTCCAAGCCATTTTTCCATGTTCCTGTATGTCACTTCTGCCTTTGATTGTAGATCCTCCAGAAAGGCTAACCCTTTAACTTTTAACAGCTCAAGATGAGATTTTGTAGCTTCCGCTGTTTAAAAATTGGCTTATAGTTAGTATAAATCCAAATACTTTCATCTATTATGAAGGTCTAACAATAATTAGATTAAGTATTATTTAGGAAAGAGAGTAATTAATCCTGTATATCTCCGTCGTTGGATTGCTGCAAAGAAGGATCTTGTAATGATGTAAATGCTTAAATATGGTTTGGTAATGGCTTAAGTTAACCATATATTTAATAAAAAATGGCCTGAAACTATGGTTTGAGCTAACCATGATTTATATCACAGTTAAACATAAATTTTATCTGCTACTCCAGCCTTTTTGGCTTGCAATGTAATGTTTCTCAATGTTTTTTCCACTGAGTCCAGCAAAGAACAACTTGGGCTTATTTTGTTTCCATTCTTAAGACAATTACAGTAATAAACAATGGCTAGGTTCACAAACATGGTAAGCCCTAATATAATACATGAACAATTGTGGTTGTTCAACAAATTATGGATAAACTAAACCATAGTGCCAAGTCAACCAATACCTGAACTTAAAAAAGGCTAAGCATAACATCTACAACAAGTTCAAGCAAATATATTCAATGTCCGGAACAAATGTTGGGGTTTTATTTCCCTTTAACTTTTTGCAGCCCTAAAATGGCAGATATTTAACCGTTCTTTTTGCAGAAATTATACCTTCGTGCTCCAGTGCAGCAAAATATTCCTGTTTCATTTTAAGCTTCAATTCTTGCTTCTTTAATTCTTCTGGGGATAAAGGAACTGCTATTGCTTCAGTCGTAGATGGAGAATGGGTACCTGGAGAAAAAAGTGATCTCATGAACAAATCTGAAAGTAAAAATGTTCTCCCCATGAATAAACTGTTGGGCCACGCTCAGAGTGCATGGATAAGCTAGTTCTTAGCTTGTCACGGCAGAATGGGAGTGCAGTGTAGTAATGATCCAGCTATATGTGTTTAAGCCAGGTGTGAACCCCCAAAGCTGGAATACTGTCAGAATGTTGTGGGTGGCCTTTGCACGTGCAGCAACAGCTCCTGTGACAGTCTCCCACCCTACTTCCAAGGGGAGCTCTTCCTGGCCTTTTCCTGGGGGTATTTATTCTTTTGGGTCCTGGCATTGAGCCGGTGAGCCCTCTCTAGATAACCCAAGTACAGCACCTCTTCTTGCAATGGCACCTCAAGATTGGGGAGGGGGAAAGTGAGATTAGGCAAGAGTGTCCAGATCCTGGCCAGATCATCTTGGGCAGTGCTCAGAGGTGGACTGGCCTGTTGCAAGAGCCTCTTCTGTAATCGCAAAGGCAGAAGACCAGTCCTCCTCAACCTGGCACCTCTAAAGGTTCCTTGGGACTACAACCTAAGAATTCTGGGAGTTTCATTTCCATTACATCTGGAAGGTATGGAGCAGCTTTATACTGGTATGCTTCTTATTCTTCTAATATCCGTTTGCGGGTCCTGCTCTGTGTAGGACCACCACAATCTGTCACTAAACTTGGTTTACCTTTCTTTTTTCCTTTCTTATCTTTGCTTTCCTTGTCTTTGACCTCTTTCCCACCTTTCGCTTCTTTCCCATCTTTTGCATCCTTTCCGCCTTTCCCTTTCCCTTCCTTTCCACCTTTGCCAGCAGCTGCTTGTGAAGATTTGAGGCGTTCTTTTTCTTTTATTTCTTCCTGAAGCCGTTCTTTTTCCTCCTCTGCTTCTTTTGACTGCATTTCAGAACTCACCTGAAATTTTATATACCAACGTATTAGTACAAATATTAGGAGCACTGCTGTGATGAGGCTTTCTGAGCAAGACTGCTTCTGTCTATTGAGTGTCAACAATCAACATTTTAAAAAACAGAGTACATAGAACATAAGTTTTTTTCTTTCTTTTTAGGGTGGGCTCCAGAAAGCTATGAACAGAGTTTTTCTATGGAGTGGTCTTCAACTGTCTCCTGTGTATGAAATTTGGTAGAACAACAGGAGGCTGGACATTCAGCAGATCTTGGCCTAAGGGCATGGGACAGGAGGGGAAGCAGGGCCCCATTTGCCAAGCATAAATCACAGTTGGGAAACCTGCGACCTCCCTTGTATTGCTGAACTACAATTACCAGCGTCCTTCACTATGGACCATGCTGATTGGAGAAGCTGGAAGTTGAAGTTCAGGAACACATAGAGGGCTGTAGATCTCCCATTTCTCACCTCATGTATCATTTGGGACTAAAGTTGGGAAGAAGTGCTTCCTGACAAATCAAGAGCTAAGCCATTCAGGGCTTCTAAAAGTCCAAGTTAGTATGATTAAATCATTAAGTGGGCAGCCACTGCAGATATTACAGAATCATAGGACAAGTTCACACAGCTACACTAAGCTAAAACAGGGTTAGGTGGTTTGAGGTTCAGCATGTTATGAGAATCAGGTTACGATGTCAAATCAGTTTTTCTTATTTATTTCTTTTGGAATAATATGTTAGGTAAATACAGGAATTGTGTTTTGTTAACCTGTGTGTTGAATTTATTGTGTCGCATGAACCCAGCTGGACACGGCCTAGTCTAACCCACTACTTGGTGCAGGAAATCCATAGCTATCTAGGCTCTGCTGCCTCAAGTAGGAGAAAACATCTCCACATTTCCAAAGATTTCCATTGTTGAAATGGTTTGGGCGGGGGGAAGAGAGAGATTTCTCCTAGTGTTCAGCCAAACATTGCCTTTGTAGAGATCCATAGGATCTGATTTTGTCAAAATGATGAAAATAGCGCTGTGCTGTTGCACTGCTGCTTTCATTATTTGCCCCCCCCCCCGATCTCGAGCTCCTTGGCCAGGGACCAGCAAAGCTTTGGGCACTACCAGTCTTGTTATATTGACATTAAAGTTTGAGTCCTGCCCTGTCTTCTATGCAAGGCTCCTTTGTGACGATTGTTCTGAAATTCCAGCTAGGGCAAAATACTGCTGTTTTAGTTACTTACTGAATTAACAGATTTAAGTTGCATTTACATATGTCACACACCGCACCAAAGGATGTGTTCAGTCTTGGGGACATTCCTGCTCTCAAAAAGTGAATGTGACCTAGAAAGTGTGGGCAGAACCATCCACAACTAACCATAATGAAATGAAAATGACAAAATAGGGATTGTGGCGTCATGATACCCTTTCATACTCACACTGCAAATATGTAAATTATGAGGTTTGTGTTGTGACATCATACATGTTTTGTTCCTTGTTCTCCATCCCCAGACATCTATGCCTCATGTCCTTAAATAACCAAATGCTTTACTTACCATGTTAGATATAGTTGTTACAACATGGTGCCATGTTTCCGTGAGCAGTTTCTCATCTGGACTGAAATTAAATATTACACTTTCTGAAAACAGATCTTCCTTGAGCTTAACTGGAATCACTCTGGTCTTTTCTCTGTTAACTTCTGGAGAAGGAGATCTGTGAGCAATCATAGGAATTCTTAAAGAAAGAAAAAGAGAAAGAGGTAAGTAACAGTTTCACTCTTGCCTTCCTCAGATGCTCTGTTTTTAATATATTGAGCATATTTCTATAAAGTATTAAAGATGTACGGAAAATGCAGTGCTAGTTTCAAATGTGTGGCTGGCATTTAGGTTGGCTGTGCTTGCAGTGAGGCCCAGGGGAGAGCCACAAGTTGCAAGGTCTCCCACTATGCATGGGACATTTACAATGTAAATTAATTTTTGGATCTTCTTGCTTCTTCCCCATACCAATTCTTGTAGCATCTTGCTTGGTAAAGAGTTTATGTCATTTTGGTTCAGTCCTAATTAAGAGTAGTGCTTTTATTTTGCATTCCCCCCCCTCCCCCAAGGATCTACATAGCTATGACTGCATTTTATGTACCTCATTTAGATGGTACACAAGATGGAACTTACTTCCAAACTTTATATTCGGACTTTATATTTTGAAGATATAATCCTTTCCAATCCCTAGGTAGCTCTACACAACTTGGCTCAATGGACTTTTTACCTAATGCGCCCTTCCAAATTACTTTGGACTATTTTATATAAAAGCCATTATATTTATGTCATCTCTGTGCAGAGGTAACTGATTGTGAGCTTTGCCCATAGCACAAGACACTGAAAACTAAGAGGCATTGTGTTTTTAGGACTGGAGTGTGTGTGGGAAGAGGCAACTATTTTTCTTTGTTCCTGAATGCTAGATAATGTTACCAATTACATGCATCACTGCCTCATACCATTGTGGTCTTGAGCAACTTTGGACTGCAGAAACATCTGGCTTAATATTTAGAAATTCTCACTTTTGCCTCCTGCTCTTCTATATGTAACACTTTTCCTGGCAGAGAGTTGTGGAAAATTTAAAAGGCAGCACATTCTTTTACACGGTTTTGATTAGTGGCTACATCTAGTTGACCTTAGCTTAGAAGCTAAACAAGGTCAACTCTAATTAGTACTTAGATGGGAGAAAATTCCAGGGCTGTTAGCTAGACAGGGAATTTGAATAATCATCTTTTAAGGTGGCAGTGGCAAACCACTGTCATAATGTTGCCCCAAACCTGCACAGAGCTTGACTAAGGGGCATCTTATTTATAGATTCTGGACTTTTTCATGGGCCAACACGTCCACGAGTATGGTTGAGGATTTGTTAGACAAGCAAAATTATCATTTACCTTGTTTTTGCAATAGATGGATAGCAATGTCAACAGTGCCTATATATACACACACCCCAGTTTACACTGCATGACCCACGAGCACAGAGGCAGAGAAGGCAACCAAGATGGGGTTATGACTCAAAATTTAAAACTAAGAAATAGCCACCTTATGGGTTACTTAAGGGCCTAATTTAATATGACATCCAAGGTAGATGAATGCATTTCTCCTTCTTAGTTTGGGGATTTCATTGCTTCTATTGCTAAGGCAGCCATCAAGTCATAGCATGGAGGATATTAAATGCTGCAATCCCAACTCCAACATGACAGTATATTTCGTCCTTTTCAATTCACTGCAACTATGATAGTATACAGAGATGCAGAATTGTCTTTTTCAGTGTCAGACCTAACTTGATCCAAGATACTATGTGAATGGGAATGATCTATAACTTACTGTCAGAGTCAGTAACCAAATTGTAGCTTTAAGAGCTCAAAATCAAACATTCCCACTTCCCCCATCCCTGGGCTAGGTATGGCAGATTCCCAGTTATAGGGAATATATTTTTACTAATGACAGAAACATGAAATACATACTTTTCTCTAATTTACCTCTCATACTTTGCTACCATAATACTTTCTTCTCACACATGTTCCCATGCTGTACATGTGACATATGTAAAAAAGGGGGTACAGCTTGGATCACATGGTCGTGGCCCTTATCTTGACTTTTTTTGATGCCCCTCCCTTTGGGTGCTTTTGCTTTAGCCTTGAGTGACTGTGCTCCAAAATGTAATGGGTAGAGCCAGAAGCAAATTAAATTTTAATTCACATCATTTGGATTGAATGATTTAATTAAATGGAAACTTAGTTAATAAGTCAATGTTAATAATTAATAATTAATAAATAATGAGTTACTTATAATTAACTTAGTCAATTATTACATGTAAACCTAGTTAATAATAACTAATATATCTTCAATCATGCGTTTAACCATTTGTCCTGTCTCACTGAAATTACAATTCAGTTACAATTGTTGGATATTTCCAGTGCCTATGTGATGGAATGGAATTATGAAGGCCAAGCTCAGGGAGATAAACATTTTCTTAGCTCACCAGAACCGCGTGGGAGGAACAAGAGGATGAGACTGGCACCTCTCTGAGGAATTCACACTGTTGTGGCTGGAGGACTTTGGGAACTGGGGTTTTAGTCTGGGAAGATTCTTGCTAGAGGTTGTAGCTAATAAACATAGCTGGACTGAATTGGCATTGTCTCTTGGAGTTCCTTGGGCTAGGCCTGACATCAATCTTCCCAGACTCAAACCCGAGTTCCTAAAGTCCTCCAGCCACAACAGTGTGAATTCCTCAGGGAGGTGCCAGTCTCATCCTCTTGTTCCTCCCACGCGGTTCTGGTGAGCTAAGAAAATGTTTATCTCCCTGAGCTTGGCCTTCATAATTCCATTCCATCACAGCCTACTCTTCAAGGGGCTGCCTTGGATTTCAGACTTCCCCCTTCTCATTTAGCCTATTATTGTCTCATTGGATTGGCCCTGGCTCTTCAGGGCCTCACACACAGGTGTTTCATGTCACACACACACCCCTTTTAAAACAGGAGATGTTTCATGCCAGTTATGTATGTAATGACACCACATTCATACAAATATTCTCTCTCCTAGTTTCTCTCTCTTAGTTACATTTACTAAACACGAACATGTCTATTTACTAATTACAGCAGTTCTGCCATTTTTATCATACGTTTTCATCTTGTAGTCTTCCACAGATTGTTCTCCTTCCATAAGATCTATCAAGGGTATTCTAGTAAAATCGGAGCTGGTTTCTGTTGGAATTTTGCCTTCCATTGCTCTATAATAGTCATGCAGAAGTCTTTTGGTATCTTGGAAACGGTCCATTTCATTCTTCATGATATCCAAAGAAAGCAAAACAATTAATCTTCTTGTCCCTCTGGAAATGCATGACAATCTTTACAACATCTGCACATCTTTACTGATGTTAGAAAAATTGTATTCATAAAACAATCCCTTCCCATCTTTAAAATTTAGGTTCCAACATTTTAAGATCAGAGGAGCACAAGGGAGCTCTTTCTTGTGTGATGCACTATGTATTTGAGCTATATGTTAATTAAGCATCGTCTAACTAATACTGTTACTCGTATTGCAAGTTTATAGTACTGTAACTAAGCAAACAGACCTGACACAATCTAAACATATTTTAAAACCATAATTAAGAGAGCAGTCATGAGACTGCATACTCCATTACTTATCTGTATATGTGATTTCTCCCCCTTGACCTTAAAATATGGTTGTACTCCAACATTAACCATGATTAGTTTTAACAAACGTTTCCTACTCTATATGTTGTAAATAGCAGCTGTGATTAGGAGTTAATTAACTTAATTATTTGAGATTAGTATTGCTGAAAATACAGTGAATGCAAGACTAAACCATGGTATGTTGAGCAAGTCGTAATGGTCTTGTCTGTCTATAGATTCTATGGAAAAGAGCAAAAATATGAGTAAAGGCCCAAAACCATCTGGTTTGGGCCTAAACCACAATTTTCACTCTTTAATTCTTCAATTAACACTTTAGTTTCACTCTATAACTATGCTTAAATGCAACAAGAAAAATATGTCAAGTACAATTTGCCAGGTTCAGAGGATCTCTACATCTGAGATGAAACTTTATGCACCTGTCATGTTTTTGATTTATTATTAGACTAAAAGCCGCTAAATATATAACTGAAAAGCAAAACCAGTGCCATGATTCATGGGAAAATTCACAGAACCACAGTCTCAAAAGGGGAAAATGGGGGGGGGGGAGAGAGAGAGAGAGAGCGCGAGCGTGAGAGAGAAACCACCACAATGTAAAAATCCAGCTGAGTAGGACAATGATTAGGTCAAAAGTTTCAGCCTAAAGCCCTTAAATCTGTATCAGATCTCTTCTAGCTTCTGCCAAACAGAGATCCCAAACAGAGGATTAAAACAAGATAAGGAAAAAAATCAAGATAAGATCACATGGCAGTATCTGTCCTAGTGCTACTCATGGTATCAAACACATTTTTGATAATTTGTTGCATTTCTATCTAATGTTCTTCCTGTATGCCTCATTCAGGCTCCATTATGGGTCTACAGATGGTGACGCCAGCCCTGAGCTCCATCTCAAAGAGGGATTTCTGATATTGTTTGTACAGACAGCCTTAGTCTGACTTTCTGATACTGTTCATATGGATCAGGCACATGAAGTACCAGGATGCTTGAATCTGATCCTTTGAGATATATTAAGCAAGTATTGGGTTTCTCTTCCTTGGATAACTTCAAACAAAAGCTAGATAGATATTTGTTGGGGATGGCCAGGGGGTTGCATTTGATGGCCTATGTGGCTCTTTTCAATTATGATTTTATGCTTTTTCACTTCAGTGAATTTGCCCAGCAGCACAGAAAGAAGACATTCACCTTTAAGGATTCACACACTTTGGAAGGTGGGAAGGAGAGTAGGAGTAGATTGGTGGGATGTGTGTGTGTGTGTGTGTGTGTGTGTTGGTGTCTTATAATGCAATAGTCCACCTCCAAACATTGTTGAATCAAGTTATTGATTTGGAGCTCTTGCCCATGGCCTGCTTTGTATTGTGGATTCCTGCCCGGACAGGCAAAACTACCTAGTCACACAAAGCCAAGACTCTGTCAACAGTCTAAGAGATTAGATATGCCAGGGCTTCATGTGGTATTTGCAAGGCACAACGAAGATTGCAGTGACAAATGTGAACTGGTATCCAACGGACTGTGCTATACAACATGAATGTAACATGCATTTCCATCCATGCTGCAATGCAGATTTGAACCTTCATCTTCTATCTCTGTAGCTAGAGCTTTCCAGTACAACTGGATTATATAACTGCCACCTAATAAGACTCCAAGCAACAAATAGCACAGAAGTAGAAACCTATACATGTGAATAGCAAAAAATGCCACTATTAATTACATTAGCTATTTTGCTAATCACCTAGTTATTTCTAGCTTCAGTCAAAAGTTCATAACGCATGAAAAAGCAAAGCTCCTTCTACCATTTCAGTTTTATTCCAGACCTGAATAAGTGAAAAAATGTGGTTCATCAGAAGCCCAATTCGGTCTGGCAACCAGCCATCATTCATGATATCACAACGTTCTTGCTCAGCTTCATCTCTCCTGTTTTCACAGATATCCCACAGACGATCTCTTAAATCCTAAAAAGATTTTTTTAAACAAATATGTTCTGAAACATCAAACATGTTTCACCCCAATCCTCCCTGTCCCGCCTCAATAAATTAGGCTAAATACAATTCCATTGCAGATATTACTATGGTGCACAATTTTGTAATCCCAGGGTTACATGTGCTGGGACCAAGGACCACTGAAAAGTTGTAATCAAAATGCAATTTTAAATGTGACTTAAGGAGTCCAAATTAGTAGATAATGGAAACAAACCATATTAATCAATTAATCAAATTAAATATTTATGTTTACACTCAACTTAGTGGTCAAATGTGGTTCTCAGCCTGTAAAATATTGTGTATCCCTGCCTTATATGTACAAAACCATATAGGAACTTATAGCTGTTCACGGTTTTAATAAAACTGATACAAAGCCCTATTGTTACAAAATCTCAAAACAGATCACTACTTTCTCCATGATGTCTATACTGTCTGCAGTCTCTGCTTGCCAGAATTGTGGCTGTGTGCAAAAATAAAGGACTAGATGGGACTTTTTTGGGGGGGGGTAGGGGGTGGGAACAAAAGCTGCCAGAATAATCAGATGGATCTGGCATCTGCTATGGAAGATGGAACATTCATCACATGTAAAGGTCAGTATGTGAACTGGGTGCTTGATAAAGATTCTTTCTAAGGCAGCTTCCACCACCAAAAGCACTTCTAATGGGATGACAATCAGATTATAAACCTTGTTATTGGTTTTCTAAACCAGTTTTATGCTAAAGACTTTGGACCGTTCATCACACAGGGAGAAGAAACATGTTGATCTCCAAATCTTCAAGCAGCTTAAGCCAATAGAGCTGAAAGTAAGGGATTGTGGAAATGGAAATCCAGAACATCTGGAAAGTGCTAGATTATTTTTCTTAATTTACACAGTCCAGGCTGTACAATATGACATCTTGCCCCCGGAGGTGAGACAGGCCCCCTCACTCCCGGCCTTTCGGAGGGATTTGAAGACCTGGCTCTGCCATCTGGCCTGGGGCGGGGAGGGAGGTTGTCAGAAATGGGGTTGGCTGGCCCCCTAGAGGCCTAGTGCGGCTTCCATCGGCCTCGTGGATTTTTCTCTCTTCTTTCCATTTGTGTAGATGTGTCTGTCTTTTATAAATTTTATTTATGTATTTATTGTTTTAAATTGATATAAACCGCCCAGAGTCCCCCATTGCAGGGAGATGGGCGGGGATAAGTCTATGTATATATGTATGTATGTATGTATGTATGTATGTATAAATAAATAAATGACAGATATACTGTTGCGGGCTAATGCTTTTAATTATTATTGTACGGTGCTGCGGGGAGGCTTCTCTGTGGCATTTTTTACAAAATGCTTAGTAGAAACCTCTGTCTCTTCCAACATTTCTCTTTTTTTAGAAAGTAAAATAGGTCAAATTGGAGGGAATCACACTTTGAATAGCATGCAACAGCAATTCCAGTCATTAGGCAAAAAAATGTCCCAGAGCTAAAGCTCTAGGTGTTGTTTGATCTAAGCTAGGGAAATGATTGAATAGATTTTCTTTTATTAGTTGTATTTAGTACAATTTAATATGGAAATTATGAAAGAAAAATAAAGGAAATACTGAAGCAAACACTTCCATAAACTGACATTATTATAATTTCTATTACATTAAAGCATTCTTTACTTGCACAGGAACTAACATAGGGTAGTCTGAAATTATTATCTTGCTGGTCTGTTTACATGTTTGCAGCTTGTACATTTGAATGCCACTGCACACTTCTACTATTTATTTTTCCCAATTAAATAGCAAAGGATATGATTTTGTTGCTTACATCTCAGTGGTTTGTGATGGATTGAGAAAGAGACTTTTTTTTTTTTAAAAGCCACTTTCTACCGCAGTATGGAAAATTGTTGCCTTCACCCCAATGAGGCTTTAAGCGTTGTTCTGTTTAGGACACTTGCTGTTCCTCTCCCCCTTTCATCTGACTCACTGAGCTGCTTGGAAAGAAGAGGCCATAAACTTGCCATTCCCAGTAACCTAAGCAGGTGTTGTGGTCAACAGCCACATTTGCTGTGTGTCTTCAGAGATAAGCTAGTCTTCAGTCTTTTCATCTTTAGATTCTTGCTAGATACCATAAATTGAGAACCCAGGGGGAAGCTTTTGTGCCCTATATGGAGGAAACCAAGCTCACTGATGGATTTAAGAGTACGTTGCCAGCAATCAGTCTTATATTCAATGAACCACAGAATTCATGAGTTGGCTAACTAATCTCATCACCAAAATATATTTATTCTGTGGAACATGCAGTCTCCTTTTGGGGGTTTCACTAGGCTGAGCCAGAAAGCTGTTTTAAAATGCAATGCTTAACCCTTGATATACTGTGAAAGACAGTATGCTCACACCCATTCCTAGGCCACCTTGTAATTAGACAAACTCTATATTCTAATTCCAAACTCTTCCCCATTTGTTTCTTCTGCAAGAATTTCTTCAAAAGAAATTATAAGCTAATTGTCTTTTATGGAATGAGAACTGGTAAAAATAATGCAAAGAATTTGCCAGTGCTAGTTTACTTCAGTGGAAGCTGTTTAGAAATGAAGCCTTAAGATGAACATTTCCCTACAATGCCCCATTCATCTTAGTAAGAAATAAAACCAACTTGATATGAATTAGTAGATCATCCTCTATTTTAGCTAATTCTTACAGTAACTCTTTGGTGCAATTCTTCTTTTGTTTCATCATCATCCCATAAGTCATCAGCCAATGAATTATAATCAATTTGCCATTGAGTCACAAATTCTTTCTTGTGGTCCGGACGTTTCAAGTAGTCCTTGAAATGATTTCTACAGTGAAATGAAAGATCGTTCAGGAAATGGAAGACAGCAGAAAAAGTGATATGAGGAAGTTTCCTTGAGTCAAACAGTCCCAACACTCACCTTATGTCTGACAGGTAATGAATGATTACATGGTGCTCAGCTCTGAGGCATCGAAGTGTTGCTTTGATGTTTTTGACATAGGTTTTCTCCACTGTTTCCCAGTAAGGCACTAGGAATTCTGCTACATCCTGTTAAGTTGTAAAAATATGGGATTCATATGTAGTTATTCATATGTTGCCTATCTTAAATATTAAGGGAAAGGGAGTATGAAGCTGGCCTTGAGTGTGTCTCCTGTTTAGAAATATAAGATGTGCTGGGAGAGTTAATCCATGTCCTATGTGCCCACTGGCCCTGTATCAGCCAACATCCCCTTGGCCTGTATGCAAAGCTTTCTGATAGGAAAGTTACCTGCTATTCATTCTCATCTACTAGATAAACCCAGGCAATAATTGCTCTGCTATCAAGTTTATTTATTTTACTGCATTGACTTTATCCTCTTTTTATATTTCTTCCAACAGAACTTTACTTAGCAATGGATTAGTGGGCTGTACATTTAAATAATTGTTTCTTTCACATGTCTACAGTGCTTGGGCAAGTTTGCTGTTTAGGTAGCTATGCCAAAGAGGAAGTAACTAGAAAAAGATTGGATTGTCTCTCACCCTAAACAGCCTAAAATATCCTAGTCTTGGAAATGTCTCCACTCCAAAATCAGAGAAAAGGAGACAGTAGCAGCTCTACCTAAGTTATTTAAACAAAGCAATTATGCTTTCTAGATTTAGAGTTTAATAGGGGTGTGAACCTAGCTATGAGTTAGTTACTATTAGCATCATCATCATACCTTAGCATCAGCACCATTAGCATCATCATCATTATGATAACATCATAAGATGCTACCTAGCTGGGTAATGAAACGTTTGCAGGAAAAGAACCAAGCTCAGAGAACCCCAAGGACTCCGCAGTTCAACCCTGAGCTACACATATTCGCCTCTACTGGTATCATCATCATCATCAATCCAGAATAAGAACACACTTGTTCTGCAACTCTTATTCATCTCAGTTAAGATTGGGAAGGAACAAGTGGGCACAATCTTTTAAGACAGATTCCCTAACTTTGTACTACAAACTGATACACACACATGTAGCTGTTACTTGATTTCCTATTAAAAGGGCAAGAATGCCTCCAGCAGGTCCTATATTTTTGGCCTCTTTCTCACTTGTAATGGCAGATCTGCACCTGGTATGAATCTGGTCTGGACCATTCATAATACAGGTGGGGAGAAAATACAACAAGAAAACTTCCACATTAAATATAACAAAACCCTAACATGTTTCTGATCTGTGAACTTCTTAAGGGCAGGGTTTGTTTTTTATAGAGAGCTGCCTGACAGTGCAGACTCCTGATGCTAGTCTTTCCTAATGGATGGCTGGATGGCAGGAAGGATGGATCATCATGAACTGCTGTTTCTGGACGAGCTTACTTGGGGTACTGGTTCATCAACGTAAATCCATTCACTTGACCCAGGTTTGACTGGGGGCGGTTCAACAGTAGAAGGAGACAATATGTCTTCAGGTGAAGATGACACAGATTTTGCCTGTCCTTTTCCTCGTGGAGTTCCTTAAATATGAAGACAATTAAAATGTATTTTTATCAGGGAAAAGATGAGAAGAAATAACCTAAGAACGGTGGGGAACAGTCCCTTTAGATTGCCTTCTGGTATACCAATATTGATGTCTTGCACCCATAGCAATCAGTTTGTGAGAGTGCCACAAGCTGCTATCACCATTCCAACTGTGTCTTCTGAACCAAAATTTGGGGACTCTGATTTTGATCATAGTGTTATATGTATATTTGTGTATTTAAGTGTATACTTATGTGTCTGTGTATGTATATGAAAAGGTCAGTAATTGCAGAGATCCTGTAAAGTTTCTTGGGAGGGAAAGAAAGTGAAATTTGGCCACCTCATGAAGACTTACTGTCTATATATAAGCTTGCACTAAGCTTTTCCCATGGACTTCTCCTTGCCTAACTAAACATCCTAGACCCAGACTTCATTTCTTCAGGATCCATCTTCATCTGACAGTGAGTCTCTGAATAGATGCAGCAAATGAAGAGGTGGGAAGTTTTCAGATATTAGCCATCTCATGACTGAGTCATGATATATGATTAATAGGTAGCAGGATTGGTGTGATGGAAGGCATGAGTGAGGATTCTGGAATGGAGCTTCAAGGTTACAGGGAAGGGGGAGAGACATTCCAAGGAAATCACCTCCTCAGCTCCTAGCTGGACTGTGTGAAGGTCAAGAGAAAGAGACTGGCCCCTCCCTAAGGGCATAATGGTTATAGTTGCTGTCGTTGGGGGATGAGAGTTAGTCTGGCAGGATTTTGTCTCTTAGGTGCAAGCTAATAAAGAAGCTGAGCTGATTTCTGGACTGTCTCATGTGATTCTTGGGCTGAACCTGACAGTTGGAACTGATTGATTATGGTCCTATCGGGATCTCTCATGCTTCCCATCACATGTTGATCTTGCCTTTGGCAGCCAATTTTACTACTTTTCCATTAGTTCTTGAACTGGGAGAAATTCTCTAGAGATTCTTTGTACTCCTTGTAACTTCTTTGCTCTTGCTTACTAAATCTTCACATAACCCGTTCCCAAGGACAACGTTTTCAATCTTGGATGAGGGACTTACTGGTCATTTCTTTTGTGCTCAATTGCACTTGACGTTCTGATGCAAAAGAAGCTGATTATTAGGCTACTGGGCCTAATCCCTCAAGGATGCCAATGCCAACATACCATAACTGTTCAGTTCATGTCCAAAATAACCCAGTCATTTATTCATTCAATTCATATCTTCCTAAATCCAAAAGTCTGTCTTAACACAATTTATATGACATAGTGTGACAGGTAACTACTTTTAAGTAAGTGTGTACACTTTTTGTTTATAGCTCTTGGATAACATCATGAATAGGACAAGGGGGAACTGATTAAACCCATGTAAGCTGGAAATATAAATTCTGCAAGCTTATTTTATTCAATGTTGATCTTTCATCTGATTTATTGACCATGCAAATGTACACCTTAAATACCAGAGACCTCTACTGTAACATGTTAATTCCCATTTCCAGATTTAAAATGGCTGCTAGGAAATTCAACCTGTCACATGACTCCTACCAGCAAATAGAATTCAGTCCTTTACAAATATGTCTGCCAAAGCTACAATTTATTCCATTATCAGCCTCAATTGTTTCCATGCCACATGAACCTTTTCCTGCTAACCATAAATACAGTACAGGTCAATTTTTGCACATTTTGGCAGGATGAACTGAGTGCAGCCAAAGTCCAGTTTTATTTTATCCTGTGTAAGGTGAGATCTCTATTTTACAGACTGTCTTCCAAACCAACATGGAGCACCCACATCCTAACTTGGAGGTTCACAAACTACACTGATACTCATTCAGGATTAAGCACCTTATATAGAAAGTATTGCCTTCTCTTTGTCAACCCTATTTTAAGAAATAGAGTTGAGCAATCAATCAAAATATGCCAAAAATATGCCACAGCTGTTTGAAAATTAAAGTTGAGAATATAATTTACTGTAATCAGCAGCTACTAAACATAACAAAATTGTCCTCACCTGGTTTAGCTCCTGAATCTTTTCCTTTAACTGTTTCATCTTTCTTTCCCTTTTTACCTTTAGCAGGTAACTCTGATGGAGGGGATTCTGTAGGACATTAGATATAGATGTGAAATATTTTGAGATATGTTACCTTGCTCTTGCTAAAGTTGGGTCATTCTTGTATATAGGATTAGTCTCAAATAAGGGAGAATTTGGAAATAACTTCTCAGATGAAGAGATATCTTGGCTCATAGTAGTTGGGTTACATAATATACATAACCAAATCAGGTTAAAGGACTAGCAGCTGCATTTTCACAACAACCTCAGTTATGATTCACTGTATTTTGTGGATCCAAATATGGGTTAATTCAATAACCAAACTAAACTAGTTGTTTGAACCTAAGCAGTAACTAGTAACCACGGTCATCATTAGTTTCTGGCTTCTCTACCAGTTTCATAGACTCATCAAATCATAAGACAGAGGAAAGGAGAAAACAGCAGTTGAGACTAAAGGCTGAGCATATGTGGGTTTTTCATCTTTTTCTGTTCACCAGCCAGGAACTATAGTTGTTGTAGAGGGCTTTATTTTCCAGGGAGTTTTTCAATCTGCAGCAAAATCTTCAAAGCATGCCCATAAGTATCTGGAGTGGTAGCAACAGAGGTTAAGTGGCAAAGTGTGCACAGCAATGCAAACTCTGCCTCTTAAATTCTTGAATATTTCATCCTTTGATGTTGAAAAGATTAGGAATAGACACGAATGAGCGTGCTCAGAGTACACATTAAATAGTCATCGAAAACTTAGTTTCTTTTTTCTTCTTAAATTATTTATCAAGAATAATATTGAAAACCTGTGGTCCAGACTCCAAGTACATCATGGAGAGAATGTAATTAGAAGGTTTCTGTGAGTAAGCCAGTCAATTATTTTCTCAACAATTCTTCTAGCAATTTGATATGGTGAATAAGGTAGATGAGATAAGATAGGGAAAGGAAACATACATATGATATTGATTGGTTTCCCATGTTATACCATACTGTGCTTAGTTACAATTTATTAAATAAACTACTCTCAAATTATGCAATACACTAAATCAATATTTTGGCACTTTTAATGGGTTTGGGGGAGTTACGCAGTTATTTAAATACCTCCCAAACTGGGCATGGCGGGTGTTTAAGCAATCATATTGAGTTTTTAAGCCTTGTAGAGGTTAAAGGCAGCCACTGAACCCATTAACTCCATTCCTAACTGGGTCAATTTTTCCAGAATTGTTTAATAGTAGGGCCAAAATGGATGTCTCCTAATACTTAGCCTGCCATAACTGAGCTGCAAAACTCCACACAACCACTAGATGGCAGCAAAGAGGTAGACTTTTCTCTATGCCATCTAGAGGTCATCTCAATTTCTGCAGCCCAGATACAAAAGGCTGATTAAATCCTGAAGGTCCATAAAAAAATGTAAAATGCCCACTCCAGTGACGTGATATTAGAAGCCCTGCCCTCTGGGAGGCCAACATGCTTTAAGTGTGTTCCCCAGCTGCAAGGGAGCTTCTTACCCATTACAAACTCATAAATCATGATTTACAAACCACACTAACAGGGTTCACACAACATTTTAATCCAAAAAAGTGTGTGGCCTGGGACAGTATATGAACCCAGAGAGAAAGTTTGTGTGAAGGTCTTTAGATTCATCTTGCCTCTTCCCATTGTGATGACGATTCTTCTCAAGCTAATGCCTTAATCATACTTACAGATTACCAATTTCTTAACCTTTACTCTGGGTCATGCTAACTAACTATCATAGCCCCATTTTGAAAGCAAAGTACCAGATATGGTTTTGCACTGCACTTGCTTATTTCTTACTGCAAAGCTATCAATGCCTGAAACGACAATATTTTGGGTTTGTTTGTCAGCTGGCTTACTGCAGACTCTGACACTGATTAAGAGCCCCCAGTTGGCTTCCATGCCTAAGAGAGGGCTAGAACTGGAGTATCCCCTCTCCTAGTTCAGCACCTTAAGCACTATGCCATGCTGGCTCTCAGACGGTATACATTCCATAACACTATATACATGAAGATAGAGATAGTATTGTCACAAAATTGTCCATTTGCTTTCACTCTTTTGCCACTAGCTATTTATTCATTATATTTATATCCCACTTTTCATTGATCAGCTGAAGGCTGCAAGTTCATAATCAAATTACAAAATATCTCCATTGCTAAAGCTGTATACGGTCATGCGTATGCAAATGAACACACACATATATGCTGTCCTTCTCATTCGGCATCAGGACAATACCAATTACTGCTCCAGTTTATGGCTCTATCCCCCTGCATCACTATGAAATTTCTCAGAGCCTTTTTGCATATTTTCTGGGCTTGGCCTTGGATTTTCACCAACGAAATTAAAACCGAAACTGGCTTTCTCCTAATCTTCTGACATGAAAGAGAGCTTCTGTAAAGCCAGGAACCTGTTTGTAGATGTACATGTGCAAGCAGGTTGGCATACACTATTCAAAAGTGGCCATAAGGAAATGGTGCAGCCAGGCTGCTGAACCCGGCTTGCCCTGGAGCACCAGTTTTTGAATGGAGGGCAAGTTTCACCAACCTTTAGCTGCTTTACTCTCAGGGGACGGAGGTGGCGGTGGCGGCTCCTGGGGTTCTGTCATTGGGGCAGGCGCTGCTTCCTCCGCCTTTTCTGTGGACGATTCTCTTGGGAAAAAGTGGAGGATCTCTTGCAGTTTCTCAGCTTCTATCTTTTCCTTTTCTTCTCCTTCAATATAAGTACAGCAGCAAAACAGACACACACACATACACTAAAACATACATTTTAAATATCATATCATATATCATATATCATATTATAATATTTCCTATTATTTTACCAGCAGGTGACTTGAATATTATTTCCCAGGATTCACAGAATATAATTAGAATGAACAAAGAAAGAAAAAAAATGAATAAAGAAATAAGATGGGGGTGAAGATAAAGAAATGAAAACCCTGCTATGCTTCTATTTACTTAATCTGTTTTCTAATAATACATAAAAGATGTAGCAAATGGCAAGTTAAAACTGCAGCGTTAAGGGAACTTGAGGCCTTCCAAGTGCCACTGAACATGAATTACCAGCAAACCCAGCCAGCTTGGCTAATGGTGTGCATTGCTGAAATTGGCATTCAAGAACATCTGGAAGGGGACAGGTTCCCCACCTCTGCATGATAAAACAGGTATATCATGAAATTGTAAACAAGTCTACACAGAAG
Source organism: Python bivittatus (assembly GCF_059951505.1). NCBI lineage: Eukaryota > Metazoa > Chordata > Lepidosauria > Squamata > Pythonidae > Python > Python bivittatus. Next base: position 8,959,462 of record NW_028277097.1, read on the forward strand.
TAAATTCCACAGCACTCAAACTTATCCCCAAGCAAGTGTATACTGGATGACAGCTTTAAATACCTAAATTAGTATATTCTAGTACTAATTCCTGATTTTAGTAATAAGGGTAATTTTACAATGTCTAAACAGAAATGATGATGATGATGATGATGATGATGATGATGATGATGATGATGCAACAATGGTGCATTGGAATATCTGCAAGAAATACCAGTTGCCACAAGCAAGAACTGGTGGGACCACAAGACAGACAAAGCAATAGAAAATGAAGAAGCTCAAGTGCTCTGGGACTTTAGAATTCAGACAGACAAGCACCTGCCACACAACACCCCAGACTTAACAATTGTTGATAAGAAAGACAAAAAAGTCTTGATAGTGGACACTGCAATATCTGGAGACAGCAGAATAGAAAAGAAAGAGCTGGAGAAAATCACAAAACATAAAAACCTGCAAATAGAAGTAGAACGACTATGGCAAAAGAAAGCAAAGATAGTAACAACAGTTATAAGTGCCCTAGGTGCAATCCCAAAACATCTGGAGCACCACTTGAACACCATCAGCATTGACAAAATCACCATCAGTCAATTGCACAAGGCAGCTTTACTTGGAACAGCTTATATCCTGTGCAATACCTTTAACACCATCAAACGACATCTGTCTATCCCAGGTCCTTGGGAAGGACTCAATAAGTGGATAAAAATGCCAAAACCAGTCTAAACATCTGGCTGACTATGCGACCAACCATAATATTTTATTAATGTCCCCAACATCAAGATTCCTAGACTGCTCCATTTTCTTTGGGGTCCCAAGGTATTTTCAGAGGTTGTTGGGGAGATGAAAGTCCCTTTACCTTACCCAGCCTCTTTCCCCAGCTTCTTGAATTCTGTCTCAAGTTTTAAAAAAACAAACTTTTTAAATTTTTTTTTTTTTTTTTTTAATCAGAGGGAGAAGCTGGGAAAATCTGACTCTCTATGAACAAGAGCCACATCTCACTTGAGGGAATGTAAATTGGAAATGTCTGCCATCTGCACAAGGATGTGTATATTCTGTCTAAATTCTTCAGGTTGGCAAGGGAGCTTAATTCACAACAATACTACTTGTATTTCTGCTGTTTTTATGATGCATGTATGTTTGCGAAGAAGAAGTCTCAAAAGTGGGCAGTAAGACATTAGAACTCTCCCTAGCCCACACTGCTGCTTCACATTATTTGTGAATAGAGTACCTTGGAAGTTACATCATGACACAGAATAATTCCAAAGGGCGTTTGGGAGAAAACTGCTAATGAAAAAAGCACAAGATTCAGTGTCAAGATGTGGACTGCTGCCATTTTGAAAGAACAACTTTCTCCCTATTTAGCAGTGATTTTTCAAGTATTTCTGTACTGGAATATTTTAAAAACTTCCCCTGCTGATCATGGGAATAAAGCACACAGGGTTACTGTGGCAATCGCCTTCTTATATAGTATTATTTAAATAATACTACAGAATTCAGGTAGCACTGTGCATTATTAACTGTTAGGTAGAGAAAATATAACAGATATTCATTATGCTGAAAAAATTACAGTCAAAACAGTTTATAAGTAAAAAGATTAAGGAAATTTTAAAGACCACAACTCTTGCATCTAATACTTTTGGAAGAAAAAAAGATATTTCTGCAGAGTTTACAGGGGTAGGAATGCTAGAAAAAAAGAAAGAATAGCTGGATGAATGAGTGTTGGTATGGCTAAGGATACAGTGGAGAAATTAAGTTTTGTCATTCCTATAAACAGCTATTTAATGGGGTTAATAGAATATTATATCAAGCAGTATGTAATATATGAATGAAACAAAAGAATAGTGAACCAAAAAACTTGCTACCCATGGTTTTCACTGAAAAGGTTTTAAACAAAAAACTCACAACTGTTGAACTAAAAACAGAACGTTTATTTTTAGAGATTTTCCAGGATGATTTAACAGTAAGTCTGTATATTTAATCAATTGCTCAAGATAGATAACTTTACCATCCTACAACTTTTGGAGTAGCTTCAAAATTTGGTCCAGCTGAAATGACTAACTAAAAATTCTGTTATTTCAATGGGCCAGGATAGTTCAATTGTTTGTTATTGTTGAGTATTTAAATGTTGATTAACATTAACATTTCTAGCTACCGATGAGTAAAGAACTGATTCTCATTGTATGGGGCAGGATGCATTTTCTATACGGATCAGCCTCCAAGTCTGAACAGAGATTTGTTTCACAGGGCTGCATGTGCCATATGAAGACAATGTGCAGTTTATTCACAGAAAGATATGTTCAGGTGGTGTTTGGCCCAAAGCCTGACAGCATTTAAATTTGATTTCATGATCCAATATGGTCTCAATCAATATCACTGATTAAGCATCAAACCAGTTTATCTATCATCCTAACTGTAACAATGACACTCCAGCTAAAGAGGCAGTCTAAACTTCCATATCTCCGTTGAATAAACATGGCAACATTTGATGAGTTTCTAAAATATTTTCCTTTGTTTTTGAGCTGATAGTACCAGCAAGAGTTTTTTTTCATTCTTCCATTATTTTAGAGATGAACAACCAAGAATAAAAATAAATAGCGGTATTACTAATTTGTACATAATAATGATTAAAATGAAAACTTAAAGAAAAAAGAAATAGTATTAATATAGTATTAATACTGAACTAGCTCCATCCTTTAACATATTATTAAATCTAGATCACATAAAAACATCATCCTGTTTATCTTTTCTTTTACAATATAAAGATCTTTCAGAAATCCACAAAGAACAAGCAAGCGAGATCTCTAAGTTATTTTGATATGCCTAGGATTAAAATAAGATCTAAACATTTTGGGGAAATAAAAAAAGAAAAGGCTAGGAAAAAAGAAATTGTATTGGCAGTAGGTACTTACTTTATCTGATGTAAAGTAATATTGCATACCTTTATTTTGGATCTTGATGAGTTCTCCTGTTAAAATTTCTTTTACCCTTTGACACATAAGATTCTCCTCAATCTCTGCATTGACCTTTGTAAGTATATTTTGGTGTTCAGAATACCAAGTTTCTAACTGGGGCCAAGTGTCCAGGAAACCTATAATTCTATGCAATAAGATATCAAAATCAAGATAACAAATCCTGAAAAGATGCTCATAACCCAAATAAAAAGGAATAACTACAATCAACATCTAAGGATGCCTACAGCCAGGTTGAGATACTGATGTAGTATTTTGATATTATCTATTCACATTTATCTGCTGGCTCAAAAGATGTCAATGTTCAGCCATATTATTCCTCCTGTGGGCACACTGTGAAACCCTAGTATTTTGTTATGAGACTTACAACTAGGCAAGACTTTCTGTATTTCTTAGTTCTTGCTGCCTCTCCCAGCACAGAATGCTGAACCCAGAATGTATCCTGTTCCGTTAGTGTGATTGAATTCCATGGGGATAAATGGGAAGGGGCTTCTGATCAGATACATTATTGGTATGCAGAAAGTATTTCTAGCTGAAGTCGGGGTGTGTGACTTTTTCAGACCTGAGACTGCACTAACCCTAACCCTGCACTAACCCTAACCCTAACCTCTGAATGTCAGAACAAAGACTAACTTAATAAAATGAAATCAACAAAATACAATAAATAGGATCAAGTCAGATATTTAATAAATTCTCCATTCTTTCATATTAAAAGTTTATAATTTCAGCAATGGCAATTTTGGGTGGAAATCTGAGGGGCTCTTGCAAGATTTTGTGGGAGTGCACATGACTCAGGTGGTTTAGACTGTCCACTGCTGAGTTAATGGGACACAGGACGCAGACAAATATTAGAGATATCTGGAAGAATATCTGGAGTGCTGCTGTCAATCCAGATAGACAAACCTGGGCTAGAAAGACAGTAAGCTTGAGCTTGTATGAAGTAGCTTCTGATACTATGATTTCAAGAATAAACTGGGGCTCTCCCTTGCAAATCCTTAATTATGTACTGTAGAATGCTGTAGAATGCTCCATAGTTTTTAAGCAAATATATTATTAATTGTAACAGATTGGGGCAGCCAAACCAATTGATCAGATAAATATCCTATCACTTCTCCAAGAAGTTCAAGGTGACCTAGAGGGTTCTATCTGCTCCCATTTTTTTTAGATTTTTTATCCTGCCTTTATTATTTTTATGAATAACTCAAGGCAGCAAACATATCTTCTATTTTCCTTCCTCCTTCTATTTTCCCCACAAAAAGAACCCTGTAAGGTGAGTTGGGCTGAGCAACAGTGACTAGCCCAAAGTCACGGAGCCAGCTTTCATGTCTAAGGTGAGACTAAAACTCATGGTTCCCTGGTTTCTAGCCCGGTGCCTTTAACCACTGTCAAACTGATTCTCTTTTATTCTTATTTTTCTTATTTTATTCTCATTTATTCTTATAACTACCTAGCTGTTGTTAAATCAGCATGAGACAGGTTGATTTGCCCACAGATATTCCATGAATGTTATAGCTGAGTAGGAATGTGAACCCGAGTCCCACCGACCCTCCAGCCATTAGACTATTCCATGCTGAAACTATTCATTCCTTTGGATGCAACTAACCTGTGCTGCATCTGGGCCCACACTGATTTTAATTGCTGTCTTTGCTGGATTCCTGTTGCTGGAATACGAGCAGTGATTTTGTGTCCTCTTTGATAGGAGTCAGCTGTTGGATTAAAAAAAAAAGAATAATCTCTTGAAACATATTTCCATGGCTATATGATTTAAAGACACATAAATATGAATCACACACTTTTAATAGTGCCTGATATTTGTAATATCCATAGTGATAGGCAAGCCATCACTGGACTGCTTTTTGGGTTTAGGTGGAGACATACACAAACTCACACTGTAGTTGTCACCTCTGCTAGAAATGACATGAAAATCAACCGGGTGCAATGGAAGTATTTCTATAGTATGCAGAGCTGTTTAAAAATGCATGAAAAATGCAAATTAGATGATTTCCCCCCCCATTCTGTAATTAATGCCATACCTTTTAACTAACAAAATGCCTCATAGGAGGCCAAATTATTTTTAGGAGAAAATATTACAATGCATTCAAGGTCCCACTGTAGTAGTAGGTGTATATGCTCCTTCTCTGATTTGATTCCGGTCCTCTCTAACAAGCCCCATCCTAGTTTCAGTTTTTTGGTGGTCACTCTACAACATGAATGGGTATCAAAAGATACTGTATATCATTCTTTCATAAAGTGCTCTAGTGGTAGGAACCAGCAGAACTTGAGATGGAACAGTCATTCAGGATCAAGAGCAAAGGGTCAGCAAGTGTGCAGAAGTAAAAAGAAAAAAGACAAGCTTGTCTCCTCCTCCATCCCACCAAAAGACTTGCGCATCAACAGACTACTGTACAATACAGGTGGTTCTTGGTTAATGGCCACTTGTTCAGCGATCATTCAAACTTGTGATGGTGTTAAATGAGTAGTACTTATGAGTACTACCCCCATGGTCACATGATCGCAATCCAGGCACTCAGTAACCAGCTTGGATTTCCAACCATAGCAGTGTCTGCAGTTATGTGATCATGAATTACAATCCTCCCTGCCAGCTTCCCCCAAGCAAACTCGATGGGGAAGCCGGCAGGAAGTTGGAAGTTGCGGTCACATGAAGTCCTTGCTTACCTGCGCAGCCTTGTTTAACAACAGTAACCAGGGACTGCCATCACTAAGTGGCGCAGTCACATGATGTTGTACTTTATGACTGCATTGCTCAGTGACAGAAATTCTGGTCCCAATTACTGTGATTAAGTGAGGACTATGGTAGTGATCTCAATCTCTCAGCAAGCTTTGCTTCTTGACTGCATGCTTTGAAAACCAGACTTACCCCTCTCACTTGCCACCCGGTTCATCACGATGGAGTCTGAAACATCTAACAAAATAGCAAAGTCAAGACCAGGTGGGTGCACAGGGGGCTCTTTTGGAGCTGCAGGATCTATAACCAATGTGGGTTTTTCCAAGTTTTTGGTTTTAGCTTCTGCCTGGTCTGGATCTCGCCCTGTCAATGCCTTTTCAAGCAGTTTGGCCTGATTCAGTGTCATTGGGAATCCATCCATGATCCAACCCTTTTCTGGCTGTAGCTGACTAAATCAACAAAGGGAAGCAGGAAGGGAGGGAGAGGGAAAGAGACCAAAATCAAAACTGAAATATATTTGGAAGGTTCCATAAGCATTGCATGGGCATTCACACTATTTTCCTTTGAAATTATTAGACTCTAATATAAGTAAAACAAAGTCTTTTGAAATTTGCCCCTTCTTCCAATGCCACATTTACAACACTTATTCCAAAATTTCTATTTTGGGATTCTATTACATCAAAAGCATGCAGTTCTGAATAGCTCATTTAGGTCAACCTTCCCTAGGTTGGTGCTCTTCAAATGAGTTAAAACTAAGAGCTTTTCTACATTTTCATCAACCTGTGGCACAAACATGCTCCAACAAACTTTTTTCCTCTGTGTCTTCATGATACCTCATGACACCTGAGGTAGCATTGTCTTTACCAGTATTGGCATTAAATTAGTATTTTCCTCCTTTTCCTGACAAGCTTTGCCATGTTGCAACCTGATGCTCTTCACTTTAGTCAGTGGTACAGTGAGGTGATCACTAGGAGGCAGGAATAACCTGGCATCTTTAGGCTGGTGGGCATGTCCTCTCCAGTACCTGAGCACTGCCTTCAAGGTACTTTGGGAAGTGCTTTGGGAAATGGTAGAGTCTAGTTCTTTCAAAATCGGCTCTCTACCTGTTCTGGGTCAATCTGGATCAGGGTGAACAACAGCTAATTGATGGTTGTTGGAGTGAGGAGTGCTGCATGGTGAAGTGGAAGAGAGAAGGAGAGATGGCTCTTTCTCTGTTATTTCACAGAGCAACTCTTGTTTTACCTGTCAGCTGTTGTTTGAGCTACTTATCAACATGAGATTGGGACTCCTCTGGAATAGTGCTTTATCCAAAAGGAACTTGACTATCAGGTGATCATCAGGATAGTTTGAATATGCTCAAGCACACCCATGCAAAATACTTGCAGAAACTAGAGCAGATGCTGACACTGGCCTAGCCATGTGTCAAAACTCCTCCCCCAGCTTTAGCCCTATCCAGTGTTAAAAAGAGTGACTGCCAGTGACTACTGACATTTGGCAAGGATGATCTTCTTAGCCAAAAATACATAGCACAGAACCATAATTCTTGAAAAGATATTCCATCCTACTTCTTTTCCATAACGTCAAACTATGTATTAACCACCTCTCCCCTCTTTTGCATACCTCCCCCATGCTCTCCTCTTAAATACAACAAGTTCCATGGGTACATGTATAGGTATTTTAAACACCCATATGCCTTGTAATTTTTAAAAAATTACATCAGAATTCTGGAATTCCAAAGACTAAACATTCACGACTTGAAATGCATTCTGTGCTTTGCCTCTCTTTACACATTAGTGTTCAAACTAGAATAGCCGTATCTTTATATATATTGAGCAGTATGTAGTCCACTAGCAAACACATATTTCCTCTCTCTCCCAAAGCTAGACATCTGATCCTCAAGAACAGAAAGAGATGCTTGCTGTTTTTATCAGCTGCCAGCAGATAACTGTTTCCCAAACTAAAAATATTAATATTAGCATGATGGGAAGATTCAGCAAAGGATGCTGAACTGCTACAGAATACAGAGTATTACAGAATAATTGAGTTTATATTTAGAAAGAGAGAAAGGGTGGGAAGTGCATGTCCAACTGGATGAAATACCTGCATGCCACAACTACAACTAGGCTTGGTGGAATGAACAAGCAAGAAGACAGATGGGTATGACTGGGACAAATATGTAGACATTCAAGTACTATTTATCTTATCTTGACTTGCCCTCTGGTGGACACATACATTGAGTCGTTTTGCAATGAAATTCTTACAGGAACTGATTGGGTGAACACAACACTGCAGTTTCATAAGTAACGAGTAATAAGAAGAAAAAAAAATTCTGAACATTATTCATAATGATGTCTTAAAATTCTTGACACCTGTAGAAACTGACATATCTCTGTTTCAATTAACAAACAGGAATAGGGCCAAGTATTTGGAGAAATCATATTTGACTGAAAAGTTGCATTTGACTTTGGAAGTCAAAATCCAAGCAAATCTAGATTAGAAACACTTCATAAAATAGACCTTTCAGCCTTCGTCATCTGAGAAGTTACAAAAATAATTTAACTTGTCTAAAAATTAAAGGAAAGCCAGTTTGGTGTAGTGGTCATAAGGCACTGGGCTAGAAACTGGGAGATTGTGAATTCTAGTCCTGCCATAGGCATGAAGCCAGCTGGGTGACTTTGGACTAGTCTCTCTCTCTCAGTTCTAGGAGGGAGGCACGGGCAAGCTACTTCTGAAAATGTTGCCAAGAAAATTGAAGGGACTTGTCAGGCAGTAACCAAGAATTAAGACTGATTCAAAGGCACCAAAAATAAAATAAAATTAATGACTGTGGGGTCTACAATATCTTTATGTTAGACCCCACATAAAGATATGATCAGAGTAAATAAAACAAGCCCAAAATGAAAATTTAGGGAAAATAACATTACACCATTTGTTATTTACACCAAGTACTGTTTTGTCTGTTTAATCTTGCAGAAACTGAGATGGTTGCATTTTCCTTGTAAGCCATTTCAGAGCCACAAGAAAGATGAAAGCTATTCAGTGAATATGAACTTAATGTTATGATTAATATTTCCTGTCTGTATAATCAGGCTCTCATTCCGTTTAACGAGAGACTATTTTTAGACTAATTTAACCATCATTACAGTGACAAAATCTGACCCTACCATTACATTAAATCACAACTGTACATTTTTAAGCAGACTCGGTGTCATACCTAATAGCTTCCACCATGATGCCAACTAGTAATTCATCTGGAATGTTTTTTCCTTTCTTTAACAATGTCTCTGCTCCTGCACCAAGCTGAGCACGAGTAGAAAGCTGTGGAATTCATAAGAGAAATTTAAAAGAGATGCACATTTAGTAAAAACACAAACTTTACTAACGTGTGTATTTCTTTATTAAACTTAAATCCCAGCCTTCTGCTCAAAATAGCAATAAAAAGGATTTAAAGAAATAAAGCGTGCACCGTGTGATGCAGAATTCTAATTAGAACATAAAAACAAATCATTCAGAAAGACATCAATACCTGGAATTCTAATTTTAATATGGAAACAAAATAGTTGGCTTATCTTGAACAGTTTAATGTTGCTACAGCTTTTTAAAATTTATTACATGTGTATACAGTTATCATTTTTAAAACTACCTAAAGGATAATTATAGAAATACACTAATGTAAAAGATTTTACATAGTAAAAACAATAAAACCAACAGCTTAAAAAGAATCAAGCAATTAGTAGAGGAGCTTGTCGAATCAAGGAAAGACCTGGGAGCATAAATAAGTTTCCAATTTTTGGTGAAATCAATCCACTGCAGGGCCCCACTTTATCTCTGTCTGAACTTTATTCACTGTAGAGAATGTTCTCTTTCCTATCACTGAATGTCAGCAAATTGTGCTGTAACCAGTACAGCATCTTTTATTTAAAATAGACTCAGTGGGCCTGTGTGGAAATAAGTGGCTCCTTAGATAATTCATCATTACTAAATGGTCAATTATTAAATGATACCTTGATTTTTTTTTCAGTAACTGATTTTTCTTTAATAGCCAAAATAGGAAACTAGGACTGAATCAAGTCCTAGGATGTTTAATAAGTGGGACTTAACCTTTTGCCTCGGTCTCAATGCCAGTTCTATGACTCTATATACTGAAGTGACTCCACTTTAGCTTAGCTTGCTACTGAGTCTCTTATTTATTAATTTATCAATCAGATTTATATAGCTGTTCATCTCACAAACGTGACTCTGGGTGGCATACAATAAACAACCATGAAAACAATTAAAACAGTTAAACACAAACACAAGTAAAATACAACTGTGGGAGAACGGACCAGCATCCTCCACACAGTGTAACCAACTTACAGGCTCCCTATTTCTCTGGGATCCTGAAGCCTAATGAAAAAAAACATATTTTCAGGGATGTCCTAAATGCCAGTAGGGTCGGGGTTAATCTCACCTTGGGGGAATGACGTTCCAAAGGGCAGGCACCACAGCAGAAAAGGCCCACCTCCTGGATCCTGTCAGATGGAACCCTTTAGCAAATGGGACCTGTAACATGCCCCTCCTGCTGGACCCGATGGGATGAATAGATGTAACCGGGGGAAGGCGGTCCCTCAGATAACCTGGTTCCATGCCATATAGAGCCACTTTGGAGTAAAGGTTAAGGCTAGTCCCACCTTAGGCACAAAGCCAGCTGGATGACTTTGGGCCAGTCAGCCTCTCTTGGCCCTAGAAAGGAAGCAATGGTAAACCACTTCCAAAAAAACAAAAAACACCTTGCCAAGAAAACTGCAGGGACTAGTCCAGGCAATTGCCAGGAGTCAAAAACTGACTCAAAAGCACCAAAATATAATAATATGCCAGGCAGGGCTTTACAGGTCAAAACCAGCACCTTGAATTGAACCCAAAAGCAAACTGGCAAGCAATGCAGCTTGTGGAGCAGAGGTGTAACATGTGCCCTTCTAGGGACACACATAATTGCCTGCGCCACCACATTTTGTACCAGTTGAAGCTTCCAGATGCTGTTCAATGGCAGCATGTACAGCGTGTTACAACAGTCCATTTGAGAGGTGACCAGGGCATGAGTAACTGAGTAGAGCCTCATGATTCAGGAATGGGCACAACTGGCATACAACACAAAGCTGTGTGAAGGGCCTCCTAGCCATGACTGCTATCCTTTGAGCAGGAGTCATGAGCCTAGAAGGACCCCTAGACTGCGCACCAGGTCTGTTTGGGGCAGTACAACCCCATCCAGTACCAAAGACAGTAAAGTCCCAGATCCAGAAGGCCCTAAAACCCAAAGCTACTCAGTCCTGCCAAAAATGTTGTTCCCCATCCAGACACCTACAGCCTCCAGGCATCAAGGCAGGACATCAACAGCATTGCTTAGTTTGCCAGGGGCGGAGATATATAATTGAATATCATCAGCATACTGATGATACCTCACCCCATGGAGACGAATGATCTCCCCCAGTGGCTTCATGTAGATGTTAAACAGGAGTGGAGAAAGAACCAAACCCTCTTCAACCGAAGGGACTACAAAGGCATCCAGTTTGGCACTGACTTTGCCTGGGCCACTGTAGCCTTTATTGGCTCACATTTGTTCTCCAACTTTGCCCTCTTGGCTTGACTCCTGGCTCTCCTTAAGGACTATTTATAGCTCAATTTGGACACTCTTCTAGAATGTATCTGAAATGGATCAAGTTGAACATAAACTATATTCAAAAGAGTTACTTAGGTTCAAAGAAAGAACTTGCACTGATCAATTAACATTCTTCCTCTACCTTTGAGCCTTTCACACTGCTTTTGAAACTCTCAAAAGCTTGTTACATGATATTAGATGCTGCTGTTTGGGGACAGCATATAAGAAGTTCCAAATTTTTTTGGATGCTGATCTAAGCAATGAAATATTGTTAAAAAAAACATAATGAGACTGAACAACTAAACGAACTAAACAACTTTTCCCAGCCTGGTGGCCTCCCATACTAAGCTGAGTATTCTGGCAGTTTCAGTCCCAAACACACCTGGAGAAAATCAGGTTGGGGAAGACTGACCTAAAGAGATGAATTATATTTTTTCAAGATATAGAAGGACCTCAGGAACCCAATAATGCTGGATTTATCTGATGCTTCTGGGGCTGAACTGAAAATCCTCAGTGATAATTTAGAAAGGGTGGAATAGTTGCATAGCTATAAAGTATGTTCTCCTCTGCTTGGTCAACAAATTCAATAAATCCTGTACACGTGTATATAATACACACACACACATATAACATTGTCTGTGGCTTATATCATCAGAATGTTCTGTCCAATATTTAGTTGATATAACTTTCTAAATTGGAAACTATTGTTTCAGTCCTATCCTACATTCTGGAGCAAGAAAAAAATAAATAATTTATATTGATTGATGCATGTCTTGTACCTTCAATTTTCAGACTTTTGTCAGAAACAACCTTAGTATCTAAATACTTAGAACTTAAAATCCAGTCCGTACTTTGGATAATTCATCCTCATTGTCACTCATCTCCATTTGGTCACTCATCACAGCAGAGGGTAGTTTCTCAACACCTTCTAGGAACAAGCAAAATACCAAAAGGCAAAACAATTAGAATTTTGATATTAATATTAGTTCCTCGTGCATGGTCTACTGCTCTCTATGACAAACAAATTCTGACAACTGATTTATCATCAAGTATGGCATTTTTAAAGATACATAATAAAACCTAATACCAAGGTATACAAAAATGTTTGTGTGTGTGTTTGTATGTGTGTGTGTATATGTGTGTGAACTGAAATAAATGGATTTGTCTATCTGATTATATTATTGATGAATTTTCCAGTTTTATCTGTTCACTATTCCTTTCATTGTCTATGTATCCAGCTCCCCAGAATTGTAGTATAACCAATTTTTTTCAGTTTGATTCCTGAATTTCATAATTGATTTCACACACACACACACATACAAACACACACACAAACATTTTTGTATACCTTGGTATTAGGTTTTATTATGTATCTTTAAAAATGCCATACTTGATGATAAATCAGTTGTCAGAATCAGTGTGTTACAGCTTTCAGATTAGCCACAACTCTTTTCATTCCATCACATTACTATTGTGACCAAATGCATTGATAAAATGTATGGATTTCCATACAATATTTAGCATCTTATCACTGCATGTGAGCTAAATGAATAAACCAGAACCATACCAACTATGCCTTTTAAAAACATTATACACACTGTGATATAGAAACAGAAAAAGATGCATATGAGCTGAAAGAAAATATAGCTAAGCCAAAATGGAAAAATGTGTAAATAATTTTAAACTTAAAACTTTTCTTTCCAAAACAGGGAAAAAGAGAACATCCAAACTTTATTCCATTAGGCACTGGCCATGCTTAATGCTACTATCTCCACACAGAGCATGTGCCAACCAGTCCAGAAGTCTTCTCCTGAAAAACTTAGAATCTGTAGTTCCTTGAAGGACTTTGATCGTAAAAATCCCTCAGCCCAGCATTTTGCCAAACTTGTTGGAGTTGTTTGAGGTAAGACCTTGTATTAACGTCAGTGTTTTACAGTAGTGATATGTGGGACAGCTTTACAGTAGCAAAAACACTGCAAAGAATTACAAATACACATACATTGTTCAAAAACCCTATTGTAAGGAGAAGGACCAGACAGATTCATTGACTGAGAAAAGGAACTACTGCTGCAAACTTGGGCTACTATATCTGGGCTGGACAACCACTAGATGGTGGCAACAAATTAGAAAGTTCTGAAGTTCTTTGCTGCCATCCAGTGGTGCCCTGGGCTTTTTGCAGCCCTGAGCATTGTGTTTTTGCCATCTGACTTTAAGCCTGGTGTGGATGAACATTAAAATCCAACATTACATTTTTATTTATGTATTTACCTTTGGGCTCCTCTATAAGTCCTGATGAGTCATAAGCTTTCAGTACTGTCAATGAAGCCCTAGAAGCCTCTCTTAGAACCTTTTCAAATAAACAAGCAAGGAAATCATTAGCCATTTCTTTTCCTGTTTGCAAAACACTCGTAGATTTTGGAAGAGAGTTTTGTAAAAAGCAGCACTGAACAGAGTACAGTATACAATGCTTTAAGAACTCAATAAGAGTCCAGTGAAAGACCATTACTAATACTTGTTGATATGGTGTAATATTGACACAATGGCTGGGTTCCTACTTTGTACTGAACAACAGCTGCTTAACCCTGGTTTGTTGGGTAAGTACAATCTATTTATTATTGTATTGGGTTTATCCCCTTCCTTTCTATCAGTTTGATAATCAGTTGTTATTTATAAATCCTAATGGCTGGATTCACACATAATGTGGTTGACATGGGTTGCCATGACTCTAGCAGCTGTGATTGGTAAGCCATGGTCTACTGCTTAAAACAGATAATGGCTTAGCACATTGCATGAAGCCATCCCTGTTCATCCTGCTGGATAATGAAATGTACATTGTTTTCCAATTTCAGAGAGAAGCCATGCCATTGCTTTTCCTCCCAATGAAAACCAATCCTTTGCAATTAATTGATCAGCCAGCTTTGGCTGTCTTGATTCAAAAAGGGACAAGGACTCACAAGTTTAGAGGGGGATGTAGAAGGTAGTCACAAATGAAGAGGAGATGGATGACACATGCATATACTCTCGTGAGCCACCTGTTTCTTTATTAAATTATAAGGCCACCTAACTCCATCATGACTCTGGATGACATACGGTATTCAAATGATTTAAAACCAAGACAGTACAAAACAATACAAGAGAGCAAATGTCCAGAGAAAAATAACACAAGGCATAACTGACCGGTCAGCACACAAGGGGTCCCCCACCCACTCTAGCCCAAGGCCTGAGGGAAGAGCCAGGTTTTAAGGGCTCATTTAAATAAGGGCATGGTAGAGCCCATATGAGTATCTGAGGGGATGTTGTTTCATTGGTCAGGAGCTATGACAGAGAAAACACAGGTCCTGGGTCCCACCAGGTAACACTGTTTAACTGTCAAGATCCAGAGCATGCTGATTCTGTCTGATCATACAGGATAGGTACAAACTACAGAAGGCAGATAAGTCTGTCAGTTAATCAGGCTCCAAGAGTCGACAATGATTTGCTGGCACAAAATCAACCAACGTCATAAGGACTTTATAGATAACTACCACCTTGAATAATACAGGGGCAGCCCCATGTACAGGACACTGCAATAGTCCAGGCATGAGAACACCAAAGCATGAGTGATTGTCCTAAGGGCCTATTAGTCCAGGTATGGGTACAATTGACTCACTAGATGAATTTGTGTGAACTCCTGCCTGGCCACGGTTGCAACCTGCTCCTTGAGCAAGAGCTGTGAGTCCAAGAAGACCTCTAATTGCACCTTAGTCCTGAAGTGGGAAACGCAACCCAATTCAGGACTAAAGAGGTCTAATCTCTGGACCTGGGTAGTTCAAATAACCACAGCCACTCATCTTGTCATTGACCCATTAGAAAAATACTATTTTCAATATATGCATACCAACTAAAACAAAATAGCTGCGTCAGGCAGTGGAGTTCAGACAAAGTTATACCTACTAGGCACAATAGAAAACAGAGATTTAATCTATGAAGTTCTCCTGCACAAACTTTACTGAAAATTATGGCAGCACTTGTACAAATAAACAGAGGCTTTTGCCCCATGATCAACAGTTTATGCAAGTATTTGGGAGAGGAAGGACACAATTTGAATTTTCCATTTTAGGCCAACCTTATTATCAGTTGTTAAAGTCTATTTGGTCTGGTCAAACACAGCGCACCATCCTTGGAAGCACAGAATTTCAGTCCACCACCCCATACCAGTGCTTTTACTTACACTGATTTGATTCAAGGAAGGCTGTTCCGTTTTGATTGCAGGTATGTTACTTTCAATCGCCACTTCATTTTCATGGAAGGATTTAATAGCCTCTGCAATCAGTGCATCAAGAGATAAGACCTGGATATCAAAAACTGACACAGAGACAACCAGATTGTAATGGGCTTATATTTTATGTCATCATAAGAAGAGACCAGAGGGGAATGCAGTCAGATGAACGTTTTACTATATAGCTTTATGAAAAAACGACAGAAAGATGATCTTGGAGAATTTCCAATAATGCTCACTGTAAATCCAAGCCTATCAGGAAGCCATGAGGATTGATGGAGTACATCTCTCATGCTCAAGGAGCCATACTTGCTAGCATTGCCAGAAAAGACAGAGAACAGAGAGACATGAAATAGATATGAAAAAGCCTCTTTTGTGGATTTGGGAAAGCTGCAGCCAGTTAGCATCATAACGCTTATGTCACATGACATAAGGACCATAAGATGGATCCTTTCCTCATAAGATTTAGGGATTTGAAGACAGGTCCTTAGGCGTTCCAAAGTTAGCTGCTGGATGAGGTAACATCTCCTTTAATAGTGACTTCAGTGATCCCTCCGGTTGTTTGATGATATTTTAAATTACTCCCAAGCATATGCAACTTCTATGGAGTATGTGGAAATAAGTAACATATCTATACTGTTTGTTCCATTAGCTTTTATGTTTGATTGACAGTACTGTTTTCTAAATAGGACAGTATCTGCGAAGTCACAAATAGTCACCAGCATAATTTAGAATAACAGCAGGATTGAGGGGGAAGGGCCATTTAGGTCATCAAGTCCAACCCCCCTGTAATCCCCATGTAAATATTCTCAGCACATAATTGACTTCTGGTTATCTGCATTGCTGATTCCATTGTTAAGCTGCTCTTACTTTTTTCTAACATTAAATCAGAACCTGTCTTCTTTAGCTTAAGTCTAGTGCTCTGTATCCTCTATGCTGGAACTATAGAGAATAGGTCCTAACCCTACTCTAACAAGCTTGAATAAAGTAGAACAATTACTTCCTGTCTATTCAATGGCATCCAGGATGGGTGTCAAATCCCACAAAAGACAGATGGTGTATCACAATGAAAGTTCTGTCCCTTCTGAATATGCATGAAATGTTGCTACGCATACAACATCTTGCTGATTTTGACCCTTACCTGCAACATTTATACTTCTGGTGCAGCCTAAAATGACATTTGCTTTTTTTTTTTTGCAGCAACATTACACTGCCGATTCCATTATCAACTTCTATATCTAGACCTTTTTAACAAATATTAACATATGCATATGTACATGTATACAGTATACATATACATACACACACTCTCATATGCACACCTGTAAGATGTGATTTAATACAATACTGCATTTGTTTCTATTAAATTGCATTGTTATTTGCAGCCATTTCTCTAACCTAATAATATTGTTCTGAATTTTATTTCTGTCTTTTAGAGAATAAGTTCTCTGATAAAGATTCCTTCCACATCTTCATCTAAATTATTAAACAAAGTTGTTGAATATATTGCCCAGGATTGAACCTTGTGGCCTATTTGGTACTTCCTCCAGCTTCATGAGGAACTGTTGATGGGCACTCTTTGTATATAATTTTTTGAGCCATCTCCACTTAGGTCTCACGATTCTCACGTTCCAGAAAGTCTTTGGGGATTGATGGTAGGGCATATCCCCCCTCCCTGGCAGTATATAATTGTTGTTCCTAGGACTATTTCCTTGGTGAGTTAACAGCTAGGAAGTTGATTGTTACTGGAGGTTTGGGTTTGATTTTTTCTTTTTCCTATTTTGCTTTTGTTGTGCTGCTCAGAGCCTTTTCAAAACTGAGTGGGACATAAATCACAGAAACAGATACATATCACATTGTTTTTCTTGGTGCAGAAAAACCAATATGATCTGTTCTAGAGTCTCCCTAGGCAGACTGGTTGGTCTTTAGTTCTCTGTATCTAGCTTTTCTCTTTCTGAAGACAGGACAACATTTGCCTTCCTCCTGTCAAATGGCACTTTGTCAGTTTCCCAAAAATTTCCCAAAGGAACGATATAAAGGTTCACCACCAGTTCCCTAGGATGTGGAGATTTAAATTCATCCAAAGTCAAGAGATATTCCCTGATCATGTTTCTATGAACTTCAAGTTTCAATCCTGCTCCTTCTTTCTGCTGATCACAATTGCATGGTGATATACATATCTTCTTGTTTTCGTTATTACCTCTGAGCATTTTGTGATCTTCATTCAGTAGCTGGGATACTGTTTCTTTTTTCTTTGTTTTATTTTCCTCCCATGGGACCCCACTTATCATAGCTCCCCATTTATTAAAATTCAGGATTTAAGTCTAAGTCTTCAACTGTAATTTATTTATTTGTTACATTTATACAGCCACCCATCACATGCAAAGTGACTCTGGGTGGCATATAATAAAACCTACTATTAAAAACATACTACAAAACCAATTAAAAACAATCAGCATTAGCTTCCCTTAAAATCAAGAACTCCATTACATGGAGCATTACATGGTTGCATTCCCCAATGTTGCTGTTAACTGTACTTTTTTCAACTACTCTTCTCTATTAATAGCACCAAGTTAAGACAGAAGACCGTTTTGTGCTTCCTTTCTTTGAAGGAGAAAACAGTGAATAACATAAAAGCTAGGTAGGATTAGACTTGGTCACTGTTTGGAGTAGACTGGACTACCAGGAAATACTAAATTTGTAAGCTAGAAAAAGAAAAAAAAAACCCAAATACTTATGTCAGGAGTTTCCTAGAAGGATCATACTTAGCAGACTTTGACTCAACATGTTTTGAGATATTGGACAATCCCCCATCATTACCACTTCATGATTCTTTGAAATATCTGCAGTTTCCTTTTAGAAAGTGTCATCTGTTCCTCTTCCTTATTTGGGCAAGTGGTTTTTTATTCATTTCTCCATTTATTTTAGCCCAGATACTCTCAACAGTACTGTCAAATTCAATTGACAACCCATTGTTTTGGTGAATTTTTATTTTTACTTTTAAATTAATTGTCTCCTTTGACTGCTATATTCCAGTCAATGCCACATCCCCCTTATTCCTAATACATTTCAAATGCTGTTTGCAACATGATAAGCCTGCTGGGGGGTGGAGGGGGAGATGATACTGGAAAAGAAAGAGAAAGGGGATATGTCTGTAAAAGAGGACATCAAGTGAGAGAATGGATTCCCCCCACCCTCAGCTCTGACCTCCTCAACAATGGACATGCAGTCCCCCATAAACTGTCCTGAAGAAATACATTACCCAGAGCTAAAAAAAAATGTCCTCTATCCCAAAGAGAGCACAAAGAGATCAAGGGAAAAATAAATTCTAAGGAAAATAGAAGTCTGCCCTACCTTCTTCTAAGAACTTTAAGCAGGTGGTTTTTCCACTATAGAGCTTTCCCAAAATGCAACCCTTCATAGGGAATGGAGAAAATACAGGTGGAGGTGGTTCAGGTTCTGGGGGATAGACAAGTTCCATCAATCTGTGAATCACATGACCCAATATTACATTATCAGGTGGTGGTTTATTTGCTCTGATCTCTTCAGGAGGGTACCACTCCTCAATCATAGCCTGTAGTAAGAGAAATCACAAAATAAAATGGAACATTTTGCATCCGTCCAGGCTGCTGGAAAAAGGAACCTAAATTAAAGTGCAATTTTACAGGGGTTTACTTGGCAGTAAATTCCACTAAGCTGTGTAAGATACTATCTGAGCAAAAGGAAGGGCTGCAACAACTATTTTATTCAAGAATCAACTCATGGTTTACAGCCATTAGCAAGAATGGACCTTCCCCAACCTGGCACTATACAGATATGTTGGGACTGCTACTCCCAGAATTCCAAGGCCACGTAGGTTGGTAATTCTGAGAATTATGTCCAGACACACTTGCTGGGTTTCAACTAGAAGAAAGTTGGGGAATATCATGAGTCACTGTATGATGTGTGCATTATATGGGAAACTTGTGACCATGGCTTTATTTTTTTCATCAATAACAAGACAAATAACAGGGATTGCTCATGTAATAAATTTCACCTTCCCCAGTGCTGCTTCTGTAAAGTAGTGGTACTCCCACAAGCTAGATTACTTTGAAGTAAACATGGAATTGCCAAATGCCTATGTGATGCATAGGTCACCCCCAGAATCCCAGCATTCAGGAATGAAATTTTTTTTGATCACAGTATATATGTCTGTTAAGATGTAGACTTACTGTTTTTCTTGATTTGCTTATTATTCAGTCTCCTTCTATAGTCAAATTCACACTGCTCATTTAAACCAAAATAATGTGACCGAAATCTCACGAGGAATTCTACCTTAATAACATAAATCACGTCTCTGACTTTTTCCTGCTGTTATCACTAGCAAACTTACTTTTGACTTCAGTGGTACTATAGGTTTATTGCAATATAATCAACATTTCCCAACCTCATGTGTTGGTCATCCTGGCTGAGAATTAAAGAAGATGAAGTCCACCACATATGGAGAATATCAGGTTGAGGAAGGCTGCCATAAATAAACTACTTGAAAACAAACCATATTGAAAAAGATTGTTCTTACTACTAATACTACTAGTAAAAAAGATCTATGTGATTTGTTGTTAGTATCAGTTTTCTGATAGTTCTCTAAAACTACAGTTTTTAGAACCCTTTTAATTCTTTCCAACATGACCAGAAAGCTTGAAAATTATTTTTTTTCAAAAATTACAGAACTTATGGACTGTTTTAAATGTTGGTTCTCAGAAACTTTACTTTTGCTTCTGATCTTCAAAGAGGACATAATTTATTTTTGTCTTGGCTATTAACCTGGATCTCAATTTACTAGAGTTGGCTTATAACGTTAATCTGAATTTTTTGTGAACAAGCTTGAAAGAAAGATGCAATTATCATAGATTCTTATTCACTTTTTCTGCTTCCATGAATGGCGGTATCCTACAAGCAGAACTCTATTCAATTGCTCAGATACTGGATATCAGCCCATACATTGTCATTCAAAGTTTCAAAGCAAGAAATAATTTAATTCAGTTGCACTAAACAATGAGAATGAATTCTTTTCCTATGTCTAAACAAACTAAAACACCCGTAATGTTTCAATTTCACTAACAAAAGAAAATAGCTTCTCAATCCCAGACTGTCTTTTAGGAAATGACATTACAAAACAGATTGTTAAGACATTTTGCAACCTGCATTATCGGATTTTTTGAGCATGAATGTTGAGAAAAATAATAGGTCATGAACGATACCTACTCTGCCAGCACAATGGAAACTCCTGGCAAAACAGATTTTCTTTGCTCAAAAATCTCCTGTGCTTTTCTTAATCTCTGACCAAGGGACTTCCCAGATTGATTTCTGAAGATGTGTGGGAAGTGAAAAAAGAGAAGATGGGGAGACCTGTAGAGAGTAAGGAAGATGGCCTTGATGAAGATATGCAGGCCCCTTTTGCCTAAGCAACAGAGCCCATATATCTCTGTCAGGGCAATCTTCCTTACTCTCTATAAAACCCCACTGCATGAATACAAATCCTGGCACTTAATATTGGATGTAGCCAGGTGTAAATAATGAGCCAAAAGTGGAATATATACAAACATCCTTGCCAAAGCATGACAAATCATTCATCTGATGTTGGACAGTAATCTTTAAAAGCTTTTACCTTAATAAATTTCTCTTTGAGATACCTCAAGTCTCTTTGTTTTTTGTGCTTTGACAAACAAGTTCTGGAAATGTTTTAAAAAGGAGGGAGAAGAGTCTATTAACTTCTATTAACCTTAAGAATATACAGTATTTGAAATTCCTTCTGCTATCATTTGGACGCATCAGGCCGAGAGAAGCAATTAGCTTAACGTTTGGAGGGAAAGAAAGATACTTTTGTAAGAGAGGAGGCTGGCTACACCTTAGTGAAGATCTGAAAACAAGAAAGGACACACACATAGGAGGTAAAAAAGAGAAGTCTCTAGGGAAGAGCGCCTACAGGTAACTCAGAACTATAGGCATTTTACTTATTACAGGTAGTCCTCATTTAGCAACCACAATTGGAACCAGCAACTTGGTTGTAAAGCAAAACAATCGCTAAGTGAAACATCACAATTTTATGAATTTACTTTGGCTTTCCTTTGCTTTACAGACCTGTGAAGGTCATAAATGCGGGGACTGGTCACAAAGTTACTTTTTCATCACTGTCATAATTATGAACAGCTGCTAAATGAGTCAGTCACTAAACGAAGACTACCTGTAATCCAATTTTTATGGCCAGCCAGAGTTTCTTTGGATAGATGGGTGGACATATAAGATGGATGGATGGATGGATGGATGGATGGATGGATGGATGGATGGATGGATAAATATAGTGTCAGGAAATTTCAAGTCTAAAGGACCTGAAGTCCCTGAAGGATGCTAAGAACAACCACCACAGAAGTTCCTTTATATACGTTTAAAAAAGTTTTATAGTAGCTCCTCAGTGAAGATAATATGTTAACAGATAAGAAAGACAGAGCTATTCAACTCCTAGTTTAGTTCAGTCTTCTCCAAGAAAAAAATGCGTGTTCCACAAGCAATTGCAAAGAACAGGACTGAAATCTGAGACTAATAAAAGCATGCTAGGGAAACATGTTTTTACTTTGAACTAGTTTAAATCTCCAAGGCCAGATGAATTGCACCACAGGATATTGATGGTCTGGCTAAAACGTCATGTAAAATCTTTGAAAACTCCTAAAGAACTGGTGAAGTGCCAGATGACTGGAAGATAGCAAATGTTTGTCCTCTCTTCAAACAGCAGAAAAAAGAATTCTAGTAATTAACACCTAGGAAGATTTCTAAGGCAGATCATAAAGATAATGATCTGTAAGCAACCTGAAAACAATGTGGTGATTGTCAGCTGGATTTGTCAAAAAGTCAGCATGGATTTGTCAAGAACAAGTCTTGTTGGTCTAAAACTTTTTGTTGGGTATTTATGTTAGTATATTTGACAGATTTTCTTATGCAATTCTGTTTAGCAAGCTTTTAAAGAGTGAACTGGGTAAGATAATTAAATGGAAACAATGCTAGCTAAAAACGATACTAAAAATTACTCATAAATTGTTCCTTGTCAGATTTGAGGAAGACACTGAATAGGTCACAACATTCAGTTTTGCACCCTTGTATTCTTCAACATTTTTATTTATTACTTAGAAGATGATGTAGAAGGAATGCTTATCAAATTTGCAGATGACACCAAATTGGGTGGGATAACTAATATTCTAGAGATAGAAATAAGGTTCATATATATTTCATGCTAACACAGACCAACACAAAATACTTTACTTAAGAAACAAAAAATCAAATGCACACCTAAAGGTTGGGAATGCTTGGCTTGGTAATAGTACTTGTGAAAAACATTTGGTACAGTAATTACAAACTAAATAGTTGCAAATACATAAAAGCAGACCATTTTAGGCTGCACCAACAAAAGTATAGTTTCCAAATCACAGGAAGTAATAACTACAGATTACTCTGCATTGCTCTTATCCCATATCAAGCATTCTGTCCAATTCTGAGCACTGCACAATGGCTTCTGCACAGAACAAATTAAACTGAGTTGCAATATAAATTGTGTTAACTGATGCCACAATATCAGAGACTATATATATAAATAGTACCTGACTTTTCCTTTAGGGGCAAGACATCACTAGTATATATCAACATCACCAGTTAATTAAAAAACAAAAGATATCTCTGGGTCTTTCTTGTAGATCTCCAAATAATTATTTGAAGGAACAGATTTAAGTGTTGTGAGTCGGCTTAGCTCTAAATCAATCTCTGATTCAGGAAAATCATAGTTGGCTGTTACATCCAAAATGGACAGATACCTTTTTGGTTTTCCCTCCAATCTAACAGGAGAAACTAGTTGCAACTTTTTTTTCACTAAAGAGTAATAATAAATTCAAAACATGTTTGCTAGTTCAAATGTAAAGAGAAATTATCCAGTACTCTAACCAAGTAATAGGCGACTCCACCTGCACAATGGGAAAAGAATCGCGGAGAAGGGAGCACAAAACCTTTTCTTTCTTACAACTCTTAGCTTGCATAATCTGAAACATGAGGTATGGCTGAGCTCAAACAATCAACTGAGGCTTCATAAATAAGTGCACCTCCTTATAGCCCTCTGATCCTTCTAACCATCTCATACTTGCTTTGATGCAAATATTCTGGGTTGTATTAAGCCACAATTTCCTATTTCATTCAGATAACGAATGTCAATCAACCAAGAAAACAAGGCATGAAGAAGCAGGAAGAAAGGGAGGAGTATTCAGTATCAAGATTGTTTAAGGCTTCATATATTTGAGAACTTTAATCATTTTTGCAAAGCTGTTCAAAGCAAAGTGTGAGCATGTGACAGATTCACAAGCTCACCAAGTATCTTCTTGTTTAGGACTGGGAAAACAGATATCAGAGTGTGACTGACATGGAATTGGAACAATGCCTCCTGAATCAAAATAAGCATTATTTGTAGGGTAAGTATATGCTTATGCAAGACACATCCGTTCTTAGTTCATGATGGAGTACCCAACTGCAACTATGGCAAATAACACTTTGGCCCATAAAGATATATAATAAAATGGCAATAGTTTCCCCTGTTCCCTCCAACCCCCCCTAAACCAGCTTTTTAAAATGAACACCTACCACATGAATAGCCCATGCTTAACTTACATTTGTGTTGGAGAGACAGTAAGCCAGGATGGGCTGTGTACAATTTGCATATTTGAAGTGCACTGAGTGAACGTCATCAAAAATTATCCCAACAGTTTCTGAATATATTTAACTCAGTTGTATATTTACATCAGGAGTCAACAGGCTATGGGTATTAGACCTTTGATTTTCAATCCTCATCAGCCTAAACAGCATACCAATGGCAAGGAACTGTGGAATTGTAATCCAAAATGTCTGGAAGACATCAGATTAGCTACTATTAATTTAAACATTAGTCTGTAACTAGAGATGGCCAGAAATTACATGTAATTCCATGCAAGCAACTGGAAAATAAGGAAATAAGAGAAAGCAGAAATAGTTAGCAGCCTAGTAATGTTTTGAACTATATTTACTAAATTGTTTTTTGTAGGATTTACTGAAGAAAAACTGTAGATTATAGGAGATCCTTCAGGGTCACTCAGCAGATGATAAACCTGTAGACTGGATCGAAACCAAGTCAGATGCACTTAATTGCCATGAAAATCAATGGGACAAGTTATGATGAAGTTTTGCCAACAACGTCAATAGGAGCCAACTTAGCTGGAACTCAATCCATTATTATTATTTATTATTATTAGCAAATTGCTTTTTAAAAATAACTGAAGCTACTTTGAAGAGATATGACCAAAAACACTAAAAGACCAAAAACAGCAACCAAAAAAGCAAAATCGTTTTTGAAATTAAAATACCACTTTGAAAAATAGCATGTCATGACATTCCAGGCATTACAATTCCTTTAATGTTCATTAATGCAATAACATTAAAGAATTATCATCCCATGGATTGTTTTGATGCTACACTTGAACAAACAGAACTAGGGCTCTTTTTTTTAGGGCTCAGAAAAGCATTTGAAAGAGGTGCTTCAAGAATGTGCAGGAGCCCAAAGCATCTCACTTTGAACCATTAAAGCAGTCGCAAGGCTTGGGCAGTTGTTTTGCAAAGCATGTTAAGACAACCAGGAGCAGTTTTTGAAGCAGCCACCTGAGCCTTGCAAAATATGTAACTGTTACATCAATGCAAAGAGACTGCCTTGGTTGCACTTTTGCACAGCTGTCTGTCTCTTCAGTTTTTCCATTAATTTGGCTCTAGAAGAGCCCTCTGACTCTTCAAAATTAAATTTCCAAGCAAGCAACCTGTGGCATCAAGATTACACATAGCACAAAACCACATTTTTACTTTAGTGCTATTTTTGTACGAAACACATTCTGTACAATGCAGCGCCGAGAGAAAAGGAATACTGTATATGAAGTGGTCTTACATCAATGCATACCATTAGTTCATCCAGCTCAATAGTGTCTCTTCCACAGAGATGATACTGACAAGGGTTTTATGAGGTTTGAGATAGGAAATTTTCTGAGGTCTGTTGACAGATACCAGAGATTTAATTTGGATCTTCCTGCACAAAAACCATGGCTTCTTTTCCAAACTGTGTCCCTTCCTCAGTCATGGTAATTGTAACAGTGGCACTGCTAAGCTTGAAGATTATATGGTCAAATTACATCCAATTTTGTAATTTGGGGCATGCCATTGGGTGTACATTTTTTTCATGTCTTCCTCCTCCTTCTTCCCCAAGTGCGCTTTAATAAAATTTGCAAAAAAAACAAGCACAATGTCCTTGCATATGCAACTACATTAATTCCCCCCCCCCTTTTATGGAATTCTATGGATTGATAAAACACCTAATAAACATGAAGTATCTTACAGACTTGAATATACAAACACTGAAACTTCTAGACTGAGAATGTTTTAAAAGATGGTTGATACAAGAAATGACTGTGGCAGCAGACCATGATATGATCATTTCTGTACTAAGTAATCACTTATAATTATTTTTGTCTATTCAGAATATTAACACGTTATAGTACACAGGAAGAAGCTGATGCATACTGACTATCCTTAATATGTACAGGCCTACTTCCTACTGGAAGCCAATCCACTTATTGCCTGTGATCCTCTAATCAGGCACTTACATTTTTATTAATAAAATGGATTATAAGCAGAGCTACCTATCCGAGCTGCAGTTATCTGGATCATTAAATAGAAGCAAACTCAATTTTTTCAATAACTCTGTGTAGTCATCTAGCAGTCACCTGGATTTTTGCAGGCGGGTAAGATAGCCCTACCATAAAGTGCTACACCGAGAAAAATAATTCAAACACTTTAAAATAAAGAATGTCTTGAAATTTAGAAATATGTTACCTGCCCACAGACCTCAGTTTCTCTTTCGGAATAAACAGGCTACACATAAAGACTTGATGTATATGTTATTAGTTTGTGCAACTATTTTCACAAGGCATGGTCCCATGCTTTCTGCACCCATAATGTTAGCATGAACCCATCTGTTGTTGCAACTTTCTGATACAGGCAGTACTAATGTGGTTCCTGCCTAGATGATCGGCAACTCTAAGATACTGATAATATATGGATCACACTGAAATCTGCAATTTAATTCCACTGAAGATAACATAATATACCTATTCATTTCACTGGAGCAATGTAATGGTAATAGATTAATGCAGAAGCATCTTGGGAATATATCACAGTCACCCTGATGTTTGTATTAAATGAACAAAACAGGACATCTTTGTTCAAATATATAATCTGTTGTATGAACAAAGAAACAACATTCAGTTTCAAAAATTAGAAAGAAGCTAAATTGTTTTGTGTTAAGACAAAAAGACCGCACAGACTTCTAAGTAAGGCTTACAACTTGGTGAAAATAAAATGTACCAATTGTGTTCAGGATGTGGGCACAAAAAGAACATATAAATGTGGTTTCATTTCCCAAACAAGATAAAAAATAAACACACAGGCTATTTATGAAGATGGTTCAAATAAGCTGGTAGAAAAAATCCAAACCCAACCCAAATATATACACTTTTTTCTCAGTGCAGTCAAATGAAAATAGAGGGATTTGAAAATAATGGCATGAAGAATGAATATCAGAAAACACAAATATTCAGAATTAATTATTTAATCAGGTCTGCTTTTGAAAATGGGAGGGGAGAGAGGGAAAATATACTTAGCTAGAACTCTACCTCTTTAAAGATTCCTAAAAAGAGATAATGATAACTAATTCTGAGAACTGCCTATTATAAAAATAAAGATACTGAAATGAACTGCTCTTAAAATAAGAATTGTACTAGAAAATACCAATTGTTTTGTATGAAAGAAGACTACTCATTCAGTGACAGACAGTGTTTATTTCGCATCAGGTTTTGTGGATTACTTTGTGTTAACATTTTCTAGCACAGTGCAAACGTACTACAGTTTAATTTCTACTTGTAATAGTTTATCACAACCTTGGAGCTCTTGCATATTACTGTTACTGCTTATGGGGGGCAACGGAATGGACTGTGACAGCATAACCATCCAGACTGGCAGTGAATCAAGGCACTGCCAGATCCTAGAAAAATGGAGCATGAAGTAGGTTTAACTCCACAAAAATGCTTGTTATGCTAATATGAAATTTATGCAGCAATCACAAAATCAAAGGTGGTAGTCATGAACAATGATTTTATGGGCTATATATTCTTCCACTAGGCCATATCAGTTGGGAGTACCTTATAGTCATCATAATCTTTCTCATCTAGCAAATTAATTTTGTCCAGTTCTACTAATTGTTCTGGAGTCGGCTTATCTGGCAATTGGTCGATGTCAGCTTGCTCATAAATTGGCTTTCCTTTTAAGAAGAGTTCCTCCCAGTCACGCATTAGCTTTGCAGGAATTAAACTGTGGAAATCAAGGAAAACAAAATTGTGTGCAGAATGAAGGGAACATGCTTTTAATCAATGGTAGTGATCAATGATAAAATGAAATATGGAACATAAGAAATTACTCTGAAAAGAGGAAGACACAGCATATTCCTCAGATAAATCATATTTACGCTCAATTACACATTAGGAAAATCAGTTTTTCCCCCAACCAACTTGGGAGTTGGTGCGTATGTATATGTGTGTGTTTGTGTATGTTGGGATATCATTTTACACTCAAGCTGTTGAAAACAAGCAAATGGGCAGGAAATTGAAGTAACTACAGATATTGCTAAAATGTATGGATATCTTTTAAGACTAGTAGCTTGGGAAAGACTAGTTGCCTAGTGAATTGTATGCTATTCTGTGACTTCATCCATGCTCCCAATATCTCCACTTTTCTTTTATTGTGTCAAAAAGAAGCAACCACTAAATTTGGATCAATCCAAGTTAAGCTCAATTAGTTTAACAGATCTGGGATTCAATATTAGAAAGGACATATATACTGTTTGACAAGGTTTAATCTTAATATTTTCCACTTAAGAAAATTATTCCTGGATATACAAGGGACATTATTCTGAATATGCGTATGGGGGGGAAAAATCAGAATTTGATCAGAAATATCTGATCAATAAATGACCAAAAACAGATGGTCTCATATGGAACTATTTTCATTTTCTTGAGAGTATACAATTTATTTTTATTTGAAAAGATGCACTAAATTGTTGAGCATAAATACATCAACTATTATTGTGCTATCCTCTAACACTAGAGGATTTAATCAGTTATTTTATAAATAATAAGCCTAAAACAGTTTGGTTTTTTCCCCCTTAAATGAATGTTAGAACTCACTAAATGAGATACTCAGGAGTACAAGAAGACATAAAATACAACATTTGATTATCTGGTACATGAATCTCAATGGATGTCCATTTTGGCATTTGGATGTCACATTTCTACACATTAAATATTATGTTTAACTCAACAATGGTATTATTCTATGTCTATTTGACATTTATGTCTGATCAGACAGAAACAGATGGATTCAGTTAATTGTTGGAGATGTGAAATCCAAAATTTAACATTGATTCATATGATTTGGTCATGTGCTATAAAATTGTGTTTCTGGAGAGAAGTTATTCCACATATTTATTCTGGAAGACTTGTTTTTTTCATAGATTCTTATGCTCTTCTGAATTATGCATCAATGATTTGGAAATGAACAGGAGGACACCAGTAATGGATATTGCACTTTCATGGGTGCAAAAATTTATATTTTAGCCTGGAAGGATACCTGTTCTTCATCAATTATACAATAGTCTTATCTCAGTATTTGGCCCTATATACTGAGTTCCCAAGCTCAAATTTTACTCAGGTTTCATTGCTGTTTTCTTTCTTCTACACTCCTGAGAATCAAACTGAAGTGATAGATTCTCTTCTACTGAAACTGAAGTGAACTATATTTCCGTAAGTTTGCTCACTTTTTCCAAGATAGCAAAAAGAAAACGAAAAAACAAAACAAATGAAAAACAAAAACTATATATATTAGGGACTTACTTATTTGTCAGCGTTCTATATTCTCCTATTTTAGTTGCTAAATCAATGATTTGTTCAACCACTTCCCAGCAAATTTCATAATGCTTCTCATAGCGAGCCTCAGCTCTTTCAGCAGCAAGTTTTGCATGGAGTTGTTTTTCTCTAAGGGTTTGTTCTGCAAGTTCAATTTTCTCTTGTTCTGCAAGAGCCTAAAAGGAGATGGGAAAAAACTGGTCAATTTCCTCGAATTGATAAGACAAGAATCTGAAGTGAAATGTACGGGTAGTCCTCACTTAACAACTGTTCGTTTAACAATGGTTCAAAGTTACGATGGCCTCAGAAAAAGCACTTTACAATCTGTACTTGCACTTACAACCATCGCAGACTGTTGCACCACCCCCCGCAGCCATAAGATCATGATTTCCTACCTTTTTACAATGGTCATTAAGCGAATCACATGGTCGTTAAGCAAATTCTGGCAAAAAAAAGTCCATTGGAGAAGCCGGATTCGCTTAGCAACCACATGATTCACTTAACCATGTGATTCGCTTAACAACCATTATAAAAATGGTCATAAAATTGGGTCCAGTCACATAGTGACTTCCTTAATGACTGCCCTGCTTAACAACCAATTTTCCAGTCCCTATTGTGGTTGTTAAGTGAGGACTACCTGTAGCACCAAAACTCATTATCTAAATCTCACTGTCATTATTAACAGTCTAGATATATATAATCTTACATAAATGGCCTTAAGAAGGAATGTCACCTTGAGAAGTGAAGGATTTAGAGACCAGCCATACCTTTTGTTGGGATCATGCAAGAACTGCAGAAGGCAGCCACAGGATTCTGGGAAAGGATACTAATGCTTTAAAGCAATGTTTCTCAACCCTAGCTACTTTAAGATGGGTGGACTTCAACTCCCAGAATTCCCCAGTCTTAAAGTTGTCAAGGTTGAGAAATACTACTTTAAAGAGTGCAAACACATACTACATTCATGCTCCAGTATGCAAAACCACCTTTTTGGAATCAGATCCAAAGCACTGTGCAGCCCTAGCAAAAAATACCAGCTGAGAAACTGATGATATCAGCTCCAGATTAAACACTGGTATTAATATCCACTTGAACACCTGCAGCATTTGAATAAGCATCAGAGCATCTTATCTGATGATGTTGTCAGAATGACAAAAACAGGGTTGCAACATAAGCGTTGCCCTTTATGTTTACGTATGCAACATCATGATGCATGCATAAAAGGGGTAGAGAATGCACTGCAATATTCATTTTTCATTTGCTGCTCGCCCCACATCTGCCATTTATTTTGCTTACTTTACAATAGCTAAGCATGATGCAAGCCAGATCCCCAGCTGTAGATCTCTTTAAGAAACTTGCCAGATGCTCCTTGTTCTATTCCGTAACAGCAAGGAAAGCAATCCATGCAATCCATCAGATTTGCATGAACATAAAAGAGAATTTGGCAGAAGAGGGACATATCATCAAATCTGTATCTCCCAAACCAATGTGTCTGAGCAAAGTAAGGTGTAGAGTGTTTTTATCCTCTGAAAGTGCTGGACCAGGCAAGCCTCAAAATGCTCTCTAATTGAACCTTCCTCCACTTTCATCTACTAACCATCTCCCTTTACACAAACACATTGATCAACTGGGGTATTAACCAACTTTACCCCGCTCTGTTACTAAGTTAGAATTCTGCTAACTGTACCAGGTGATCGAAGATCATGATGATCAGTGGATAAAGAGACAAAAGGCACAATAATTGCTTTTTTAATTTGAGCTCTTCAAATATGCAATAAGTGTAAGAACTGAGTGAGGATGCATCCTTCTGACTCTAGAGCTTCCTATGATCTGTGTAAGTCTCTCTGGCACACAAGGGAAGTGTGGCCTCTAGTGGATGTATCTATGAATTCAAAATAAAGTTCTGGTAGCCTTAAAATGACCATTTAGAGATGATTGCACTTTATTACACTTGGCAAGCTACTTATGTGGAAGTGAGTCTTTGGTCAACACCATCTATTCATCCTCTTTCGAACTACAAAAAACAAACTTTTCCCAGAAGAATGACACAATCTTCAATGCTGCTCAGCTCTTTTCTTCTACTATGCACCTTTGGTTCTATGGGCTAGGGCTACCATTACTGGACTGGAGAAAACTCTTCTAGCTGCTATCTCATCAATGTCTGCATTTTTGCAGCCCAGATTCAGTAGCATTCATACGGACAGTCAGGCAAACTGAAAGTCCATGGCAGAGACTCAGTTTCTGGGACTGAGCTTGGCTGACTTAAAAAGCACTGAGTTTGCTTTGTTCTTCTAAACGATGGGTTTCTTGAGGCTGTTGATCAATATTGGACCCCACATTTCTTCAAGACAAAGAAAGATAAAAGTAAATGCATGCCAGAGGAGACGTTTAGAAAAAAAGATAAAACTTTAAGGGTTTATTAAAAAAAACAAGAGGATTCAAAAAGAAATAAAGACAAAAATAAGCAAAGACGACAGTAATGAATCTACCTCCTCCCTGTCAAGAGCTTCTTGAAATTCTTTGAGGCGTCTTTCCTCAAACTGCTTTTCTCGGTAAATTCTGTTTTGCCACAGGACTTCTTTCTCATGCCTCACATGCATAAGTTGAACAGCTATTCTCCGCTCCTGCTGGGACTGTCTCATAAGTCGGTTGATAAGCTGCTCTTCTCTATATGCCTCCTAAAATAATAAAGAAACCAGTGACAGTATTGTTTAATTATCTAGTTAATGATAATGTACAGCTTTTGCAATATACAGGAAGTCCTCACTTAATGACCACAATTGGGATTGGAATTTAGGTCGTTAAGCGATTTAGTCATTAAGCGAATCATCATGTGACTGGACCCAATTTTACAACCTTTTTTGCAGCAGTTGTTAAGCAAATCACCATGGTCGTTAAGTGAATCATGTAGTTCCCCATTTATTTTGCTTGCTGGAAGCTGGCTGGGAAGGTTGTAAATGGTGATCACGCGACCCCGGGATTCTGCAACTGATTGCCAAGTGCAAGCTCACTGAAAAGTGCCCAGATTGTGATCACATGACCTTGGGGGAGCTGTGACAGCCATAACTTCAGGCACTGGTGGTAAGTCACTTTTTAGCACCATTGTAACTTCGAATGGTCACTAAACAAATGGTCGTCAAGCGAGGACTACCTCTGTGTGTGTGTATATGTGTAAATAAACAATAGCTAATACAAACTGAAAAATCACTGCTGGGAGTTTATTGAGAATAAATTCAATTCAACTGAAAGGGATTTATTTTCAAGTAAACATGAACCAGATTGCATAGGACCATCAGTTAACCTGCTGGGGGGATAACTAGCTTTAGTTTATTTCAAGGGCTCATGGAATAAAGAAGTTAAAGTTACTGCTAGATTTACTCATTAAAAACATGGATGACTGGCCATCAGCAATTCTTTATCTCAACAGTCCTGATACAGGGCTTAAATGTATCTTAAAACCAGGGTATCACCTAGCAAAATGCTATACTTTTAAGTTTGAGGAATTTCTCTTGTCTTTCATCTTTAGTTTTTCACAGTTCCAATTCTCATACTTTTAGTATTATGCTAGCTTTTTAAAATCCACCATTATGCTTAACATTAAAGTCTGATGAAGAACTCAAAAATTTGCTTATTATTTTCACTAATAAAGGTACGATTTACTTCATTCCCCAAGCAGGTTTCATAACAGCTTTTACTTTTCATGTCTTTTCAAACTGGTGATTCACAACAGTATCAGTGCCTCATCTAAACATCAGAAGGCAGCATATCCAACTCACTTCTTGTGCTTCGTGGGCTATTAGTTGCTCTCTTAACATCTTTCGTCTCCTCTTCTCCCGTTGTTCTCGAGCAAAGGTATCTTCCTCAAGGCGTTTCTGAATTTTCCTAATATATTCATCATCTGAGTAGGTGTTCAGTAGCTCAGTAATGGCTGGATTTTCCACAGATAGTTCTTGTGCTTGTATTACAGCATTCATCATGCTAAGAAAACAGTACAGGGCATCTGGTGTTACAGGTTTTACACAAAGAATGAAAGAAACTGCTTTCTATCTATTGTCTTCCATTGTCTTATTATTAATATTATTACTATAATATTGTATTATATATTATAATTGAATCTTTCTAACCATCAATCTATATATGCACTTCAAAGTATCACAAATAAAGCTTTGATAGGATGGCCTTGGGATCATTTTCCATTTTTTCGAATGGTCACTAAACAAATGGTCGTCAAGCAAGGACTACCTCTGGACAGGAGCCATTTCTTGAACAGGAGGTAATCCTATGCATCCATCATAGTCTTGATTTATATCCTTCCCATAGCTGTTATTTGCTCTCCCAAAAATAAAAACAAAAAAACCACGCCTTTACCTCTAAAACCAGCTTCCTTCCATGGCAAATATCAATCAATGAAGCCCCAATCTGGATTAAGGCATGATGATTTAATTCCTTTAACCCCCACAATCTCATGATCCTAATCTAGATCACCCCCATTTCTCTAGCAGCACAGGGGAAAAGATCTGATGGGGTGTAGGAAACAAAATAAAAACATCAAAAGAGAGACAACTGCTGAGGCAAGTAGTGTGTCCCCAAAGTAGAGTCTTTTCAACAGCTTTGTGGGCGTTCTCCTTCCTTCCACCAGTCTTCTCTCTTCTGTGCCAAACTGGGGATAACAAGCTGGGTATCAACCGAGCTGCTCTTCTATTAAGACTGCATATTTTGGCAGAGATCACACACACACTATTTTTGGTGTCAGGTTCGGTCAGCACGAGGCTTCAGGGAAGCACGGGGTTGCAGGGAAGCTCGCAACCAGACCACGCGGAACCCACCGGCGGTAGCTAGCGGGGAAAAGAGGAACCGAAAGCGCCGCTAATTAACGAGCCACCTGCGGCCAGCTAAACAGGAAAACCGCAGCGGAAGCTTTTAATTATGAACTGATAACGGCGCGAGCAAGCAAGGAACGGGGCCGCAGGGCAGCGAAACAAGATCGCAACGCAGCACAGAACCCGCGGGTCTGCACGTAGCAGGGAGGGACCAACCCAGCCGGAGGGGGACTGGCAATCAAGGACAATGGACTCTGACCGACCCTGCCATCATGAACGATCAGGGGGGACATTGGGGGGCCTAATAGCCCACAGCTGCAACGCGATCACGAGGCGGGAAAAAGCGCGGGAAGGGGGAATATAACAAGTGATGCAATTGTACCAAGCCAGTCCTGGCTTTGCTTGTGACTACTACGTTACGCATGAGTAAACCTTCTTTGTGAACCACACGTGTCACGAGAGTTTCTCTGTCGAACGGGGCAAATCTCACATAAAGCCAGGACTCACCGTCAGCGCTACCCGGTACCACCGAGGAGCGTTTTCTTTCTCAATACAGGCATGACCAGCGACGAGGAATCCGTGGGTCAGCTGGAGCGCGAGGGATCCAGGCTCGCGGAAGGGCGGTCGGAGCCGCCCGGGAGCGACGGGGCAGCGGCCAGGGCCGGGCGCACTCCATCCGAGCGGTGGTCGATGGGCGTGAACCAAGGACCAGACGATTCAGGCGTTACGATGACCCGGGGTTCGGGGTTCCGGAACCGTGAGTGGAGCGAGAAATTCGCCCGACTAGAGGAGAGAGTCGAGCGACGCCTAGACGCCGTGGAGGCGATGCTCCAGACCCTACTACAGAGAGTGGGGCCACCGGCGGTGAACGAGGAGGCGAGCGACGGGGGGGCGGTCCGACACCCCCGCCGGCACCACCCACGGCGCCCCGGTCGGAGGACCAACGGGCGGCAGACGCCCTGAGACTTCGAGGTATCACTGGGAAGTTCTCAGGGGACCCCGAACAGCTGCCGCACTTTCTGACGCACGTCAGGGGGTTCATGCAGAGGGGTGGTCACCTATTCGCTAGAGACGAGGACAGGGTATCCTACGTGGCCGAGCTGCTAGATGGCCAAGCAGCCAGCTGGGTGATCGGGCTGTACGATGCCAACGCGGCGGAACTACGGAGTTTCCCGGACTTCATGCAGGCGCTCCGGGACAGATTCGAGGACACATTGAGCGCCAAGCGGGCGGAGGACGACATCCTACAGTTCAGACAGCGGGGCAAATCGGTATCGGAATATGCCCTGGAGTTCCGGAGGTTGGCCGAGAAGCTCGCGGACTGGCCGGAGTCCCTGAAGGTGAAGTATTTTAAGAGGGGACTCAACCCAGAGATCCTGGAACGGGCACTGGGGCGGGACGACCCGTCCACAGTGAAGGATTGGATCTGGCTGGCTGGAACGGCGGAATCGGCGTGGCGGCAGATCCAACAGAGCACAAGACGACGGGACCAGGCGAGGGACCGGCCGAGGGAGAGGACCCCCGAGGAGAGACGGAGCGGTCGACGGCAGTCCACCGGGAGGCGAGAGGCGACCAGAGCCCCGAATCTGTGCTTCCGATGCGGAGGCAGAGGCCACCGAGCGGCGCAGTGCCCGACGGAGCGGGAAGGCGCCCCACCACGGCCCGAAGTCAAAACCCCGCGTGCGAACGGGAAAAGGACCGGTGACCAACCGCGGAAGGGGGCAGTGGCGGCGGTGACCGAGAAAGGACGCGGGGGGTGGTCGACCCCGGAGACAGCATCCTCCGGAGAGGACTTGGAGCTGGCGGGAAACGAGGCGCGCTCGCACTGAACGGCGTCCCAGTGCGAGCAGGGGAGTCGAGGCGCGCGGACCCAATAGGAGACGAGGACTGCCCACCGTTCCGGGTGAGGATACACGTCCGGGGGTGAGATCCGGAGGGGAGGCGCAGCTACGGGCGCTACTGGACTCGGGCTGCACCCACTGCTTGATGCACCCAGCGGTGGTCTCGGGGCTCGGGCTACAGCTGAGGCGCCTCCGGGAGCCCATTTCATTCAGCCAGTTAGATGGCACGCTGGCAGGGGGGGGGCCAGCTCAGTATTACACCGAGCCGGTCCAGATGACGATCGGGAGTCACTGGGAAGAACTGAGGTTCGTGGTGGTCCCGGTGGCCGACTACGCGGTGGTACTCGGCTTGGTGTGGCTGCGGCGGCGGAACCCACGAGTCGACTGGACGGCGGAGGCAGTGCGGTTCGGGGTCGACAGACCGGCGAGGGCGAGAGCAGAGGGGACCGAGCCGTGGAGACGGAGGCAGCCGCAACCACCGGCGGACAAGCGGAGGGTCCGGGACACCGGGAGACGGGGCGAGAGCAGATGGGGCCCGAGACCCGGGCGGCAACAGCAACAGCAGCAGCAGCAGCGCCGGGACCCCGGAGACCCGCCACGATCCCGAGGCGAGGGGAGGCAGCGGCGACTGGCGAGGCGACCGCAAAGCGAGGGGCCGGACCCGGGGAACCCCCGACGGGCGGCGGAATCCCGAGGCAGTATCGAGACCTGGCGGCAGCGTTCGGGGAGAAGGAGTCTGACCAGCTCCCACCACACCGGCCCAGTGATTGCGCCATCGAGCTAGAGCCAGGAGTGACCCTGCCTAAGCCGAAAATGTACTCCCTGTCGAGGAGGGAGATGGGAGCCCTGCGCGAGTTCATAGACAAGAACCTAGCGCGGGGATTCATCCAACCCGCGAAGTCACCATTAGCGGCCCCGGTGTTATTCCGGGAGAAGAAAGACGGCTCGCTCCGTATGTGCGTAGACTACCGGGGGCTGAACGCAATCAGCACGGAGTACAAATACCCCCTCCCCCTGATGAAGGACTTGATGTCGCATCTGTCGAAGGGGAGGGTGTTCACAAAACTGGACTTGCGCGAAGCTTACTTCAGAGTTAGGATCCGCGCAAAAGATGAGCGGAAGACGGCGTTCAACACCCCGCTCGGAAGCTACCAGTTTTCCGTGATGCCGTTCGGATTAAAAGGGGCCCCGGGGTATTTATGCAGCTAATTAATGAGGTGCTGCACGACCTACTCTACCGGGGCGTCCTGGTCTACCTGGACGACATCCTCATCTACACCGAGACCCTGGCAGAGCACGTGAGCCTGGTGCGCACGGTGCTCCAGAGACTGCTGAAGGCACAGCTGTACGCAAAGCTCTCGAAATGCGAGTTCCATCGAGAGCAACTAGACTACCTCGGCTACCGAATATCCAGCCGGGGAATTGAGATGGACCCGGCGAAAGTAAGGGATGTCCTGGGCTGGGAAGCGCCGCGAACCCGGAGGCAACTCCAAAGCTTCCTAGGGTTTGCGAACTTCTATCGTCAGTTCATCCCGAACTTCGCCCAAATCGCCCTTCCCCTAACCGACCTGCTAAAAACCAAGGGCACTGGGAAACCCCCAAGCCCAGCATGGCACTCGCGTGGACTGCAGAATGCCAGGGGGCGTTTGAGGAACTAAAACAGCGGTTCACCGCGGAGCCGATCCTGCGCCATCCCGACCCAGACCGGCGGTTTATAATCCAAGTGGATGCATCAGACGTGGCAACGGGAGCAGTCCTGCTCCAACCCAGCCCGGAGGGGGCCATCCACCCGTGCGCCTACGCCTCCCGCAAATTCACCGAGACGGAGAGGAGGTGGATGGTGTGGGAGAAAGAGGCGTACGCGGTCAAGTGGGCGCTGGCCACGTGGAGGCATCTACTGGAGGGGGCAACTGAACCGTTCGAGGTGTGGACGGACCATAAGAACCTCGAGGCCCTGAAGACCCCGCGTAAGCTATCCCCCAAACAGGCACGGTGGTCCCAATACTTCGGGAGGTTCAGGTTCACACTGAAACACATCCCCGGGAAGCGCAACTTCTTAGCGGATGGACTGTCTCGCATGCCCCAACACGCCAGCCTACGGGAGGAGATCGTGGACTCCGTCATCTCCGCCAGCAGGCTGGCTGCAAAGGCGGTGACCCGGAGCCAGACCAAGGGGGAGCGACGGGACGCGGCGTCTGAAGTAAGGCAAGGGTTCGCGGAGGCGGCGGAGCGGGACGATTGGCTCAAGCAGAACCGAGAGGCGCTAACCGGCCAAGAGGGGTTGTGGTGGCACGAAGGAAAGCTGTACATGCCCGAGGGTTGCCGACGGGAGGTCATGGAGAGAGCCCACGACAGCCGGAGCGCGGGGCATTACGGCTTCGTAAAGACACTCCACTTAATCCGGCGGCAGTTTTGGTGGCCCACGCTCCGGAAGGACGTGGAGGCGTACTCGGGGGGTTGCCCGGTGTGCGCAACAGCGAAAGGAGCCAAAGGCAAACCTAGAGGCCTACTCCAGCCGGTAGCGGAACCCGACGGCCCTTGGCAAGAGGTCGCCATGGACTTCATAGTGGAGCTCCCGGAGAGTAAGGGGAA
The DNA here is from genome assembly GCF_059951505.1 of Python bivittatus. Lineage (NCBI taxonomy): Eukaryota > Metazoa > Chordata > Lepidosauria > Squamata > Pythonidae > Python > Python bivittatus. The sequence goes on from NW_028277097.1 coordinate 8,998,296, forward strand.
GACCGCCATTTGGGTGGTCATGGACTTATTCTCCAAACAAGCGCACTTTGTAGCGTGCCGGCGAGTCCCCACGGCCGAGGGGCTGGCGAGACTGTTCGTGCAACATGTCTACCGACTCCACGGCGCACCTCGACGTATCGTCAGCGATCGGGGCGGCAACTTCATCGCGCGGTTCTGGCGGGAGTTCCTGAAGCGGGTGGGGACGAAACAAGCCCTATCCTCCGCGGCGCACCCGCAGACGGACGGAGCCACGGAACGCCTGAACGGGGGCTCGAACAGTACCTGCGCTGCTACGTGGGGCACCAACAGGACGATTGGGCGGAGCTACTACCATTCGCGGAGGTGGCATACAACAACGCCGTCCACAAGAGCACCGGTTCTCTCCGTTCAAAGTAGCCACCGGGAGAGATTTCGTCCCCATGCCGGAGCTGCCTCAGCCGGAATCCCAGATCAACTCCCTGGACGCCTGGTTCGCCCAAATCGACGAGACCCGGCGAGCGGCGCACGCGGCATTGCAGAGAGCCAAAGCCGACTACAAGAAGCACGCGGACCGCAAGAGGCTCCCCGAGGAAAAGTGGGAAGTGGGGGACCAGGTGTATCTGTCAACCAAAAACCTAAAGACGCACCAGGCATCGAAAAACAACAGCCCGAGGTTTGTGGGGCCGTTCCCATTTCGGAGGTCATCAATCCGGTGACCGTCAGGCTGACGCTCCCGAAAAGCCTCGGGAAGATCCACCCGGTGTTCCATTGCAGCCTGCTAAAGTTGCACCAGCCGGGGAACGCCTGGCACAAGGCGGAGGGAGTACCACCACCCATCATGGTCGGGGGAGCAGCATTTCGAAATCAACCGGATACTGGACGCCCGGAGGCACAAGGGGCAGACCCAGCTCCTAGTGCAATGGAAACATTTCCCCAAGTCCCACAGCGAATGGGTGAGTAAAACCCACATAAGGGCGCCGGACCTAGTGCGGGACTTTTACAGTAAATACCCCGGGAAGCCGAAATAGGACCGAGGGGGAGTTGTCGTCAGGGGGGCGGCATGTCAGGTTCGGTCAGCACGAGGCTTCAGGGAAGCACGGGGTTGCAGGGAAGCTCGCAACCAGACCACGCGGAACCCACCGGCGGTAGCTAGCGGGGAAAAGAGGAACCGAAAGCGCCGCTAATTAACGAGCCACCTGCGGCCAGCTAAACAGGAAAACCGCAGCGGAAGCTTTTAATTATGAACTGATAACGGCGCGAGCAAGCAAGGAACGGGGCCGCAGGGCAGCGAAACAAGATCGCAACGCAGCACAGAACCCGCGGGTCTGCACGTAGCAGGGAGGGACCAACCCAGCCGGAGGGGGACTGGCAATCAAGGACAATGGACTCTGACCGACCCTGCCATCATGAACGATCGGGGGGACATTGGGGGACCTAATAGCCCACAGCTGCAACGCGATCACGAGGCGGGAAAAAGCGCGGGAAGGGGGGAATATAACAAGTGATGCAATTGTACCAAGCCAGTCCTGGCTTTGCTTGTGACTACTACGTTACGCATGAGTAAACCTTCTTTGTGAACCACACGTGTCACGAGGGTTTCTCTGTCGAACGGGGCAAATCTCACATTTGGGACCAACATGTTTTTAAAATAAAATTGTCAGGATATATTACATTTAAGTAGAATCATGGGAAGAGAATGAAGCTGCTAGCAATGCCCCCAGCATTGTTTTTTCATTGTCCAGTTTGTAGCCATCAGTGCCCTGGAATGATTTAGAATTTTCCATAATCTAGTTATCCACGCCAGTTCTCTCCAAATCTGAAATATTACCATTGTTATATGCCTTACCCTCCACTCTCATGAGATAATCATCATTTCTCCACTAGCGATTTATGGCATCTTCTAGAGTTGTCCCAACTTTTGTTGTGCCAGAATAATACTAATGAGAACAGAGTTTATATTGCATTAGCAATGGCTGGGCAAGGCCAAGTCAATGGTGGCAAAATGGCTGATGAATGAATAAAAGTATGTGCTGGCATTATTTAACGGCGTGGAGAAATACAAAGTATTCCCAGTGAAAAATAAAAATACAGATGCCAGCAGATCTACCCAGCAGCTTTATGTCAGTATAACACTACAAACATAGCGTATTTAACCACTTGCATGACTGAAACAAATGCTTATTCATTGGATGTCTGGCAAATGAAGGCTGCTTCTATTTCCACACAGTCCAGCAGAAAAACAGAGCTAAATTTGCTAGAAGTAGTATTACCTCTCTGTGAGTTTGGCAGGCAGAGCAGCCTCTTTCCTCATTTGTTTTTCAAAGTTCTTAATTTCAGTGTACGTGTTCTAGAAGAAAGTAAGCATATTTTAACCCATTTCCTTCTGTTTAATTCTTTACAGCATCCCAGTACAAATTAACAAGATGTTCAAAGTATAAATGCACTGCAGAATGGGATTTCCACTGTTCAGGATGTTTGCTAAAGAAAAAGAGTTGTGCCAGCAAGTTAAGTAAAGTCCATCAGAGCTTCATTAAGCCTTCTGATTTTATCGGGAGCTTTGCCCCACACTATCCAAATAACTCTGGTTTTGGTCCTCTTTCTCCCAACTGCATTTGGATAGAAAGAAGTCTAATCATGCACTGAATTGAGAACATGTGCAGTGTTATCCACGTGCTGTAGGAGTCTGACAGTATTATAAACTTTAATTTTTATATATCCACTTTTGCACACATACACTGATACTCCTGCTTCCAAGAGGAACTTCTTTTATAGTTTTTATAGTTTTTTTTATAGTTTTTTATAACAACTATTTTATATTTGTATTGGCTTTCTTTTTAATCGACTGTTGTATGCCACCCAGAGTCACGCTCTTGTGAGATGGGCAGCCATAGAAATATGATAGATAGATAGATAGATAGATAGATAGATAGATAGATAGATAGATAGATAGATAGATAGATAGATAGAACTTTTCTTCCTAACCAATGCAGGTTTATTCAATGCCAGCAGGACAGGTAGGAATGCAACAATTCCAGATAAGAACATCCGCATATTATCTCAATGAGATCCCACTAAAACAAGTGAATATGATAAATTGCAGTATGTTCACTCAAATAATACGAGTCTTGCCACATATGTGGCACTGTAGGGTCAGGGGACAGTTTCTATTCTGCTGTCTTAGGAATGGTGCATGTTACTCCTCAAAACATTTCTTCCAAAGAGGAAAAGAAAAGGGGTTGCAGGAAGGCAGATCTGTACTGGATTTTAACATGGCAATAAGGAAGGCTCTAACAAACTTTTTCAGTCTGTGGGCAACTTCTAGACCTAACTGGGGTCTCCAAGGAGCAAAATTATTGATGTGACATCATTGGAGTGAACAGGGGCTAAATTTTTGGAAGTGTGTGTTTGTTGTTTGGAGTTAGGTGGTATTAAGCAACAAAATGAGTGCCTCTGCAAGGTTTAAGGCACGTATTTTGCCCCAAAATCCATTCAATCCCCAAAAAGGGCCTGAAAAATTCAGCCCTGATGATTCTGGAGATCATAAATGGAGTACTTGAGGGGCCATATCCAGCCTGCTGATAACTTACCCATAAGATATATAGAGCTATTACTTTTAGCAATCACTGTATTTCTTTAGTGATAAAAGTGATCCTAAATAAGGATTGCTCAGCTAAAGTCTGGAAACCCCCTCCCCCACCTTTCTGTAGATTTATATTTAATCCTGTTTAACCAAAGGGATACGTGTGGATTATGAATGTTCCTCCCCCTGTGTGTTTATTATTAAGAAAGAGGGATGAATTTCCAGCTCTGAATCTAATGAACTGAATCCCAGTTATTTATAGTTCCTACAGGTTTTTTTTTTCCTATTTGCACCTAACTACAGTACAAAGTCCTCATGATGACGCCTTCGTGTCATTCCTACCCCAACCCATACCTGAGACATTGTGAAGTATTCTTATCTGCTCCAGTGTTAAAGTACTGTTTTCTTATTTAAGTACTCAACAAACTCTAGCAGTTTTGTGTGGGTGTAGTGGGTCATTGATCATTTCACAGTGTTGCAATGAGGTGACTTGCAGAGAATGAGATTAACCCAACTCCTCTTGGTCATTTTAGGCAGGCAGGAACACTCTCTCTTCCCTTGAGCTCCCAAGCACTGTCATCCAAGGACATTCTCTTTTGGAAGTGGGAGAATCTGGTTCTTTCAAATCACCTGATCCACTGTAGCTGCCAGGTCTCTGAGCCTAACCCTAACCCTGCCCTCCTCCCTAGCCCCATTCCTTTCTCACATTAAGGAGACAGATTGGTGGATGAATTCCTGCTGGCAGGTGACATTTAGGGGAGGGGAGGGAAACAAGGCTGGGGCAAACCACCCATTCCTGCCTTTAATGTACCCATAAATAACAATAGCACCCATTCCTAGCATCATGCCTTTGACATGATAAGGATGTCCAGCGAGCATAGCAAATGTTATACGAATATATTTTTCCACTGGCTCAAGAACTGGTGGATGGCATTTAAATTTGGCTCTGAGGAAGAATCCCTAGTTCTCTATTTACTGGGCTAACAGCATCCTTTTGAAGAACGCTAATTCCATGTACATGATGGCATCTGAAGGTGGGAGGTCATCAAAACAGGAAAAACAGCATTCGTGGTAGCACAATAAAAGCCCTGACTGTTTGTACATATGTACAATGTCAGCACATATACATAAAGGGCAGGGCTTTGATTGCACGGTTGTAAGTGCCATCTTGCCTGTTTTGACTCCGCCTGCCGATGCCACTGCACGCACACTTTCTCCAGATACCACTGTTACAAACACACAATGGATAATGCTACACAATGAAACACTTGTATCCAAAAATGAATGCATGTACATTAAGATACAAGATAATCAAATATATAGTACATGCTGTGTTGCTTAACCATAGAACTTACCTCTGCTTCCTTCTTCTTCTTCTGCAGTTTTTGGTCTTCAATCGCTTTGTCAGTATGCTGTGGCAATGGTTTTGGAATCTGGATAACTGCTGCTTGAATCTTGGCCATGATTTCATTTTGCCTGCGCTTTTCTACAATTTTCTAAATATCCAAGAGGAAGGATAGTAAGGTTTTAAACTGGCTACTGAATAAATCTTAATTACACACACACACACACATACACACGCATGAATTTCATGATCAAAGGAAGTGGATAATTATTATTATCTGTATTATCCCTATGAAGATGATGTGTGTATGCAAAAATAACAGATGAAAACAAATTACACTTTACAATAGGGCTATATAATTTTTTAATGCCACATTTGACAACTTAGTATGACCCCCTCACATATTTAATAATTTAAAATATTCTCCTTCTATCACACAAAAGCTCTGAGGGGTTCTGCAGGGTTCTATGCTTTCTCCCCTCCTATTCAACACCTACATGAAGCCACTGGGTGAGATTGTCCATCACCACGGAGTGAGGTACCATCAATACGCTGCCCTTGAAGAGTATCTGGAAGTTTCATCTGGTGCAAAATGCAGTGACGCAGGCTGCACCTCTGCTCCGCGACCTGCACTGGTTGCCAGTTTGCTTCTGGGTGCAATTCAGAATGCTGTTTTTGACCTTAAAGCCCTTCATGGCATGGGGCCAGGTTATCTGAGGGACTGCCTCCACCCGATTACATCTGCCCATCCCATTAGGTCTAACAGAAGAGGCAACTGAGAAAGAGCTTCATCTTGCGGGATCCAGGAGACGGGCCTTTTCTGCTGTGGCACCCGCCTTGTGGAACACTGTCCCCACCGAGGTGAAACTGGCCCCATCCTTGACATCCTTCCAGAAGTCCCTTAAAACATGGCGGTTTCAGCAGGCTTGGGGATCTCAAGGAAATGGCAATTTGATGAGATAGCTGCATTATTTTTAACATCAATTTTCTCCACTGTCTTGTTATTAATAATATTGCTGACGTCTTTTAATTGTAGTTGTTTTAATATTTTTATTTTATAATTGTTTTCATTGTAAGCTGCCTAGAGTCACTTTATTGTGAGATGGGCGGCTATATAAATGTGATAAATAAATAAATAAAGCTAAATTTTGGAAGCACTTCAGGAAACCTATCCAAGACTTTTAAGGGTTGCATGTCAACCTAGGACCTCATGTTTGGCATCTCTGCTTAACAATAATTAAAATTATTGTAACAATTAGTAATAATTATGTACTGCATCTTTGCCAGTCATTGGGGAGAGAGGGAGAAATCCCCAGTTTGCCATCACCTTAAGTGAACAATGGGCTGTAAGTTTCCTTAAAAGCAACCTGCCCATAGTCCCGTGATGGGGAAGGAGCCTGATGTTGGAAGTGAGATGAAGCCATCACATTCTTCCCAACCTCAGGTGCTGTCAAATCTCTGTTAGCAGTGGTACCATCAGCCTAGGACCCTAGGTTAGCAGTCTGGGCTCCAGGTACCAAAATGAGAAAGATCACCACTGAAGCACAACTATTTATCAATTTATTTATTTAATTTCTATAGCTGCCCATTTCAACCAAGCGACTCTGGGCGGCGAATATGAATATGAATGAGCAATTTAATCAATGTGTAAGCCACCTGAATTGTTCAAATGACTCTAAGCAATAGAGCAAAAGAAAAGAAACAAAACAAACAATATAACTTACTACTTTGAGGACAAATCACCATAAATAAAAATGTGGGATCACAAATTACCCTGCCCTAGCATCTCCTTGAAAAAGCCATATTTGTAAGACTTTCTCAAAAGGCCATGTAGGCTCCAGGGGGGGGATACCATTCCAAAGGGTAGGGGCAGCCATGGAGAAGACACATCTCCAAAGTCTCAAAAAATGACATTCTTTTATCAATGGGACCTGGAGCTTGCCAGCTGTACTAGATCTAATAGGATTAGCAGATACAACTGAAGAAAGTCAGTCTTCTGTATAGCCAGGCCCTGAGCCATGAATACAGTTGACAATTAGCTTCTTGAACTGCACCTTGAAGTCAATTGGTAGCCAAAGCAGCTCTGGAGCAGAGGTATCATACAGGGGAATTGAGGTGTGCCCATAACTTCTTGCACTAACATTTTCAGGACCAGTTATAGCTTCTAAGTAGTCTTCAAGCACAGCAGAGCAGATTGTTGTTGTTGTTTAGTCGTTAAGTCGTGTCCGACTCTTCGTGACCCCATGAACCATATTGCGCCAGGCCTTCCTGTCCTTCACTGCCTCCCTGAGTTTGCTCAGTTTCATGCTCATTGCTTCAGTGATGCTATCTAACCATCTCATCCTCTGCCATCCTCTTCTCCAGTAGCCCAAACAGTAGGTGATTAAGGCATGAGGGTTCATGAGCAGTAGTCTCATTCTACTATTAATACATTTAGAATCTATCTACAATTACTTATCTGCACTAGTGCTATCAGCATGCAGCATCTTCAAGCCATTCCCAGCATCCTAATTGGAATCACCACTCTTCTCACAACTGGCTTCCTAACCCAACTGTATTAGGCAGTTTGGAGCTACCAAGGGTCCCAATGGGATTTCAAGACATTATTGCATATTAAGCCAGTGGCTCCAAAGTACTTAGCATTGATCCTAGTTTTCCCCCACTAACATTAGAGCCTACTGAGCCATACCTACATAGGAAAAGGGCCACTAGAGAGTTCAATATATAGCCAATCCTAATTATAATGCATAATTATAAAGTTCTGAGATCTCCATAAAACAGATATTTATTATTTAATTTGATTGATTTAATTTTACTTGCAAATGAACAACCAACCCAAGATAAACTAAAGAATTAGATTCCCTCGCTATATTGGAAGTGCGACACATCATGCTCATAACATTTATATACAAGCTTTTTTATTTCATACAGAAACTGTGGCTAAGTTACTTGGCTTGTCACTGCAATACTTATCCTTTATTTTACAACCTATTTCAAGAAGCACATCACCGACAGTAGGAAAATAAAAAATCCCATATTCATTTCTAAAGTAATAATGAGAAAACCTAAACACCTAAAGCCACATGCTTTGAATTGATATCTTATATCTCAAATTATCATAAGGTGAATTAAGTAGTTATTGAACCATATATTAATTTTATAACTGAAATAAAATTTGTATGGGAAAGAGCTTATGCAACAATATATGAAGCTTGGAAAGTGAAGTTAAAAATGGTATTTGGCTAGAAATGAAGTACCATCTTCTAGAAAGAAGCCCTCTTCAGAGAAGCAATCCACAAGCTGCATAGCTGATATATGTCAAGATATCCAGCTCCTCCCATAACCAATGGTTGTTTAAGGTTTAGTGACTCATCTAGGTGGATCTCCTGATGCATAAACTGATGCGCATGCTAACTCAAAATAATCAAGTGTTTTGTGTGACCATTTATGATTGTAATTTGTGTAACGTCCCATAACCTCTGCAAGGCAATACATTTCACTATGACTTTTTTTAATGACACAGAATACAATCAATCTTAACTACCTCCTTTCTGAAGCCTCTCTATAGACCAGCAATGGTGAGGCTATGACAAGTATGTCAAAAGTGACATGCCACAACTTTTTGGGTGTCACGCCAGCATTTACCAACACCCAACAACTATTCTTCCTGTTTGAGTTACCAAAGAAACTGAGTTTGTTTTACTCATATTTCATTTTTGTAATTATTTGATGTTTCTTTATATAATACATAGCATCACCCATGATTGGACTGTTTTTTTTTTAAATAAATGAATATGTAAAGAATTTTTTCTCTTTTGTTCGGGGGGGGGGAAGGGTGACACACCAGCAGAGTCAAGTTAGCCATTTTCCGAATTTCTGACATGCCGAGCCCAAAAGATTCACCATCACTGCTATAGACCATTCTTCCCCAACCTTGGGTCCTTCAGATGCATAAAAACTGCAAGTCCTAGAATTCCCAATCAATCAGGCAAATTTTTAAGAATTCTGGGATATGTTGTTCTGCCATGTCTGGAGGGCACAGGACTAGTGGAAGTTAAGCTATGAAGACTAATGATTAAACATAAAGCAGCGCATAAAGATACTGTGTAGCTGTGTCACAGAAGGAGAAATCAGCACTCACCTTTTCAAGCTCTTGAACCTTTTTTTCCTCCTGGATCTGTTTGGCTTGCTGTTGCTTCACAAATTGCATGCTAGCTATCTTACTTTCCAGAATCTTGGCTTTGTTTTGAAAGCTGTCTGAAATCTGTTGGAGTGACAGGTCTGCCTGGCGTGGTACTAGTGTTTTGAGTCGCTGAAATGAAATGAGAGAGATATATACGTTCAAAGATATATGTGACACAGGAAGGAACATAAGAAGCTTCTTTGTCCTGGATTGGTGGATTTAATCCATTCTAGAGGAGCTCATCTGCAGTTCCTTTTCCAGGAGAGAACTTTTACTGGGACATACCGAGGTTGAGACATGCACAGGCATGTTTACTTTTTAGCAAGGCCTTGCTGCTTGTGGAGCACCTCTTCATACTGCTTTTTAGTGAAGCAAAGTGGCCCTGTATGTACTACCAGGAGCAGTTTCCTATGCTCTGGCTGCTTTAATAATTCAAGGAGGTCTTCCAACCAGCTTCTCTGTGTCGCAAAGGGCCACTTCTGAAGGATTGCTGCAAGCACATTAACTATATGAGCCTCCTCCAATCTGGTGGTTTCTAGATGTGCTGGAGTATGGTTCCTATTATTCTCAGCAGTATCACCATTAGTCCTGCAGACAGTGAATTCAGGGAGCTGTAACCAATACATCATGAAGGTACTTGGAGCTGTAGCCAATATGTCTATAGAGTGCCAGATTGGAGAAGTCTAGTCTATGTTGACCATCAATAACTCCCAAGGGTTGTAAACTAGAGTTCTTTTATCTCTACTTGGAGATGCTGGCCAGTATTTGGGATTTTCTACCTGCAAAAGAATATGCTCTAGTTTTCTTCTCTTCAACATATGTGTTCCTAACCACAGGAATCGTAGGAATCTGAGAATTCCTCTAATGCAAAGGAAATGTGTCTAAACACTGTTATCTTTGCTTTAATTGTTTCCCTCAAAGCATTTTTCCTTATTGTTCAACAACAACAGAACGTTGCAAAAACCTATTTAATTTCTCCTGAGGCATTATCATCATCATGTTTTTTATAATGTAATTTTCATTATTAACTGCAGCTAATGTTCGAGAAAGGTCTCTAAAACAAATTCAGTAGTGGTGAGAATATTTATTATTACACTGGTTTGTGTCAGCTAAGATGGAAACTTAAAATAAAAATTGCTATTTTTATTATATATTCGTAAACGTTTCTTTGTTCTGTGCTTTATGTGACATAACCTAGGACTATAAATACAATCTTCTATTACATTCCCTGACACGCTGTTATATATTTGGCCAAAAAAGAATGCCAACTATATTCACCCATGTTTAATGGATGAAAGCTCTTTATCATTCCAGAATGACCTTTTCCATTCTTCTGCTCTCCAGAAGTGTTAACTTCAGAGCTGTTGTTGAATCCTATTCAAAAGAATGGCCCTGTATTTCAGATGGTCTGATGTGTCTATTGTTTTCATTCATTTAATGGTAAAACAAATCAGCTGAAAAATATAAGCCCAATATTTATTTCGTACATTCTCATTCACGGACTTCAACAAACTAAAACCAGTGAAGAAATATATAGAAATATATTGGCATAAGATGCAGTGAGCAAAGTGGGCTCAAATGAAATTTCTGTCTCCATGTGGCTTAGTCTTTAAAAAAACCTAGTCAAACTATAGCTCCCAGATTTCCTGGCCAGCACAGGCAGTGATCATGTTAGTTAGGGACTTCTGAACACTGAGTCCATTACATCTGGAGGTCAGCAGATTGGGAAAAGGCTGTCCTAGATACTCGACCCAATTCAGTTATATGTGCAAATATACACATTCATATGTGCACTCTAGTTAGATTACTACTGGAAATACTAATGAATAGTTGGCAGATAAGACAAAATGGAGGGATTAAATCATTTGGAGATGACTAATAAGTGATATCACAGATCTTCTAAGATTACACGTGAAGCTCCAGTTGTAGGATTTGGTTAGGGACAATGTGCGCGTGCTTAACATCCATTTAGTTCCTCTTTCAGTTACACCAGCATGTTCTCTTGTTCTCTATTTTAATTCCCACTGAACTGTTTGATTCAGGATGCATTTTATGCTGCAGGCTTTGCAGTAAAACAACAAAAAGTTGTTTTAAGCTTTTAACCTGTTTTTATGATACTGAACTAGCTTAAGATTTCAGCTCTGAAAAATGGCATAAGGAATAAATCAATATTTTTATCAATCCTCCTTGATTCAATTGGATTATGACATTTTTTTGGTAACCATTTGTCCTAGAACCCAGCTCAGCTCAAGTGAAATATACAATACAGCCAAAAAAGAGTGGGCTTATGTGTGAAAAAGATTCCAACTTGGCCTGAAAGATGCAGTAAACTTAAAAGATATTTTTGCCTTGATGGTGACAGCACATCCTGCTTAGAGGGAGTAATAATGTACGTGAAATGAGGGAACATATGTTCTGAAAAATTTACAGCACTGATCTCCTTATGTAGTTTCCTGGGCCTTTTGCCTAGCTTCAACTTTACAAGGTAGAAAACAAATACAAGCCCTCACACAGCAGCTTTTTGTTTCAAGACCAAAAGTGTAAAGAGCCATGAAGACACCTGCTGGGAGAAGATAAATCAAAGAATTAGACTGTAATTAAAGTACCAGTTTTCTCCAGTGTACCAGTATGAGGAGAAACAACTTTGAGAAATTCCCAGAGGTTTAAGCCAGTGAATTCTCATGCGGATCAACAGTGTAGAGCTTGTTCGTTCCAGTGGAAAGCCTTGTGTGCACTCCTCCATATGTGCAATAAAATGGATCCTCAGTACTGTTGCAAATGGCTTAATAGAGGTGTTTACCTTCTGTGACTTGCTGTAATTAAGTTTTGTTGACCTTCAGAAAACAATGCAAGTTTTTTTTTTTTTAAGTAATCGCCTTAGGGTTTTTTTGGAGCCTGCAGTGACTCATAGTTTTTTGGAAGGCCAAAACATTTAAACTGTCTTAAAATATCATGCAAACAACTATGAAAGACAGCAGCAAAGTTTAACAAAATCTCTTTTTGCAAGGTAATCTTAATCAACCTTTGAAAAGTGGCAGAGATAGAGGCCACCTTACTAAGAAGTTCCCCAAGGAGGGCACTTCTACTGGGAACACCCTGGTCTTTGTGGCCACTTGCCTATGAAAAAAATATGAGAACGGGAAATAAGTATTTTTCATTTTTGATTCAAAATCTAAGGCAGTGCTTCTCAACCTTGGTAACTTTAAGATATGTGGACTTCAGCTCCCAGAATTCCCCAGCCAGCATGGAAGTTGAAGTCCACATATCTTAAAGTTGCCAAGATTGAGAAACACTGATCTAAGGTACAGAGGAACAGAGAGGACGAGGTATTCCTTCCAAATATGTAAAACTGGCTGGGTGACTTTGGGTCAATCTCTCTCTCTCAGCCCAACCCACTTCACTGAGTTGCGGAGGTGAAAATAGGAGGCAGGAATATTAGATAAGTTCATCACCTTGAGTTATATATAAAAAGGTGGGATAGAAATATAAGAATAATTATTTATTGTATTCCATGCCTGAAAGCCTCTGACACCTATTATTAGTATCAGAGGCTTTGAGGCATGGAACACAATACAAGCACTATGAATTAACTATTCAAGCAGGGCACTATCAACATATGGGTGCGGTGGCCTGAACAGGAATTTGTGTTCCTTGTATTCTCCTTTGATCCACCTTTATCCCCCAAAGGATTAAAGAGATAGGCAATGCTATCCGTACGCCGCCCAGAGTCACTTTATGTGAGACGGGCAGCTATATAAATATAAATATATAAATAAAATGCTTTGTTGAAAGGAATTCACCAGCAAGAAATTGCCCTAATAGAAACAAGCTCACCTCACGATATATTTCGGTTCCTACACTCTTAAGCTTTGCATGAGCTGAGGGTCGCATTGCATCCATGGCAACTCCAGTGAGACCTGCTTTTTTCTTTTTCTCTAGAGCCACGTACAATTGGTACACGAGTTTGATAGCAGCTCCATGCTGCTCTGTCATGATGTTTCGGGCTACATTTTGGTCAAACTGTACACCCAGAAGTTGAAGGGTGGGCTCCATGCGAGAAAAGTTGTTAAGTTTTGCATTGGCAAGCCTGCAGATACAATATGCGAACTGTAAATATGTAGAATATGTAAAACCTTCTTGTCAGCTCCCCTGAAAGCCTAACACCCTTCAGTAAGCCTCATGTGGTATAGTGGCAATGGAGCTAAGCAAAGTCAGAGCTCATAAAAATGCCTGGCTGAATTCAGCTTTAATCCCACTAAAATCACCGGTCCTTAACTGAGTCTTAATTAACACGTCACGTTGATTTCAATGCAAATTAAACCTGACATGGTGAACCACACTGGATATATAAATAAGTCTTAGGTTAAATCAAACTTCGAAGCCATCTAGACCAATATTATCTATTCTGACTGGACACAGCTCTTATTTGTTGTGTAGTCCTTTCTGACTCTTCATGACTCAATGAACATCATTTTGTTTGGACTGACTGTCAGTAACGAACTCTTTAAGTTTCCAATAAAAATAAAAATCCTTTTGTAGCCCTGTTTTCCAAGGTCCTTTTTAACTGGAGATGCCAGAAACTGGGTCCTTCTGTATGCAAAGCAAGTGCTCGATAACTCATCTACAGAATGCATCTCAATTGCTTATACAATCCACTGGAGTTTGACAAGTTTACTTCATGAGATTGGCAACATGAAAGTCCCAGTTTTATAGCCCTTGAAACATATACTATGACTTTGACTGCTTTAGATAGCATATGCACAGCATGATTGCATGCCCGCTTACCTTCTCTGCTCTTTCCAATGAGGAATTCTTAACTTCTTGACACTGCAAACGAACTATAACCATCATGAAAAACATAGTACAGGTAGTCCCCAGTTTAAGAATGAGTTCCGTTCCCAAGGTCTGTCCTTAAATTGAATTTGTATGTAAGCCGGAACAGTATTATTGCATAATACTGTATAAGTAGTATTGTGTAATAAACTCAAACCATTGTGTATTTAAATTTTGCTACAATAGCCTCTGTTCTTAACTATGGGTCGTCCTTAAACTGGGCGTTCTTAACCCAGGGACTATCTGTATTTTGCTTTTCCTGCTAAAATATGATTTAGGGAGGGATAAGAAACCTGCTCACCTCCTGATATGGCTAAACTAAAACTCCAAATGTTGTTCATGATTGATTACTTTGGTTGGGGCTACTGGGCCTGTAATTCAGTAGCATCCGTAGAGCAAAGGTTTCATCCATAACTTAGAAAGACTTGCATGAATGGAAAGAAATCATCATGAGTCTTGAATTCACATGTTGATTCCCTCTTCTTTCTTACTTCCACATGTTCAGAAGGACTTAGAAGCATTTAGTTTCATTTTTTTTTTAAGTCAGCCTGTTATATTGTCCATATCAGGGAATATATTTGCAACAATTCTGGTTGGTTTAACAAGATAGCTTCAGATACCACAATTTAAGTTGGCTTGTTTGAAACTGGCTCAACTAAGTGGCAGCTCCTAGCCAAATATACTTAAAAAGCTAGGTAGGATTAGACTTGGTCACTGTTTGGAGTGGACTGGATTACCAAGAAATACTAAATTTGTAAACTAGAATAATTAAAAAAAAAAAATCCCAGAAGGCAGTACCAAACCAATGTTGTATTGTTGCCATGAAAATTACATGAACATCTCCATGTAGTCACCAGGAGTCTAGTGTGACTCAAAGGGATTTTACCACTATCATATCATGATTTATTTACATACCATGAACTTGGTCATCAAGTCCAAGGCCCATCAAGATCACTGTTCTATAGCTCCCAGCTAATACATATGGGAATCTAAAAGCAGATCAGAATCTTGCCGGTGTATCCAAAGTCACATAAGCTAGTTATATGGTGACACAATAGGCCAAGTTTTGGGGGGAAGAGCTATGAAGTCCTTTGCTAGGATTTGATGAAGAAGGAGAAGGAAGAGAAGTGCTTGCAAACCTTACAGCAGTTTCTTCTCACTAGTGAACATCTTGTTAATCTATGACTTAGTATAATATGAAAACTAGTATATTCAGAAACTGCAAACTAAAATTGTGAAATGCAAATCATCATCTTGCTATTGGGCCTAACATCAGAAATTAGCATTGTCAAGCACCTCCTGAATTCCATAACTGAATCCAGCCTCTCTTTGATCTTCATGCTGTCCTTCTTACTGGGGCTGCTTGTTCACCTGATGTCTCCAAGCAAGCAATGACAAGAATAGGAAGAGTAGCAATCTCTACTCTTTTTGCATTCTTCCTTTACATATTGATATAGACTGCTCTCAGAGCACGGGAGAATTCAGTGCCTTCCAGAGGTTAGTAAGCTATGAGCTCTGCCACCCTATCCAAAACTGCCAATGTAGAGTTTATCTGCCCTGCATCACTCTCACCAAAAATGGCTTGTAAAGTCAATCTCTCCAGTGCAGAGGCAAAGGACTGGAGACAGTTCAAGAAAGTGTTTCCTTTCAAAGCAGAAGCATCTGGATGGAAAAGAAGCACATTTCTGGCTTGTGGGTCCCTAGCAGACCACAGCCATCTCTATAAGAGTTCTGGGGACATGAGTAGAAACAGAACATTCTTCTGTAACTTTTAGCAACCATTGGTCATTCTGGCTATGGATGCTACATTGGTCATTGCAGTTCAGGAAAGTTGGGCAGGACAGCGCACAGTCCTCTCCTGTCTCAGTGGGAAACTGACTAGGCAATGGCAAACATGGGAATGAGGGACGGATTCTATATAAAAAGTGGGAGGGGGAATTGCCCAAATTCCCATCCTGCTCTCCAATACAAGGAAGTATCAATTGAACCTACTGTAGCTTGGCTATGATATAGTATAAATCAGAACACTGTTAAGCAGTATTAATACTACCCACCTGCTTTGTGAAAACTGGTCAAAATCTTCCTGAAGTTCATACTTGTTTAGAAGTTCTCCAATGAGATAACCAGAAGAAAATTCTCTGGAGAAAGACTCTGAATCTGATTTAATTTCCAAAGGAAAAAAGAAAGTATTTTATTTTAAGTTGCAGCTCTTTGCATTTGATACATTATCCATTGTTATCATGATACATCTTAGCCCAATTTATTTTTAATGGATCTGTATAGCTTGGTTGATGTTTTTATTTCTGTTCGCTGTCTAGATGGGCAGCTATATGCATTTGTTAAATAAATAAATAAATAAAATATAGTTCCTGTTCATCAATAAAGGCTGGTTCATTTGTGACCATATTGACAAAGAAGCAGCTTTCTTTGAGCCTTCTTCCAATAGATTTGTGGAAATATCAAAGTGAAGAAGTGTATTATGCATTCTCTAGCATGAGATAAATTGCATAATCTATCTCACCAACATACTTTCTCAACATCTAAATGAAGCCTACATTTAACTCTCCAATTTATCCTTTTAGCCCAGGTTGCAAAAAGTGCAACCTGGAGTGTTGAGTACCAACTACAACATATCCCAGGTCCCACATCTCCCCAACTCTTCTTCCCTCTCCCCATCCACTGCTGCATGTCCCATTCATTCTCCACTAGCTTTTCTTACCCTCACTTCTCCAAATCTGCCCAGCCCCATTTTGACCTACTGAAATACTACAGCTTCTCCATCCCTTCCAAAAGGGAAAAAATAGAACTGGTAACATCATATATGATAGTATGACACTGAGATTCTGATTCATAGCTATTTCCCTTTTGGAAAAGAACAAAGGAATAAGTTGCTTCTTCTGTTTAATTAAAAAAAGAAGCACTATTTGTCTCCTTACTTGAGGAGATTGTGAAGCACAATCTTAGTGTCACAGCACCGTCAACTGAAGAAAAATGCTAGAAGTTTTTTAAAAATGCTATTATACAGGTGCACCAAAATCAGACAATTTATTATATAAATTATATTAAATGTTGAATTGGTTGCCATTTTCTTCTAAACACTTCCTTACTTATTTGACACATTATCTTTTAACATTCCTAAGTACAGTAACATTTTCTCTGGAAAAAAATATTGACACAAAAATATTGTCAATATTAGTTGTGGCTGGCCTATGGGGCCTGACTTTTGGTACACCCTGTATATCTCCTCCCAAAATAAAAGTTAATAATAAAAATAGCAATGTTAAATAAATATGAATTATTAAAATAACATTAAGATAATACAAACAAATAATAAACAAAAAACCATGGAGTATGGAGCGTAGCCTTCAGAATGTGGCAGAAATCCTCAAGCAAACAGAATTGTGTATTGAGGATTATCTACTGTACTTGGCTACTCTGTTTGTTCAGCAAAGGTTACAGTTGGCTCTCTAAGAGCCTATGGATAGAACAGAAGGTAGTATTCAAAATAATAAATACTGTGTAGGAAGAACCACCAAGGAAACAATTGCCACCTCAATCCATTAGTATATGACTTGGCCCTAAAAAAGGGATGGGTGACCTGTAGCCCCAGGGCATCACGTAACTTCTAATCCTAATTTTTCAGCCCAGGAGCAAAATCTGATTCTAAGTGGTACAAATACTAAAAATCAGTGGTACAGCTTCTTGCAGGTTTGAACAAACAAACAAAGGGAAATTATAGCATAAGCCAGAAGGGAGCTTAACATCAGTAAAACAAAGAACCTTTCCCAAAACAAAACAAAAAATCACTGCCCTGTCAGCTAAAGTGAGTAGAACAATGGTTCTTCTGCTTCTCATTAGGAGGATTTTGTCTCCGGTGTGGGTGAAACTCTGCTCTGGAGGGAAAGCATTTGTAGCTAAAACATTAGGAACTATGGAATAAACAGATACCTACAAGGATTGCTTGCCCTCTGGAGTCCTTATTAATTGAGAGAATTTAACCACAGTGCATCCCTTGAATCTACAAAAGCATCCTGGGTGATGAAAATCCTTCCCTTGTTTTGTCTTATGGGAATTTCAGATATGTAAATGGATTGCTCAGAAGGAACATCTATCAAACGGTTTTCATGTAAGAAGCCTTGTGTTCAAACTCTTGTAGACAACTGTCTCCTTAAGTCAGGAGTGTGAAAATTGTGGCCTCCCAGCAATTCTCCTGTGTACCCAGATTGTTCCCCATCCCTCAAAGTGGGCAGGACTGAAATGGGTGCCTTAAGACTTGTAGATTTTAGGCCAAATGGGTGACATTAGCAGCATTTTCACTCTTTACAAACCTTCTCAGTCAGGGCCACTTTGAGTCTTCATCCCACTCACTTTTGATGTACAGCCTTCAACATACCACATAAAGCCCTGAAGCTAATGGAATCTGTACACCCATGATTCAACACTCAAGCACAGACTTACTCAAAACAGGAACTACAAAAACAAACACACTGAACAGGCATTTGCAGTCTTCTGGAAAAAGTTCAATGTCAAGTAACTCAAGGCCATCTTAAGCATTAAGCAACACACAAATTATGCAACTCACATTAATTCAGGGTTACCAAAAGAGGGGATGCCACGCCTGCCATACAATTTTTAGAGGTTTTAGTCAAGTAACTGTATGGACTACAATCTGCAGACATTTGTACACAAATAAAAAATACCTCCAAGGAAAAACAATCATTATCTTTTTAGATTATGCTTAGAAGTGTTATAGCAGATACTGTCTGAAAAATTTTCCTGTGCAAAGGAACGGAAGAACATGTCTCCCACTCATATTTTTGCAAGATTGCACAAAAAACATTTCTAAAAGATCGTCTTGATTAATCTCTTGGTAAATGCGTAGGAGGCCAATTACAACTCTACCTGGACCAGATGTCTGACCTACTTCTTAACAAACCTGAATCTCAAATATATTTTTCACCATTTGGTGGAGAAAATATTGTGGTGTTTGCTTGACTTGTGAGAGACTAAGCTGAAGCTGCCATAACTAAAGATGAAGCAGGAAGGTAAGTAGAGAGGACAAAAAAGCCAGGAACCTTGTCTAAGAGACCCTTTCAGGGAAGTAGATAAGAAGGAAACAAGTCATTAAGGAAACAAAGGAAAATATCACCTGAACCAGACAAAGGAAGTTGGGCCTGAGCACATGAAACTCTCCCCACCCAATTCCATCAACAGCTACCAGACTTGTAAATTAACAAGGCAAGAATAGCTGCCAATCTTGTGAATCAACAAAGCAAGGACTTTTGAGGATAAAAGGGGTCCTGAAGCCTGCCCACTCTTTGAGTCATCTTTGGATCCAGACTTGGCAGCTTCCACCCCTCTAGCTAGTGCCTGGCAGCCTAGTTGAGAAGGACATGGCTAAGTGTGGATAACTGTGTGTGTACGCGTGTGAGAAAGCGCAAATGTACATTGTAACCAGTACAGTTTTGCTGTTACTTTAAATTCAGTGGGTATCCATGTATTCCAAAGAACTTGTTGTGCCTCAGTGTTTGGTTGGAAGTAATTTGTGTGTGCCCCTAATTATTTCCCAGCAGTTGACCAGGGCCGCATGTCTTGTCTGCTCTAGCCTCTCTATCTGGAAAACCCAGGTAGAAAGCAAGGGGAGCTTACAAGAGCCATGTGCCTCAACAGGCTGTGAGTGTGTGAGTGAGTGACCGTAAGCCAAACCTGGGAGTGCCTTCAACACTTGATCTTTAGATAGGTTCCTATGGAACTTGGAACATCAGCTGGCAGCTGCTACTGCTGATTAACACGAAACATTATGCTATCTCAGCATCAGGCCCAGCCCAAGAACAACAGAGAAACAGTCCAGCCAAGTACAGTTCTTTTATTGCTTACACCATATACACAGAATCTTGCCAGACTAAATCTGCATTACTCTAACCTAGTAGATATACCCTGGGAGATTCTAGGGAGTGGCTATCCTGAATCTCTTCCTCTTCCCACGATCCAGCTCTGGACTTTGTTGTCTCTTGTCTCACCCACTCTTCCTGGAATGTGCTCCATCCTTCCTGAGAACCTGTTGCGTTACTATATTCCATCACACTCAGTGCAGTTTAGATGTAGCACCAAAAGAAGTGTGTTCCTGTTCTGAAAAGTGTTAAATAAGAACAGATTCTGGTTCCCTTCTTTAACATTTATGATGATTCTAAGCTGGTAACAATAACTAAAGTCACTGGGAGTCGGGCAGCATATAAATTTAATAAATTATTATTATTAATTTTATTACAGTGGCATTTCTTCTTCCAAATTTGGTCACCCATCAACAGCAGGGCTTTTATATGTCAACAACTCCAGCTGGATTGAGAAGGAGGCTCAAGTATAGTATAATATAGAGTTGGAAGAAAATCCAACTCTATGTTATACTAAAACAAAGGTCACGTTCTTCACTAAGATGTCTACAAGCCACAACAGATAGCTAATGATAAGTCACAATGTGAGAGGGGATAGATATTGCAAATTGCTTCAGGCTGTTTTTCAAACTTTGAACCCCTGAAAAGAGCAATCCCAATCTATTTCAGATTATACACACAAGAGTACTAGAATCATTTGAGCTTTTTTTTTTTCCGACTAAAGGTAGCAATTTATGCAAGCCGCCCACAAGGTCTTCAAAGGCATGGGTCTGAAGGCTGTAACTATAAAGGCTAGACTGCTAGGAGACAGCCAGTCACAGTAGAGATGCTCCTTGATGCATCTCTAATATGTTGCTATGTGCAGAATCTGGGATGGCCTCTCAGGAGGCCCATGTGTGAATTTGTTGCCTCAATTACTGTCTAAAGCTAATAAGCTAATTCTCTTTGTTGGATCTCTGTTTTAGTTTTGCAGGAAGATTTTGTCTCATCCTGGAGGAAGTTGAGGAAGAGATCAAATAAAATTGATTTCTGACAGCATGGGATCTCCAACCAATAGCTGATTGCCCTCAGTCTCAAGACAGGTAAAGCAGAGGTTAGGCAACAGATGAAGGACTTATGGGAATCAGATCTCCAGAAAGACACAGTCTTGGACATGTGCCTGAGTCAAAGCCTGCAAGATGGCAGGCAGGGTGTCATGTTATAATCCTCTTTTTCTATGTAGATATGATGTCACTACACATACAAAAGGGCTATGGCTTCAAATGCTATGTCACAGTTGCATCTTGAAGATTTTGACCTCCCTTCCTCTCCCACAGATGCTGAGACTCTTTTTGTAGCTTCCTGCCAAGCCTTACACAGCTTGGCAAGAACTCCACAAATTCAGTAAAATATCATTAATGCCAGTCTTGGATAAATCCAGAATCTTGGAAATAGTAAGAGAAATGTCCAAAGCTTGTCTGTAGTAAGTTCTTTAAGGTGGAGTGTCTTTGAATGACTTCAAATATTTCTTCTGATGATTCTTTTCAACTGGGCTAAGTTGCAGTTCATGAGATAAGCTGTCAACTGATTCTTCCCTCACCTCTTGATTATTTATGCCTACTCTCTCTTCCATTCTTTTCCCAGCCTTGGATAAGGATATCCCCACAATCTTTCACAGTCCTGTCTCAGGTTAGGGACTGAAAGGAGGAGTTTTACACCTGCTAAATATTTGTATAATATCACCTACTGTACCCCAATAAGCTTTCTTGTGGCTCAACTTCATGCTGAACTCACAATGCATTTGGAAGAGAAATATGACAGCATCACTAAATCCAAGCAAGTTTGCCCTTACGAAGTAGGAGAAACCAAATTAATGGCAGATGTATTATTGCAGTGCCCCCTTTTTATGGATTACTACTTCAAACTTACAATAACCCTTCTTTAAATAAGTTACAGAAAGCCAGAAGAAGATTACATTCTTTACTTACTATCTGACACATTCATGGAATGTGCACAGTGCACATTCACTGCAAAGATAGCAAAATTCTGTTCCATTGACATCTTGTGCTATCAGTTGCTAAGACTAAATTGATAGGTTTCTGATTAATTTGATGCCTTCTGGGATAGGGCAGGAATTATACAAAGCTTTTTTTTTTTATAAGCTATATTACCACCAAATCCGCTAAAGGTGTAAGGTTTCTAAATGCCAATCTAGAACAGAAGCTTTGGGTCCACTGGATATCTGAAAATCGCTGAGGCCAGCCATTCACAAAACGGTGGGGCCACAACACCTTTCTTATTTGTTCTAATATCACAAACAGAAACATAATCTGATTTTATGCAAGTAAGATTTTATTTTAGCAATAATAATAAACAAATCCCACCCCTGTAATCTATGCCTAAGCCCCTCAACACATCTGCTCTCTCATTACCTGCTTAGAGGCCAGTAGTTGTAGAAAAGTGGTTCTAAGATGCACTTGGAGCTATCCAAAACGTATCTTATTCCTTCTATCCTGCTGCTTTGCCTTCCCCATGCTGGTTTCCAACATGCAAACAAGCCTTAACTTTTCACTTATATTCATTACATTTGCAACGTTTTCAGCTTCCTTACAGATTTCTACATTGTACCGATGTCTAAGGTCTTCTGGAAATAGTGTGATGGACACCACAGAAGTATTATGAAAATCTCTGCTCAACAGAGAAAACAGTATCAGGAGATATTATTAGCACCTGGTGGCTTTTAGTTCAGTATCTTGGTGCATAACAAAAAATTCCCCTCTACTCTACCATCCAGAAGCACAGCTTCTAGGGGAATTCAGTGCTACAAGAAACATGTTGCTTACTGTTGCCTCTACATTTCTTCTAATCCAAAGTGCATTTCCTATAGATGACCCCCTTTTTATTTTCCCAATTCCAGATCTACTTTCTACACTGCTTAACATACTGTATTACCATCTCTCATAAATAGGGTGATCACAGACTACTAGTCTATTTAGCTCAGTATTATCTCTTCTGGGTCTGAGGTAGAAAAACAGCTTTCCTATCGCCTCCTGGAGATGTCATGGATTAAATCTGGGCATTTCGGTGTGCAAATTCCAATTTACTGGAGTTGCTTCCCTGGCTTAATTGCAATGATAAATTCAATTATATTTGAAGCCTTCTTTATATAATTGTTTCTTCCACTTCAGGGATAATTATAAAAATAATTTATTTCTTACGTGCCTTTACTTATCTTAGTAGAAGCAAAATAAGCAGCCATAAATGCCACCTAGATCAGGGTCCCTATATTTGGGAGGCTACTGGAAATTTAGTAACTGTTGTGGGTGCTCTTGCAAAACAGTGGCTGGGGAGTCTTGTCATACCTAATTTACAAAGCACCTATTTCAAATAATGTTCCTTGCTTGTCTCCTCTAATCTGTCCTCTTGCACTGTATCCCTGCACTTTGGATTCAAAAGCAAAAAGATATTTTGGAGACCATAGGGACAGGAATGTTGCACCCATTTGCAATTCTTTAAAGCAGCTGCATCTTTTCCTTGAATTATGCAGCTGCCGTTTTTCCCCAGAAAAAGCCATCTTTGATTTAAAGAATTGTGGACAAGTGCATCCCTATGCCCTAAACCAATGCATGGCCCTACGCTTATTTTATCTGCTTTTGTGGAGTCCTTGGTGTTCTCTGAGCTTGGTCGTTTTCTTGCAGACATTTCGTTACCTGACTAGGTAACATCTTCAGTGCTAGAAGGGAGTGGGGTTTGCTCTTTGTTTATATAAAGTAGCTTGCCCTGTCAGTGTTGGTGGGGGTCTTGTTTTCTGTTTTTTCCAGATAGGTGGACACACTTCCAAACAAAGCATTGGCTGAAGATCTTTTTCATGTTCCAGGAAAGTTCAGGAATGATGATTCTGACGGATGGTGCTTTGCTTTGCGGCAAGTCAGCTTACTGGGTTTTTTTCTTTTCTTTTTAAGTCTAAATATATTTTGAAGAATATAAAAATGCAGGTGGACTAGATAAATTGCCAAGCAGCTAAGGAGGCATCTACAGGCACATTGGCCTCTGGGTGGTACATTGGGGACCCCAGGTCTCAGATAATTGGTAGAGCATATAGAGATCCAATAGCCATCAAATGACACCCCCCTCTTTTTAACAGTGGATATTTGGCTCTTTATGCCTTAATCACCCTTCTCAGAGAACCTGTTCTGCAACTGCAGGGACCCTACCAACATAGTCAACATGAACAGCTTGTAGAAAAAGCTATCACATGAGCTTACAGGTAGGACTGAAAAAACAATTATTTTAAATAATCAGAAAACACAGAGTAACTGTGTGGAAACATGGTCCAATATTTTTGCTTTCATAAAGCATTACTGTACTGCTAAAAATGGTTTTCAATTCTAAGGTATTTCTAATGTACTGCTTTTAAATACATTTTGCTCAGAATTCAGTCACCAGAGGTGAGTACTTCAAATTCAAAAGTTTCCAAGAGCCTAATTCCAACACCTAAAATCTATCTATGCAGCTTCTAGGAGTTAAAAATGACTTGATGGCACACAATTCCAACACTGCAAATGTGCACAGCTTTCTTCTCAAATGCCGCCCATATGATTTTCTAATCAAAGTTATTAATTTTTATCTACCGCTGCTGATCTTGGAAAAGCAGGCAGAAATGTCAGCCCAGGCACTTATTTTCCAGGGCTGTGGCAGAGCAAACACCAGAGACAGCATGATGGTGCTCGCAGCGCCTCTGAGCATATATAAAATACCATGCACTTTGTGCTTTCTCCCATCCTGAATGGACGGAAGTCGGTTTCAGGGGCAAAAGGCACGATTTGTTTTCAGACAAGCTGAAACAAGCGTGAGATGTTCCTTCCTGCTAAGGTGCTTGCGGGGGACAAGGGGGTGGGGGGACGCCCCTCGCCTCGAGCCTCCAGGCAATGGCACCCCGCTTCCTCCACCTCTTCTTGGACTCACCCACTGTCCGCGAGAGCTTTACTTCCCGATTCAGCCAATCGCACAGAATGCCAGTCATGGCCGCGAGCGGCCGCAGCTCGCGCCCTCTCCCCGCCTGGATGGAGACCGGCTCGAGCCACGCTCCGCGTCCCGTCACCACGGCAACCAGCCCTTTCGCGCCAGCACGGCTAAGACGCGGCAGAGCGCGGCCCGACAAGCCGTACCGAGAGAATGATGTGCGCTTGCGCAGAAGAGTCAAATTGGTTGTGCCGGGCAGGGAGAGGTAATGAAGGTCCTGCCGAGAAGACGGGGAAAGCGCGCAGTTTGTCGGTGAGCGCATGCGCAGGTTAGAAACTTTACTGTACCTCAGCGAGTTATTCCAAATCGGTTTGGGAAGGGCGGTCGTCGATTTTAATCCCGGTGCACGAAACATCTTTTAACTTCAGAATAATCCTGCAGTTGCTACATGCCCTCCCCTCCCCCACCTCCTTTGCTTTGAAAAGTTGCGGGGCAGGTGGAAATTTGTATCCCCCGCAGTTCCATGAAGCTATATAATAGAAAAGTTGAATCTCTTACTATGCTGTTAAAGCGAACTCAACCCCTGAACAAGGAGAACCGATGCTTCACTTTACAGCATCCAAGCCTTTTTTTTAAATACATGGAAGTATTTCTTTCACTTTGAAGAAGCAGTTTCCTGTGTAAGAATTTCAGCCCCACCCTTCTAAGAGATTGCATCTATTTAAATATTTATATCAACAATATAAGGGAATCCCTGACAAATACGTTGGGTGCAGACAAGGACCTTGCTGAATGTTTATTATTATCCGGGCAGGTACAGGGCTTTAGATTCGGCTCTTATTTGTTAGATTTTTTAAAATTTATTTATTAGATTTGTCCCCCATTTATATTTAAAATTTATATCCAATCTGTCCTCTGGGAGTTCAAGGTGCCCACCTGTATCCCTCTTCTAATTTGTCCAGACAGTCTTCTTGGGAGAGAGAGACTGGCCCAGAGTCAGCTAATGAGTTTCTGTGGCCAAATGCAGTTCCACCTTGATCTTTCTTAGCTTGTAGTTCAGCTCCTGATCCTACACCATTACTCGCTTTAGAAAGCAGTCTCTGCACTTGTTGGTGCTACATAGGCCTCTTCCTAGTTATCTGTGGGTGGAGGGTGTGAACTGTAGTGAAGGAGAGAAATCTCTTCCAAATCATCAGATTTGAAACAGTGAATTGGTCAACCTAGAGACTGGATGGAGTCCTGCAAAGTCAGGGAAACTCAAACTCTATGCCAGCAACCAACCAGGAGTGGGTTTTTCCCTTTTTGGGGAAAAGCAGCAAACAACAGCCTAATCAAGTGTCAGAAAACGACAGACACGGGTTCGGTTGTCCAGTAGACAGAAGTTTTTATTGGGCACGTTTGCAAAGGTGGGTCCCTCCCGCAGCAATGGAGGAACCCCGAAGCAAGGTCTGACAGGTTTTTATACCCCCTATCTGTCCTCCCCCTCCTACGAGGGCTTGGCTCACAATCTCACCTTTTTTACCGCCCCGGAGCGCTGCTAATTAACCGCAAAACCGCAGACATTCCACTTTCCGAATCCAATCAGCGCAATACACATTCCAATCCCCACTTGACCCGACAGCCGCCCCCTGCCGTTTCTCTTCACTCTGGTGCGAACGTGCCTCTTGCCTGCAGTCTTTCCTCCCTCCTGCCGTCCCTCTCCACTCTGGTGCGAGTGTGCCTTCTGCCCATCCTCCCTCCTGCCACCCCCCAAGGCTGCCCCATGGTGCACAGCGCTCTCCCTTAGCAAACATGGTTCGTTTGAGGCCCTCACTTCTCCCTGCCTTCTCACAATCCCCCCTTTTTCTTTTCACGCCTCTGTTGGGCCTCAAACCTGACTAACAGGATTGCTCCCTTGTCCCGGACCCGGGGCTTCACACACTGGGACAGGTAATTCCCACAAGCAGGGAGGCATTGCATTAAGCAACATACTAGGACCAGTAAGACAATGAAGCCAATGGCTAGTACAGAAAGTTGTTTTAACCAAGCAAAGTTAGGTAACCAACTAGTGAGCCACGACCAATTCCATCCCTCTGGATCCTCGGATATGCGAGAGGCTAAGGTCTTCAACTTGGCTAGTTTTGCTTCAATATAATTCTCATTGTTGGTTAGGTTAAAGCAACAAAGACCTTGAAAAGATTCACAGCCTTGTCCTGCCCTTAATAGGAGATAGTCTATAGCTATCCGATTTTGAATGACCACCTTCCTGATCTCAGTGACTTCTTCAGTGAGGGCTGCAATGAGAGAGGATGTAAGGTTGACACTTTTAGCCAGGAGGCAGGCCACCTTCCTTAGGTCCAGGTAAGTTCTTCCGCTTAGTGCAGGAACCCCTACTAAGGAGAGGGCCAGAGCCATGGCTTCTGTTTTGGACAAGAGTGTCACATCACTCTCACAATCAGATGGCAGCTCCCTTTTTCTTTTTTTTCTTTTGATGGGTGCGCTTGCATTGGAGGCAGGGCATATAGAGAGGTCAGGCGCCCTATGGCACAAGGGCCCCCTGAACTATAGGCTGGAACATAGGTGTAAGCTTCATGTCCACACAACAAAAAGAAACCTTTAGGTAGGTATAGAGGGGTTGAGGCGTAAGGGATATTATAGACCCTTCCACAAGTGAAAGCAGGACCTTTTGAGGGCAACGGGGGGGTACAGTTCTGGGTATTGTTGAAATATACACATTGAGTTGCACTGGTTGTCCCCAAGAGATTTAGAGCCATTTGCCTTTGATTAGTCCAGGGTCTTGGTATGGGAGAAGACCCAAAATGATAGAACATCCCCCCACGGGGATCATCCCCAGTGATCAAAGCTGTCTGTGCCAATTCTACGCCTTTATGTTGGTCATCTCCTCCCCTGCCTTAGTTCAGTTCCTTTTAAGTTTTACTTTGAGTCCGTCTCCCGGTTGGGCAGTCCATGGTCGGGGGTCGGGAGCTTGCTTAACCCGATGGTAGTGGGTCCAACCCCCCTGTCAGGTCCGAACCGCTGATTCAGTTGTCAGGAGAACTTGGTATGGTCCCTCCCAAGACAGCTTCAGCTTCTCATCCTTCCACGTCTTTATCAGGACCCAATCCTCTGGCTTGTGGGGGTGTTGGTCTTTCAGCAAGGGGGGCCGTTGAGCGAGGAGTCCCTGTTTTCTTAGAGACAAGAGAGATTGTGACAGTACCAAGAGATACTTTCTTAGGAAGGCATCCTTTAGCTCGGGGATAGGCTCTCCCATTGGAGCCAGGAAAGGTCTTCCCATCATCAGCTCGAATGGGGAGACCCCCACATCCTTGCGAGGGGCTGTCCGCATTCGAAGCAGGGCAACCGGAAGTGTCTTTGTCCAAGGTAGCCCTGTTTCCAGCCCCAGTTTGGTGAGATGTTGCTTCAACACCCCGTTGGCCCTTCCCACAGCTTTACAGTGTCTACCAAAGCCTGCACCCCCCGTGAGACCCTTCGTGCAGTTTCTCCACCATCCCCCTCATGTCAGCACGGCTCACTACTGGGGTCCCCTCAATTGTAACCCAATGACCTGCTTCCTCCCTGCAACCTTCCCTTTCCAGCAGCTGTGAGTAAACCCCGTTCCAGCCAAATTTTCCCGAAAGTGTGCACTACTCCCCAGGCATATCGCGAGTCTGTGTAGACGGTGAGGGACACTCCCTTTCCCAACTCTAGTGCCCGTTTCAAAGCGTGCACTTCACACAGCTGAGCCGACCAGTCCGCTGGTAGTGCCCCCTTCTCTATTGTCTCTCCCTCCGCCGTCACTATCGCATATCCTGACTTCCTTTGTCCCTGCTCTACTCGGCTAGACCCATCCACAAACCAGACCTCACCCTCCTCCAGCGGGACCGCCTGCAGGTCCTCCCGGGTCTTTGTTTGCAGCTGCAACAGGGTGGAGCACTCGTGCTCCGCCGGCTCCCATTCTTTCCGCTCCCCCGCAAGAAACTCCGCTGGGTTCAAATTCCTGTCTGTTCCTACCACCACATCAGGACTTATCCGGAGAACTGTCTCATATTTCAACATCCTTCCTTCTGTCATCCAAGCAGCCGCCTGCTGACTAAGCACACTTAAGATCTGATGGGGTGAATGGACAATCACGGGGCTCCCAAAAGTGAGTTTTTTCCCTTCTGTCACTAGCACAGCAGCGGCAGCCACTGCCTGCACACAAGTCGGCCATCCCCTCACCACTGGTTCTAGGGCTTTGCTCAGGAAGGCCACTGGTTGATATTTCCCAGCCCGTCTCTGAGTCAGCACTCCAATGGCAGTTCCCCCATGGGCTGTAACGTATAGGTGAAAGGGGGGCCAAGTTCGGTAGAGCCAGAGCCGGGGCCGTCACCAGGCTCCTTCGTAATTCCCCCACTTCTCTGTGTCCCCGTCTGTCCATTCTACCCTGTCAGATGATCCTTTCAACTTCTCATACAGAAACTGAGCCTTGCTCATGTACTCATCTATCCATAGCCGGCAATATCCTACTAGACCCAGAAACCGCCGCACCTCCATTTTAGTATGAGGGGCTTCAACTGCATTATCCCCTGTATCCGAGAAGGATCAATCAACTTCTCGCCCTTCCGGAGTACATGTCCTAAATACTTGACCTCCCTTTCCACAAATTGGACCTTCCCTTTTGACACCTTCAATCCTTCCTCAGCCAACCAGTTCAATAAAGCCACTGAGTCTTCTCTCACCTTTACTTCCTTCTCTCCAGACACCAACAAATCATCCACATACTGCAGCACCCGAGAACCCCCAGGGGCCCGGAACCCCTGGAGTTTCTCTTCCAATGCCTGTCCAAACAAGAGGGGGCTCTCGGTGTACCCCTGGGGCAGCACCGTCCATCTCAGTTGTTGCTTCAGCCCGCGCCTCCCATCCCGGGACAGCGGGTATTGGGCTTGCCGCAAACCCGTCACCCCTGGTTTCAAGGGGATGCTAATTGGGGCTATGCGAAACCGCCCCGCCCCCTCCCCTCCCTCAGGGTTCACAACCTCCACGTCCGCCTCTCGCAACAAACACATCCTTTCTGCCTGTTCCACATTCCACAGCTCTACTACTAGACTACCCATTAGATCCCTTCCCAGCAAGTTCACTCTCGCCTGTGGGATCAGTAATACATCTGCAGTTACCTCCTTCCCATTCCACTCCAGTCTCACTCCCTCCAGTACGTCTGCCTTGACCGGAGAGCCTCCCACCCCCATCACCGATACCGACGTGCCCCGGGATTTCGCAATCCCTGGGATCGGTTGGCACAGCGATGTTCGAGAGGCTCCGGTGTCCACGAGGAACTGCTGTTCCTCGCCGGTGGGACCCACCGTGATGTTTACCAAGGGTTCCCCGTGGGTCCCGGTTGGGGAACCATGACCCCCCTAGTCGTACAGGGGGAAACTCCTCTCATGTTCTCCCGATGTTCAGCATTATTGGGATCCCAATTTGGGTCTGCCAGAGGGAATTTAGTATCTGCGGCCGGGGCATTTGGGACATTTGCATTCCTTTGCTCCCAAGCCCCGAGCGCAGCTCGCCGAATCTGGCCCCTCTCTTCTGGCGTATAGAGGTGGGCTAAAATGTAATTCAGTTCCCCCCAGGAGTATTCCACCGGGCCGAGAAAAAGTTCCAATTGTTCGGCGGCGGTATGGGCGTTCTCTTGCATACGAGGGAGGGTCCTTTTTAATTCCCTCAACTCACTGGGTTTGATGGGAACCGTTACGTAACTGGTGACGGCCACCCCCTGTGCGTTCGTTCCGTTCGGGACTTCCCGGACGGGGAAGGCACTGGCCAACCTTAGAATAAAGGGCACGTTCTGAATGTCTTGGTTCAGCTGGTCCAGCTCTTTCCGCAGCCCGGGATAGGGTGGGGGCGCCGGAGGGGGAGCGATAGGAAGAGGAGGAGGAGGAGGAGGTGGCGGCCCCCATTGAGGTCTAGTCAGCCAGAGGTCCTCCTCATCCTCCTGTTCTTTTTGGACAAAAATTTTGGCTAACTTGGGTCGAGGCCCCTCCCAATGAACATGGAACCAGACTTCCACATAGGGTTCCTGTGTTAACATTTTATGCTCCACAATGTAGTTTTTTAGTTGGGTCACCCAGTAATTACTGGGGATTCCAATGGTAGGGGAATTCGGGGTCCACTAGTGGATATTTTCGCCATTCTTTAGTGCACAAAGTTATCATGGTCGGTTTTTCCAGACCCCTGGTGAATGGACACAACCAGGGTGTCTCCCACTGTTGCAACAATTGTCCTAATGGAGAATCCGTGGGGATTCCCCTACTGCGTTTTTCCCACTGGCCCCTGGCCTTACACTCTTACTCTGCGCCTTACCCATCCTTCCTGACTACGTTTCCCACCTTACAGAAGGTCCCGGACTCTTCTGTCCCCTTGCGGCGTCCAACGCCTCGTAACCACGCTAATCTCCCCGAGATTATGGGTAGGCTGTACTCACCAGACCTCCCGGAGGTCTCCTCGTCGGCCGACTTCCTCTTTACTTCTGTCTGACTGGCGATTGGAGTCCCGTCCTGGACCCGACTCCGGGGAAAACGGGAGACACCTCAACGGGGTGTTACGGCCGATTACTCACCGGTTCCCCACAGTCCGGTCCACGTCGAGGACTCCTGGCTGGCTCGCCAATTTTGTCAGAAAACGACAGACACGGGTTCGGTTGTCCAGTAGACAGAAGTTTTTATTGGGCACGTTTGCAAAGGTGGGTCCCTCCCGCAGCAATGGAGGAACCCCGAAGCAAGGTCTGACAGGTTTTTATACCCCCTATCTGTCCTCCCCCTCCTACGAGGGCTTGGCTCACAATCTCACCTTTTTACCGCCCCGGAGCGCCGCTAATTAACCGCAAAACCGCAGACATTCCACTTTCCGAATCCAATCAGCGCAATACACATTCCAATCCCCACTTGACCCGACAGCCGCCCCCTGCCGTTTCTCTTCACTCTGGTGCGAACGTGCCTCTTGCCTGCAGTCTTTCCTCCCTCCTGCCGTCCCTCTCCACTCTGGTGCGAGTGTGCCTTCTGCCCATCCTCCCTCCTGCCACCCCCCAAGGCTGCCCCATGGTGCACAGCGCTCTCCCTTAGCAAACATGGTTCGTTTGAGGCCCTCACTTCTCCCTGCCTTCTCACATCAAGGAACTACCAAGGAGAAAACAACACCTCCACCAACGCTGACAAGGCAAGCTGCTGTATATAAACAGAGCAAACCCCACTCCCTTCTAGCACTGAAGATGTTACCTAGCCGGGTAACGAAACCTCTGCAAGCAAACAGCCAAGCTCAGAGAACACCAAGGACTCCACAGTAAAAACTGTTCTTATGGTTGAGCATTTTATAAAAGCATGACTCAGTATAGAAGTCTTATTATTCATATGTACTTTGCCTCAGGCCTTAATATTTGTGACTAAATCTAAGACCAGTCCTTAAAACAGTTAAATCAGTTATGCATTTACAGCTTCATACACAGTATTGAGATCCAGTTGTAAAATCCAATCTTGCACAGGGGGACATGTGATGGGGCATTTTCCTCCCTCCTCTGTGCATCCTCAGAAACTACACTGAAAGCTTGGGGACTTTGGAAACAGATTCTGAGATGTTCTGGGGACTGTGACAGGAATTATCAGCTACCATCAGCAGAGTCATACCATGGGATTTATTTTTATATTTGAATTCCCTTTGCAGAATGTGTGCAAAATTTATATTGCACGGCTGTTGGTAAAGGCTGTAATGAAATCCAGGTTGAATGATAACCTCAGTTATTTTGCACAGTAATTGGTGCTGATCCAAATATAGATCTGGAGTTCACTAATAATTTGACATAAGTTCCAGCTCTATCAGGTTGGCTGACCATACAGAATACTATATATTCTATTTGAGGACCAGATTGTGCTATGTAAAACTACACTTTGATA
The DNA here is from genome assembly GCF_059951505.1 of Python bivittatus. Taxonomy (NCBI): domain Eukaryota; kingdom Metazoa; phylum Chordata; class Lepidosauria; order Squamata; family Pythonidae; genus Python; species Python bivittatus. The sequence continues at coordinate 9,030,949 of NW_028277097.1, forward strand.
ATGCATTTATCAAATGTTGATAATGCATTTTCAAAACATGCTTTCCAACTGATCATTTTATACTTTGAGGGGGAAAAAAACCAACTATGGGCACTCACCTGGAACATGCTCTGAATTCAGACTGAGGATGTAGCTTCAACTGAATAGTAGCAGGAGGTGCTTTTTTAAAGATTCATCTCCAAAGGTGTTCTGGAAACAAAAGCATCAGAACAAATGGTGACCTGGTGCAGTAGTCTTATAGTTCCGTCATTCAGTTGCTGGTAAGCTTGCCATGATAGTAGATACTTACCTTACTTTCTGTCAACTTCTTTTTCAATTGTCTTCAGCTCTTCCAGGTGTCTTCTACAGGACTTTTCCTTTTATGTTATTTGTCCAAAATATTTCAGCTTTAGTTTCATAATTTAATGCTTCTCATACACTGTTTAGTTGTATTTAATTATTTGTTTTTCTTGCTGTCCAACCTATTCCCCACAGTTTTCTCCAGCACTCTTAAGACATCATTGTTTTCTTCTTTCAGGCATTCAGATGATTAAGCCTTTCAAACCATATTACAGTGGCTTAACAATATATCCCTTTATGTTAATGTGATGTCTTTTCACTTAATCTGACATAATCTGTTTCCACCACAGTCTTTTTCAAAATAACAGATGTCTTTATTTCATGACCACGGTCAAAATCCCTGTGAATTTTTTTAGCTTAGGAAAATAAAGCCTATTTCTGCTTCTCTGCCAGTTTGTATTGGGCTGGCATTTCCTGTTGACATAATCTTAGTTTTATTAATATTGAGCAGCAAAATGGCTTTTGTAATCTTTTCTTTCACCTTCAGCCAGAGATTCCTTAAGTCTTCCTCACTTCAGCCATGAAGCATGAAAAGCACGTCTGAGGCTGCTGATTTTTTGCAACTTCTTCTACTCCAGAATGATTTCTTCTGCATATCAGTTAAATCTTGGCATATTTATTTTCCAGTTTGTTACTCCATATTCCATTCTAACTCCGTATTACTTTGCTTTCTGGTCAACATGCACATTTTTAAATAGGCAGATAAGGTGGACTTTATGGGCTCACCCATGTTTTAAGGATTATTCATTTTTTCTTGTTGTATAAAAAGTCAAAAGCATTAGTATAATCAATAAAGCAAAAATAGATGTCATTTTGGAACTCCACGTCCTTCTCCATGATCCATCAGATGTGCTCTGTGCTCTCAAGTGCCCCTGCCTCCCTGGAATCCAGCATGTATATCTGGCATTTCTCATCCCATGTATTGTTGAAGTTTGGATTGCAAAATCATGAGCATTATCTTAATAGCATATGGGGGTAAGTGTAATTGTTTGATAGTTTGAGCACTCTTTGGCACTTCTTTCATTTGATACTGGAATATAAATTACCGTATGGATCAGTAATCTCAATAAAGAATGTGAGTGTGTGTATGAATATAAATTGCTCTTGGCATTACTATGTTTTCTTTTTCTGCTTACAGACTGAATGTATCACTTTAATTGAATAATCTTTTAGAATTGTAAACAATTCTGTTGATATTTCATCAACTACAACTTTGTTATTAGCAAATATTTTCTAGGGCCTGTTTTACTTCATTTTCTAGAATGTCTGCTTCCAGTTAAATGACCAAACCTTCACTGTAGTTTATAGAAGCCTTAACTGGTTTTTATATTATTGCTTTTTATCATACCCTGCCCAGAATCACATTCTGTGAGATGAGCAGCTATGTAAATATGATGAATAAATAAATAAATTATGTATAATTAATTTGGGGATCTTTTCTGTACAGTTCATCCAGAGTTGCATCATTTCTTTTTGTATCTTCTTTCTCCAATAGTTCTTTGCCTTCTGTGTTGTTTTATTGTATCCATCTTTGCACACAATATTGCAGTAATTTGCGTGATTTTCTTAAATAAATCTCTTGTTCTTCCCATTTGCTCATTATCCTTAATTTTTCGCTTTGACTTTTTTGCACTGATAGAACTGCTTTTCTCTTCTTGTATCTCCCTCACTGTTTACTTGGGCAGATCTTCCTGTCTCAGTCGCCTTTTTCTTTCCACCTTTCTTCCACTATTTTCAGCTTATTGACAGATAGCCACTTCACTTACTTTTGCTTTTTGCATTTCAGCATCATTTTGTTTGCTTCATCTTTAATGATACCATGAATGTCAATCCAGAGTTCAGTATGTAGCCAGCTTCAGTGTGTTTTAAAAGGGCATGAAAAATAATATTTTATATTAAATTATTATGGTTGGTCACATAATCAGCCAACCATAATTGTTTAGATGGATCTGGCATTTTTATTCACCTATCGAGTCCTTCCCAAGGACCCGGGATAGGCAGATGTTGTTGTTTGATGGTGTTAAAGGGATCGTCACAGGATATCATCATCATCATCGTCCTGCCTTTTTGGGGGGGTCAACTCAAGGCAACAGACATACTTAATATTTCTGCCTCCTATTTTTCCCCACAAAACATCCCTGTGAGGTGGATTGGGCTGAGAGAAGGACTGGCCCTAGGTCACCCAGCTGGCTTTCATGCCTAATGGAGGCCTAGAATTCACAGTCTCCTGGTTTCTAGGCCAGCATCTTAGCTACTACACCATGCTGTCTGTATTGTATTGTATTGTATTGTATTGTATTGTATTGTATTGTATTGTTGTTTAGTCGTTAAGTCGTGTCCGACTCTTCGTGACCCCATGAACCATATTGCGCCAGGCCTTCCTGTCCTTCACTGCCTCCCTGAGTTTGCTCAGTTTCATGCTCATTGCTTCAGTGATGCTATCTAACCATCTCATCCTCTGCCGTCCTCTTCTCCTTTTGCCTTCAATCTTTCCCAGCATCAGGGTCTTCTCCAAAGAGATCTCTCTTCGCATTAGGTGACCAAAGTATCTGAGCTTGAGCTTCATTATCGATCCTTCCAATGAGCAATCAGGGTTGATTTCCTTTAAGATTGACTGGTTTGACCTCCTAGCAGTCCAGGGGACTCTTAAGAGTCTTCTCCAGCACCACAGTTCAAAGGCATCAATTCTTCGGCGCTCAGCCTTTTTTATGGTCCAGCTCTCACAGCCATACATTACTACTGGAAAAACCATAGCTTTGACTATGCGGATCTTTGTCGGCAAGGTGACGTCTCTGCTTTTTAATATGCTATCTAGGCTTGCCATAGCTTTCCTCCCAAGGAGCAAGCGTCTTTTAATTTCATGGCTGCAGTCTCCATCTGCGGTGATCTTGGAGCCCAAATAAATGAAGTCTGTTACTGCTTCCATTTCTACCCCTTCTATTTGCCAGGAATTGATGGGTCCAGATGCCATGATCTTAGTTTTTTTAATGTTGAGTTTCAAGCCAGCTTTTGCACTCTCCTCTTTCACCCTCATCAAGAGGCTCTTTAGTTCTTCTTCACTTTCTGCCATTAGGGTGGTATCGTCCGCATATCTGAGGTTGTTGATGATTCTCCCTGCAATCTTAATTCCGGCTTGTGATTCTTCCAGCCTGGCATTTCTCATGATGTACTCTGCATATAGGTTAAATAAGCAGGGTGACAGTATACAGCCTTGTCGTACACCTTTCCCTATTTTGAACCAATCGGTTGTTCCATGACCGGTTCTAACTGTTGCTTCTTGGCCCGCATACAGATTTCTCAGGAGACAGGTAAGGTGGTCTGGTATTCCCATCTCTTTAAGAATTTGCCACAGTTTGTTGTGATCCACACAATCAAAGGCTTTTGCATAGTCAATGAAGCAGAAGTAGATATTTTTCTGGAACTCTCGTGCTTTCTCCATGATCCAGCGAACGTTGGCGATTTGATCTCTAGTTCCTCTGCCTCTTCGAAACCCAGCTTGTACATCCGGTAGTTCTCGGTTCATGTATTGCTGAAGCCTAGCTTGTAGGATTTTGAGCATAACCTTGCTAGCATGTGAAATGAGTGCAATTGTGCGATAGTTTGAGCATTCTTTGGCGTTGCCCTTCTTTGGAATTGGAACGTAAACTGACCTTTTCCAATCCCGTGGCCACTGTTGCGTTTTCCAAACTTGCTGGCATATTGAGTGCAGCACTTTAACACCATCATCTTTTAGTATTTTAAATAACTCAGCTGGAATACTGTCATCTCCACTAGCTTTGTTGTTAGCAATGCTTCCTAAGGCCCACTTGACTTCACTCTCTAGGATGTCTGGCTCAAGGTCAGTGATCACACCAGCGTGGACATCAGGGACATTAAGATCTTTCTTGTATAGTTCTTCTGTGTATTCTTGCCACCTCTTCTTAATCTCTTCTGCTTCTGTTAGGTCCCTGCCTTTTTTGTCCTTTATCATGCCCATCTTTGCACTAAACGTTCCTTTCGTATCTCCAATTTTCTTGTAGAGATCTCTAGTCTTCCCCATTCTATTGTTTTCCTCAATTTCTTTGCATTGTTCATTTAAGAAGGCCTTCTTATCTCTCCTGGCTATTCTCTGGAAATCTGCATTCAGTTGCTTATATCTTTCCCTTTCACCCTTGCTTTTCGCATTCCTTCTTTCCACAGCTATTTGTAAAGCCTCATCAGACAGCCATTTTGCTTTCTTGCATTTCTTTTTCTTTGGGATGGTTTTAGTTGCTGCCTCCTGTACAATGTTACGGACCTCCGTCCATAGTTCTTCAGGCACTCTGTCTACCAAATCTAATCCTCTAAATCTATTCATCACCTTCACTGTGTACTCACAAGGAATATGATCTAAGTCATACCTGAGTGGTCTAGTGGTTTTCCCTACATTCTTCAATTTAAGCCTAAATTTTGCAGTAAGAAGCTCATGATCTGAGCCACAGTCAGCTCCTGGTCTTGTTTTTGCTGTCTGTATAGAGCTTCTCCATCTTTGGCTGCAAAGTATATAATCAATCTGGTTTCGGTATTGACCATCTGGTAATGTCCATGTGTAGAGTCGTCTCTTGTGTTGTTGGAAAAGAGTGTTTGCTATGACTAGCTTGTTCTCTTGACAGAACTCTATTAGCCTTTGCCCTGCTTCATTTTGTACTCCAAGGCCAAATTTGCCTGTTATTCCGATTACTCCTTGACTTCCTACTTTAGCATTCCAATCCCCTATGATGAAAAGGACATCTTTTTTGGTGCCAGTTCTAGAAGGTGTTGTAGGTCTTCATAGAAGTGGTCAACTTCAGCTTCTTCAGCATCAGTGGTTGGGGCATAGACTTGGATGACTGTGATATTGAATGGTTTGCCTTGGATACGCACTGAGATCATTCTGTCGTTTTTGAGGTTGTACCCCATTACTGCCTTTCCCACTCTCTTATTCACTATGAGTGCAACTCCATTTCTTCTAAGGGTTTCTTGCCCACAGTAGTAGATATAATGGTCACCCGAATTAAATTCACCCATTCCCGTCCATTTCAGTTCGCTGATTCCCAAGATGTCGACGTTCAATCTTGTCATCTCATGTTTGACCACATCCAGCTTGCCTTGGTTCATAGATCTTACATTCCAGGTACCTATACAATATTGTTCTTTACAGCATCGGACCTTCTTTTTGCTTCCAGATACATCCACAGCTGAACGTCCTTTCGGCTTTGGCCCAGCCGCTTCACTCTTTCTGGAGCTACGTGGAAATGCCCTCCGCTCTTCCCCAGTAGCATATTGGACACCTTCCGACCTGAGGGCTCATCTTCCGGCGTCATATCTTTTAGCCTTTTAACATTGTCCATGGGGTTTTCTTGGCAAGGATACTGGAGTGGGTTGCCATTTCCTTCTCCAGTGGACCACATTTTGTCAGAACTCTCTGTCATGACCTGTCCGTCTTGGGTGGCCCTGCACGGTATAGCTCATGGCTTCACTGAGTTACGCAAGCCCCTTCGCCACGACAAGGCAGTGATCCATGAAGGGGATTGTATTGTATTAACATGTCACAAATGTGCAACACTTGAATTTATAGAACAGTCTTTCCAAGCTTTGCATAGTTTAATCCTGTTGGGATTGCTAAACATGGAAATTTGGAGAATTGCTCTCAGCACATCTGGAGGGCAACAGATTGGGAGGCTGTTCTAGACCAATGCTTTCCAGCTTTGACACCTTCCAGGTAAATGGCTTTCAACTCTCAGATTTCCCAGCGACTGCCATGGGGAACTCTTGGAGTTGAAGTCCACATGCCTGCAAGCTCACAAGGTTGGGAAACACTGATCTACATTTTTATGTTACCAAGAATGACAGTTTCACATTTGATGCTTTCTGTGAGTATCTGTAAGTTGATGATGCCAGGTTTTTAGCCATTGGTCATTTGAAAAAGTCTATTTATTGTATTTATGTTGTGTTCTTTTTCTGGGAACTCCAGGAAGTACCTGTAACAACAGTCCTGTGAGGTAGTTTAGGCTGAGAGACAGTCATTGGCCTCAAGTCATCCAGTAAGTTTCATGGTTGAACACAGACTTGAACCACAGTCTCCCTGATCTCAGTTGCTAATCTGATCCTCAAAACTCTATTACTTAAAAAATATTTGTTTATGTAGTAAGCATTGCTTTTGTCTGCAGTTAGATTTAAGTTTTTTCCCAAAAAGGTGGCAGCAGAGGTGGTTCTATGTTTGTGTGTGAGAGGAGGCACACTGCACTGTAACCACAGTGCCACTTTTTGAGGGCCTCTTGGGCAAGTTGACTTCTGTGGGCCTACTACTTCCTTAATGCTCCCAATCTGTTCTATTTGCTTTCCTACTTTAAAGAAAAATAAAAAGGTAGAAAAAGTTGCTATTCCATATTCAAATTTATGTCATAGGTCACTTGCAACAATAAGGAAGTGAAAACCCAAGATTTCAAGAAGCTGGCAGTGGACTCCTAGCTTGGGTAGAGATGGAGAGTAACTTCAGCTTCTGATCAAGTGACATCAGCTGCCTCCAAAAGAACAGGAGCTTGACCTCATAATTTTGTATGTCACATGAGTTAAATCTTTATGAATTGAGAAAATAACTCATAAAGTGATAAGGGAAAACACTAGCCAGTATGATGGATTTGTATAGGCATAGGTAACTATGGAAATAATATCATGACTACTGTATACTTGCAAATGGCAAGAAATTCAAACACAATAGATATATGTTCCATCTCTTAATCTTTTATTGCGCTCACCAGTTACTGACTTGTTTGGCACCTGGGCTGATGCTAAAGCCAGTAAAACTTAACTATTCTAATATCTGCATACAAAATCATATTTGAAAATAAAGTATATTTAATTCAGTGACACTCATTCTTGTATATTTATAGAAGTTAAGTAAGAACACTCAAAAATCATAAAACAAAAATTTGGGAGCAACAGTGCTTGCATCAGTACCCTCAGGTGAATGTAAACACAGGAAAAGTAATGAAGCCAGTGATCACTTGTTCAGTTTCTTGCATACAGTATATTCTCCAGGATTGAAGTAGGGTGGCAGACCACATACTCAAATAGAAAAGTATGTTCTAACCTCACTATGAACCTTGTAGATAGTACCGTATTTTTCAATCAATAAGATGACCCCATGTACAAGACGACCCCCACTTTTCCAACCCAAAATTAAGAAATCAATACTTTAAAGATAATGCAGAACACATTTTTATTTAGTAATTAGTTAACATTTACCTGATACACTCGGTGGGAGGAGGTCCAAACCGTCTCTCTGCAGCTCTATTTCCAGGCTCTTTTGCATAACTGATTACATTCAATCAAGAGTGAAACTGCTGATAGCTTGTCTCTGCAAACAGCCTTCCTCTAATTGGTTTGTTCAGCATCAGCTGATGTCAGTTACATAAGGCTCGTGATTGGAGGAAGTCTGTTTGGGAGACAAGCTATTTCACTCGTGATTGGAGACTAGCAATAGGAGGAAGCCTGTCTGCAGAGACAAAGTATGGGCAGTTTTGCAACCGCGCGGTTCTCTCCTCGGCTGACTTCCTTGAATAAGACGCCCTTCAATTTTTAGTGCAAGGATTTTAGAAAAAAGTATCATCTTATAGTTGGAAAAATACGGTAATATGGATGGGGAGGGACTTGAAAATGGACAACAAAGACAAAAATGGATGGATTCATTGATTGATTGATTGGCTGGGTCAGCAGTCATCTCAGCGTTCTCTGACCTCTGAAGCAGGGAGTTCATGCTTACACGTATATGTACATCAGGATAGCAAAAATACTAATTTAGTTCATTTACATCACATTAACAAGACTTGGTGACATAATTACATCTTTAAAATGAGACAAAACCAGTCTTTTTTCCATATTTAAATAATGAAGATATTCGTGAAAGAGAACAAGAGATGGGGGCGGGAAGCATTTTTAAAGATAGGCAAAAAGCTGTTTTTGGACCAGAGTAATAGCATTTTTACGTGCAAATAAAATCCATAGAGATCTAACATGAAGCAGTGAACTTTGGCTCTCTGAAAATGAGTTTAGCTGTCTCTTCAACTTTGTTCAGTGTACATATTTGCAAACAAGCTTAAATAGTATAGTATAAGCAGTCACAAGCCTCTTATAATCATCTGCCTAAGTAAATTGAACCCAAGTAATTTCTCTGTCTTAAATATTCTTACTGTGCAGAGCAGGTGGGTGAATTAAGATTAAAATAAAGGAGCTTTAACTTTTTCCTTTGTGCTTGCAAATGGCACAGCTATTACAAAATGCTGGAAGACATTTTTGGAGTAATTTAAAAAGAAAATGTTTCTGCCTTTCTAACATACAACATTGTTTATACAAACTTTTGCCTGATCAAAAACATTTCATTAATTTGCGTCCCTAAATGCCAGATGAAGTCTCAGGACAGCAATGTGAAATTACACCATAATCCAATGTGTTTTCAGTGGAGTCTGGGCTACTGTGTCATCTCATTTGCTTGGGAATATCAGCAGTACCTAATAGGTATAGATAGTTATTTTCAGTTAGCACACATGGGATTGTAGTATCAATTATATAAAACCACATGCATTCATATGGCTTATTATGGATTTGAATCCTAATAGAAGATAATCAAAGACCACAACCTCAGTTAAAAAAAAATTACCATGATGGTACAATACAATGAATGTAGGAAGGAATATAATCAAAGAACATCACAACCTGCTTTCTGGCTTGGAGTTGCTGCTGCTAGTTACTTAATCCCCATAAATAAAACTGCCCACTGAGTGTGGTTTACTGGTGTAAAGAGTTTAATCTGATGAGAGTCAAAGAAGATTGCAGAAGATAATTATGTGAACAAGAAAAATCATTATTTTTACTCCTTGGGGAAGTAGCAGCTATGATTTCCCAGGAGTCCTCAACCCCTCATCACAGCTGGAACTCACAAAGAAACAAAAACTGCTCCAGCTGTCAGTGTTCTTTTGTACCACTGGACAAGGAAGGGAGGAACGTAAGCAGAAGTAAAGAAATAAAGAATTGTGAGGGGGTGGGCAGATTGCGTAATGGTGCGTGGGAATGACCTTGGGAGACAGGAGGAAGAGCCGCAGCCTAGACAACCATCATGTAAAAGGTATCTCAGCCCACAGAAGGAAAATGGATATGGGAAGTGTCACAGAGGGACTTTCCCTAGTTTTTTGGAAAGTAAAAGTAAAGGAGGGGAGAAGGGCTTTTAGACTTGCAAGATTCTAACTTTGTGTGAGATGGGTAGCTCTATAAATACGATAAATAAATAAAAAATAAAAAAAATATTCTGTTACTGTGACCTCATGATAAAGGCAGTGTTAGTACTCATGGTTGGTGCTTCTTGTCTGGACTACATTGAATAGCTAACATATTGTTTGCAGCTGCAATGACATAGAACCCCTTAGGACTAGGGATCTTGTAAAGTAATTACACACTTTGTGTAGTGTTCTCATTCTGGGCTGCATTATGTAAATTTTCTAAGCCTGTGCAGGTATCTGGAACTGTGGGGGAAATGTATGGGCATATCTGTTGCACCTGTTTGCAATGCCTTTAAGGAAGGGGCATCATTTTCTGGCTTCAGGTAATGACACATTTGAGTTAAGGAAGTTTCAGTACTTAGAACATGTATGTCCACACATTCTCTGAATCACCATTTCTCTTCTGAATTTGCATCATTGTACAACTCAAATATTTTCTTACTAAGAGCCTGTGAAATATGTACATTTGTATATTTTATACATTTCTTTATTTAAAATATAAGATACTGTACTTGCCAATAAACTCAGAATAGCTTACATATAGTAAAACACAGAAAAATAGAACAGTAAATACTTCACTGTTATTGAGAATGGGAAATCTATACCACTTCCAGTTGGAATCAGATGATCTGCAGAATCTAAAGATGCAATGACATGATTTGTTGGCCCCTCACCTCAAATTTATACCACTACTCAGCCATTTTTGGTAACAGAAAGTGGATACATTTGTGTAATGGAAGGTATCTGCAAGGAGGAGACTGGCATGGGAGATCAAGGCTGGCAGGAGGGAGGTAGTGCCTTTCACTGCTGACCCTTTTAACAAGCTTAACACAAAGGACACCTTCGTGCGGTCTCTTGGGAATTCTGCAGGTCTGCTGTCCATGAACATTTCGCACTGTGCAAGGAAGGTTCTTAACTGGTCCACATCCCCTCCATATTTCTCTGGCATGCTCCCATGAGAATGCAAGAGCACAGGTGGCCCGGCTGTGGCTTGTTGGGCATTCTGCCTGAGCTGCTGCGCCAGCTGTATCATCGTGGCCTGTAAAGTATTGATCTGTGTGTCCACTTGCTGCTGATGCTGTAGTAAGACTGCTGCTAGCTGCTGTGGAATTAACGGTGCTCCTTGTGGATCCATAGCCATGGCCTAATTTTCCTCCCTTTTCTTGGGAGTGTGAGTCTGGTGAGATTGAAGTCAGGCTCAGCCCAAGAATGACAATGAAACAGTTCAGTCCAGTACAGTTCCTTTATTTGCTTACACCCTCTAGACAGAATCTCACCAAACTAACTACACTACAGCAACGAGAGGATATACCCCCTGATACTCTAGGGAGGGACTAGTAAACCTCTTCTTCTTCTCATGGTCTTGCTGCAGACTGAGCAACTGCTTGCCTTTCTGGAATGCACTACCTCCCTCCTGACAGCCTTGATCTCCCATACCAGTCTCCTCCTCGCAGATACCTTCCATTACAATTTGTCTCTTAATGAAGCACCATGGGAATTAGCCTTAATTTCCTTTTATGATTTTTGATATTTTGCCATTGAAGAAAGTAGTTGTGATGGTGTGTGGGAATGACCTTGAGAGCTGAGGGGAAGAGATGTTGCCTAGGGAATGATCAGATAAAAGGGGGAGGAGCCCGCTTTAGAAAGGACCTGCCCTAACTTATCAGGCTGTAAAAAGAGACAGTGGGAGATTTGTACTTTCAGACTTGCATGATTCTGTTAATGTAGCCTTACAATAAAGTAGAATCAGGTCATCTTGTGTTTCCTTTCTGGTCTACCTGGGAGGGTCACAGTAGTAGAAATCTCCTTATGTATGTCCTTTCAATTATTATTATAAATGTAATCCTCATTGTATGTTTGTCCTTCTAGGTGGATGCTTTTTAAAATTACAATGACCTGAGCCTTGCTATGTTTATAGTTGCATTTTTTGAGTTTTTGGCACAAAACACTCTTGGGAACATGAAAGCCCATATGTTCCTCTAGAAATAAAAAGTGTTGCTTCACAGGCTGTGAATAATTTCATCAATATTTTGACAGCTGTAATTCTTCATTTGTTCTCTGCCAGCTCTTTGTCTTTGTTAAGTAGAATGAAGCAATATGTTTGCACTCAGATGTAAGCTATATTAAGTTCAGTGGAACCTACCCCCAGATTCATAGGCTTGCAGCCACAGGAATGAAAATAGACACATCTATTGAAGGTAAGGAAAGGGTGCATCAATTCTAGTGTACATTCAACTACATGGAGAAAGTAGACATATTTGCGAGATGAAGAAGGAATTGTTGACATTGTGTAGTCTATACATATAACTTGAAGTGGTCCTTAAGTATTCAAGGCTTTCACATTTTGTCTAAGAAGCATGCATAGTGGCCAAAGGAAGAGTAGTGCAGGGAGTAACAAATGTGTTACATACCATATTGATGCTGCAAAACTATGTACATCTCCCAGAATCCTTTAGGAACTACATTACTAGAGTGGGAACTGGCAACCATGGATGCCAGTGTATCATCAACAGCTCTCCTAACATTTAGGAAATGCCATGCTTTCCCCCCTTGATTTAACTTGGAGAGAGAGGGCCATGGGCATTACAAAGCACTGGTTTTCAGCAATGTCATCCAAAATGGAAGCATTTTAAGATATAGAGATGTAGAAGACTAGAAGCCACTGTTTCATTTGGAAGCACACCCCTCCAACTACTGTCTGGTAAAGGTAAAAAAACTAAGGGATAGTAGCAGGGCAGCCAGAGGGCAGCTAGGGACTTCCTATCCCATGGGGAGAAAAAGCAAAAAGGACTGAGGCTTTAGTAGGACGAATGACTTGGTGCAGAGAGGAAGAGGAGGAGGAGGAGGAGGAGGAGGAGGAGGAGGAGGAGGAGGAGGAGGAAGAAGAAGAAGAAGAAGAAGAAGAAGAAGAAGAAGAAGAAGAAGAAGAAGAAGAAGAAGAAGAAGAAGAAATGGGAATGGAAAGAGGAAGTAGGGAGACTGTTCTCACAGTTTCATTTCCATCCTAATCTGGCAAGAGAAGAGAAGGAAGTATGAGAATTGGGTGGAAAGGATAGTGAAAATGTCCCACTTTGATTTGATCTGATTCAGCGATTCCCAAAAATGTTTAAGTTTAAAGGAGGGGGGAGATTTATTACGTTGCACTTCATTGTTTAGTTAAAATTGATCTTTGCTTTTTAAGTGGAGACAAACTAGAATGTAACCTTCTCTGCATTCCCACCCCCCCCCCCAAAAAATTACAAAATCCTGTCTTTGGCAGCTGGATGGAAAGAGCAGATCTCCCAGTTCAGTCCAGCAAGCAAGCAACCCTCTGGTCTTCTGACTTGTATATGCTAGGCTTGCATGGTGTAATTTCTTAATTGGGCAGAACTGGACAGTAAACATGCTGAGTCCTAACATGATCAAAAGGTGATGTGAGACAATACCAGCTCGTCCACAGGAGGTTACCCTTGGAATGAAAGAAAGTGATAAAAGTCTTGAGCTAAGCTGCATGAGAAAACAATTAATTATAAGAAATAACTGGGAGGGGGCAGGGAAATGCAGAGACTTGCTTTTAGAAAACTGAGGTCTTATTGGCAGGGTTTTTTTTAAATATAATTAAAAAAACAGAACAACTAGGAGCAAGGAAAACATAGATTGTAACTGAAATGTCATGTATAATTGGTTGTAAATGTTCACATCTCTGAGCAGCAAACTTGATCAGCAATTTGATTATATAAGGTTGTGACTAGTAATAATTTTCCTAGCCTGCTTTCTTAAAGTTACAAGACTTTAGTGTTAGTTTCAAGATCAATCTCAGTTTGTGTTGTTTGTGAGTGTTTTTTCAGTTCCTTTCTGAAGATTGTCCCTTTTGCTCTCAGTGGGCAGGTGATTTCTAGTCCATGCTTTCAGTTTTTTTTTTTAAATATTCAAGGTTTGACACTTACCTGAAAGAATTAGGATCATTTGTTCAGATTGGTGTAATTAATTGTGCTGCGAATATATAGAGCAAAAGTGTTTCTATTGCATCAGATCCATAATCAGCACTACATGTGGCTGAAATGAGACTGGAGCACCAAGTCCCATGGCAATAATCTCTCTGCAATAATGGAAGGTTTTGCTGCTGAAGTGACAGAAAGATTTCCTTTAAACTTGCAGCCAATTCTTTCCCATGAGAAAATGACAAATTAACGGGCTGCTATATAGAATTATTTTTCTAGCGGAATTTATAACTAACCTCACAAGAGATGTGGCTGATTTTCTTTGTCCAAAGGAAAGATGATTATGCTACTAGAGGCTACCAGGACTGATAGATGGGAGGGCAGAGGGGGAACAGAGATGCTAACTCCGTCTTCAGGAAACAGAGGACTAGGTTCGACAGGAAAGGCAGAGGCAGATAGCCTGAAACTATCTGAGCTGTAGCCAGGAGAGTGAAAATTCTGAGGCGGCTGAGGTTGATGAAAATAGAGCCTCTTTAGATATGCTAAAAATAAAATGAAAAGAATCAGGATATCAATTATTATTATTTTTTTCCCTAAACATTTCCCACCTACTTTTGAAATGCAGCAGCCCCAGCATCTTATTCAGAGGCCAAGGGCTGCTCTCAGTTTCTAATTTAGGCAATCAGTTCAATACATATATTATAAAATAATAACAGTAACAATAATAATAATATATTTCACAGTTGAAATGTTGGAAAGTTTACCAACTTGCTAGTGTGATACTCAAGGGACTAGGTCCCAGTAAACAGAGTTCAGAAATATGGTGAACTGGAGAAAAACAAAATCCTAGAGATTCAAAAATGAGAAGAGAGGGAAACTGGGAAACTACCCATAGGTTACTTTAACATCTCTGCCAGGCAGAGTGCTAGAACAATTTGTCCAGCAGCTTGCAGCCAATTAGAAAAGTATACTTATTGTCAGGAGCCAGCATGGGTTTGTCAAGAGCAAGTCTGTTGGACCAACCTTATTTCTTTTTATGACTCAGTGATTAATTTAAATGGACCAAGAGAATGCTCAGGAAGTCATGTGCCTTGATCTTAGTAAAGAATTTTACATAGTCTTTTATAGTATCCTTATCAACAAAAGGTATCCACATGGATACGATAGTCCTGCAGTTGGGTGGATTTGCATCTGGCTGAACAATCTTACCAAAAATGTGCTTATAAATGGTTCTGTAATATCCTGGAGGGACATATCTAGTGAGGTCCCTCAGCACGTTGTCCCCACCAAATGCTATTCAATATATTTATAAATGGCCTAGAGGATGGAATGGGAACGATGCTTGATTTGCAGAGGACACCAAGTTAAGGGGATTAACTATTGTCTTGAAAAACAAAAATCACAATTCAAAATTACCTCAGCAGGCTTGAATATTGGGCCACGTGCAGGACTTTAGATGCCTCTCACCGTTTAATGCATCTGGGTAGGAAAAATTAAAAGCAATAGTATAGGATTGGGGAGTTTTAGCTTGGTAGCAAAATGTGTAAGAAGGATCTAGGAGTACTAGTGGAACACCAGCTACACATGAGCAAGCAGTATGATGCAGCTCTAAAAAGACAAGTGCAGAATTGGGCTGCATTAGCAGGAGCATAGGATCAGATCAAAGGAAAGGACAGTCCCATTGTAATCTGTGCTGGTTCAGCTGTACTTGAAATACTGTGCCCACTTTTGGGTACAATACTTTAATAGGGATGTAGAGAAACTGGAGCAGGTTCAAAGATTGCTACTAGGCTGCTGAGGGATTGGAAACCAAGATATATATCAAACAGTTAAAAGAACTGGATATATTTAGCCTGCAAAAGAGAAAATGAAGAAGAAAGGTGATTGCAATAAAAACATTTACAATGTTGTCCCACATAAGAAGATGTGGACCTGTCCTCTATTGAAACTGGAAGTAGAAGAGACCAAGAGGCTGAAATGAAAAGAAAGAACATTCAGACTGCATAAGGAGGAAATTTGTGACAATAAAAGCTGTTAAGCAGTGGAACAGTTTGCCTAGAAAAGTGATAAACTCTCCCTCCCTGAAGGTTTTCAAATACTGGCTGGATGACCACCTGTTGGGGATGGTTTGGTGGTTTCCTGCACTGAGAGGAGTAGAATAAATGACCTAATAAATCCCTTCTAACTCATACAGTATATGCTCTGGGTTTAAATTGAACAGCAAAAAAGAACCAAGAGAATAGCTATATGTACCTCACCAATACAGGACCTAACTGCAATAACTCCTGCTTTTCTTTCCCTCTTTCTTGATTCCCTTATCACCTGTCTCTTCTTGTCCTAGTCTCACTTTCTACCTTCTCAACTGCCAATTTGCTTGCCACAAAATTTCCATGAGAAGGAGAATCTTCACCCCTTTATTGGATGAAATAAAGTATTACCACTATACTGAACCAGCATGCCTTTATCTCTCCTCCTCTGCTCACCAGTGAAAGACAGACCAAGGTTCTGGGTGACAAAATCTGAGTTCCAGCATGAGAAATGCAACCCAGTTTCAAGGTACTTGAGGTCAGTGGCCTTAGCTGGAGACTGGCCCGCAACAAGCAGAAAATAGTCTTTTGACAAGGGTAAAATCCTGACTTCTGTAGAAGTCTTCTGTAGAACTTCTGTAGAGCTTCTCATCTTTTTCCACACCCAAAAGATGTTTAGCACCTTTTACCTTCTTTTCATGTGAAATGTAAATACTAAGGTCTCTTCCATGTTAAGGAGTAGATTTAATCAATCTACAAGTATTGTATCCCCGTACCACCTTGTTGTGACCTGCGCAAAACAGGATGAAATGACCTCTTTAGAGGAAAAACCTTTCATGGGCCTTAGCATTTCGGATAGTCAAGAAGAGTCAATAGGAAAAGTGTCTGATGGCGTTGTGTCTGACATGATGGGAAAAGCAAGTAGGCAAGATAGCCCAAAAGGAGCAGGAACAGGTAGGTCTTAGAGATGGCAATGTTTTGATAGTGTGATTTTTTTGAAGAAGGAAGGGGCTGTATATTTAGGGATTTTCAGAAACCTTTTATAAATATAGGAAGATATTACTATGTTCACAACGGAATAAATTATATGGAAGCTGGTCAATATTGCCTTGTGCAAATAATAAAATAAGATTTAATTTACTTTCTCCTGCTCACCCAAATCATATCCTTCAGATTTTCCCATAACCCACCATGACTTTTCTCCTTGGACTGATTTCCAAGATTATTTATCTGACGCCCAATAATATCTGCATTAAACAGCATCTTGAATCTCATCCTTTCCTTAACCTGGTGCCTTTGTAGCTTGCCCAATTCCTAGCCAGTATGGGAACATCTATGGGGGCATTAGGTCAAGGGAAGATTGCTATATGCCATTGGGTTTTTCATTACATATAGTCTTTTTCTTGCTGTTGCTGTTTTATTGGACATAATAAAATTATGTAATTATTATATATTACATACTTTTCCTTTCTTTTTAGGCTGTCACAGTATATGTCTCTTTGTTTTTAACTTTAGAGCAATTTAAAAGTAGAAAAACAAAAAAGAGAACTGGAGTAGCTGCATTCATTACTTCTACCCTCCAGCATCGTCAGCCCAGATTATGATTTAGCTAACTATGCCGTTCCTTCTAGTTGCCTTGTATTTCTATTGCTTTGTGTGTTTTTTAGACATGAGATAACAGCTGGATTCTGTTATTATACAAACAATTATTAGAGTTACTTCATATTTGATTACATATTTGGAGCAAATCTAATTACATGTAGAGCATAAATATATGGCTCAAATGCGGCCAATTTTATGAAAATGATAAAAGCATAAAAAGTATCCTGTACGATGGGAGTAACTGCCTCTGGAATCCAGTGTTCTGTTTTTACCGTGATTACTGTAATCCAGTGTCTATCAGAAAGAGCATATGCGTCTAATACTGAAAGTAACATATGGACTTTGTGATTAGGAGTTGTTGATGCAATATATCATCTATGAAATATATAAATTATTTTGAAAGCTGTCGTTTTTTTCCTCATATTTCATTTAGCTATCTGTTGTATGAATAAGTGCTAAGTAACACTTAGGTACAAATCTCTGCATTTTATGTAGGTATTGAAATTAAACTTTTCACAGCCAGCAGTAAGAATCCTGATACCTGTAATTTATAAGTTTCACCATTATTGATGTTGAACGATCAATAGCTGCAGAGAAGAAAGAATATGCTGGAAAATGCTTTACCCACATTAATTTGGCAATATTGCTATCACAAAATAACCTTCTGCAAACATTACCATAAATCTGGAGATGGCAAACATGTAGGGCACTTTTGTGTGTTTTTGTGTGTTTTCCTTCTTCTTTTCTGAAAGCTATTTTACTACCTATCATGGTAGACTTGCTATTAGCAGGTTTGTACAGTTTCTTGTACAATGGGAGTAATTCTTGGTAGAAAAATGGTTTTAGTGAAATAACTTAGAAACTCTTTTTACCAACATTGGTCATATCATTTTCCTTAGAAAGATTTGACTGTTGTTACAGGTAGACTTCACTTAATGACTGCTCTGTTTAGCAACCATTTGAAGTTACAACGACGCTGAAAAAGTAACATTATGAGCAGTCTGCATTTACAAATGTCACAGCGTCCCCGCGGTCACATGATCGCCACTTGGGCACTTCACAGCCGGCTTCTGACAAGCAGAGTCAATGAAGAAGCCAGCAGTAAAATCGCAAGTTGTGGTCATGTGATGACTCGCTTAGCGACTGGAGATGATTTGCTTAATGACTGCAGTGGAAGTGAAGTCATAAGCCCATCATGGTCCCGTGGTGTTTTGTTTAACAACAGCATTACTAAGCAATGGGGTTGTCTGTCCTAATTGTGGTTGTTAAGGGAGGACTACCTGTATTTGTATTCCTGGTGTCCGAGTCCCTTTTAGCAGAAGCTCATCCCATATAACTGCAAAGTCATATTTAAGCCAGCCTCCTCTACATGTCTTGCCTTGCAAAGGTAATGGGATAGGAGATTCTCAAAGTGTAGTCTTCTGGAACGGTCTAGTTTGTGTTAAAGTGTGTTCAACCTTAACTGACATTTGTTAGGTTTACATGTTGCACCATACCATAATGTTCTTTTGCTTTACATCAGAATGATGTGATTTTGGTTTATAAACCATGATTTATGATTAGGGGCTTTCTGAACCCAGCCAACTGTGGCTTAAATTATGTTTAAGAAAATATGGCTTAGCACAATGTAAACTCACCACGGACTGCCAGTAGCTTTAGAAGTGGCAAAGAGCAGTATGTTTCTGTACAATATATTGTTCATTTATGTAATAATTCTTCAAGTTGTGAATGCTGCTACTGAATAAATGAATAAGCAAATTTGGGGGAGATAAATATTTCGATTAACTCTTGTCTGTGCTTGGAATGTAGCATTACCATAATCAAAAACATCTAAGTACCAGATGTATGGCTAAGTAGTAGATGTATCCTCTGAAGAACTTGTCTTACGCTAATCCTTGTGTCCCGGCATTCTATTAGCTGATACCACACAGTGATGGAAAATAAAGAGGAAGGTGTAAACCATTCTTCTCCTCTCCGCTTGCATCCCTTTGTTATTGCTTCTGCCACTGCTGATTATATGGGAAGTGAATCACTTTTATGTATTCTAATTTGCCTATTAAGTACATTTTGTGGGCAGTTATTGGATGGATAAGAAAAATTTCTCTCTTAGGGTAAAATGTTAAAATAATAAGAACAATAAAAGATGTAGGGGAAAATGCAATAAAACCATAAAAACCACTGCCTCAATGTATGGCTCTACTGTACTAAGAAATAGTTTTGACAACAAGATATGGCAGGGATTAACTTTATGGAATAGGAGGATGCAGCAGGAACTGGTAGATAATCTTTCAACCCCTCTAAATACGTCAGAAAAAATTACCAAGACGCTATTCTTTCTCCAGAAATTCCGAGATTCAAGATTTATGAAAAGTTTACGTATCTGAAGTGGAAATGAATAACCTATGGACTTTCGAATGTTGCTGAATTTCAGCTCCCATTGGCTAGAGCCACCCCTAGAGTAAAGGTTGACTTGTAACATTTCAGAATGCAGAATTCAGCCTTCCATTCAAGTAAAAAGAAAGAACATCAAACTTGTTTTTGTGCCAATTGTGATCTCTGTCTAGAATTATTTTAGCACTGTCCCTGTCCCCAAGACATAGCTAAGCTTATTTTTTTTGTCCTGGTCCGTAGTTGTCTTTGATATTCTTTGTTGCATTAGCACAAAGTGTTCTGAAAACACGATGTGCCTCAGCTGGCTAGATGTTTCTGCTATAAGTCAGATGCTTGTAGTTCCTGAGTGCATGTTTTTTTCTTTTTTTCTTTTTCCAGTCCCAGCACTATTTTTTTTTTTAAATCTTATTTGGGACCAGTATTTTAGCTGACCCAAATTTCAAAAAGCCAGATGTAGCACTAAATCATGTATTCTAAAATGGAAACAAGCCAAAATAATGAGATGGAAATTTTAGATTTTGGATCTGGAAAGATACAAACCTGTGCATGTTCTTTCTATTTGATTGCAAAGATAAAGGGTTTTAATTTGTGTACAGATCACTTGCTAACCCTATATCCAGGCTAAGAAAACTTAATTACTACGCCTGAGCAATTATACTATAGTTTCATGTGATGGCTTAGTTCTCACACCAACTAAAATAATGCTTGGGTTTCTGCAACGCTCTATGCCATAAATTATACAACTCCATTTTGGCCATGTGCGAACCCAGACAAGATGTTTGTGAATGATTTTGTGCCGTGTTCCTATCCCCCTCAATGAGGAGGAAAGGCAGCAGTTCCAGAACAAGAATGATGGTCTTTCAAATGATGCACTCTTTGGCTGGTGTGGGTCTTCCGGGCTGTGTGGCCGTGTTCTGGAAGTTTTGTTTCCTAACGTTCCAGAACATGGCCACACAGCCCGGAAGACCCACACCAGCCATCGTATGCCGGCCGTGAAAGCCTTCAACAATACGATGCACTCTTTATTTGAACCATGATACCAAGAATATAGATGTTAGCCCTTCTTTATTTGCTTGAGTCGTACTTTGTTTAAAAACACACTCAGCCCCACATTATCATTAAGCAAAACAAGCACGTGCTTAGGGCACCAAGGGAAAGGGGGCACTACAGAGCTTTTTCCCGTAATCATGCCCACTGCCACGCTTGACATTCGTCAATTTTTTGGTAAATGTTCTTATGTGCCGTGTTTGACGTTAATCTGCATTGTTAAAAAAACATTTTCTTTGGCATGGTCAGTGACTAAAGTTAAAAATTTGGTTTGAAGGTGTCAGATATCCCATTTGTTTCTTTCTGGTGGTGTGAGAGTTTTGTTTCTGTCGAGGGGCACCATTGTTGGGCGGTGCTCAGGGCATCAATTGGCCTTAATCCAACCTTGAGCACACCAAAACAAAACCAACTATTTCAAATAGGGTTTTTTTTGTGTGTGTTTTTTGCATCTTTAAGAATAGGCTAGAAGCTATTATTCAGTGCCTGGATTCACACATCACAGTAAGTCACAGCTTGTTTTAAGCATAGAATGTTAAACAAGCTATATTTGTCTGATTCATACAGACCACTATAATTTCTAAACCACTGAGGCTGTGTATATATAGCACACTAAGCTAAAAACAAACTATATTGTAGTTTAGTGCAAGTGAGCTGTTTGTGACTCCCAAAGGCAATTTTGCAGCCCCCAGAATACCTGCATAAGCAAAATTGCTGATTTTCAATGGCATTGTTTTCCACCTTTTCTTTTCTTTTCTTTTCTTTTCTTTTCTTTTCTTTTCTTTTCTTTTCTTTTCTTTTCTTTTCTTTTTTTGCAAAAACAAAGACAAAATAAATGTTATTTGACCCATAAGCATCCCAGTACAAAACAAAACAAAAATTTGGAAAAATTAGAGGAGTTGGAAGGTTTTGTTTTCTTTGTTTTCCAATGATATGAAACAAGAAATCCTGGTTTGATGAAGCAAGGACCCTTCTAACAATTGAGCACTCATGCCTATTTTTTTTTAAAAAAAACACTTCCATTCTGAGTTGATATTGTCACACCTACCTTGTTCTCAGGCACCTTTAGGAAGATCTTAAGAGTTTCATTTGTTGATCTTTCGATTATACAGACAAGGGAGGATTGTGAATAGTCTAATTGTTCCCCACCTAGGCGGAAATATGTTTCTTTTTACCCTTTTCAACTTCATGGTCTCCTTTTAACATTGTTGAATGGTTCATTAGAAGCTTAGTTGGATAAATATACACTAGACTGAGATGAATGCTAGAAACAACGTTCATTAACAACAGAAAAGAAAATAAGAAGGTACAGTGATTTTAAGAGACTGTATGTGGCTGAGTCTGTGTATATCTTAGACTGGTTTTTCAAAACTTGTCCCTGAAAACTAGAGCCAGACAGACTCTATTTGCTTTCCATAATATTCTTACTTTTATAAGCCCAAGTTATTTTGTATCACTTCTACATCAGTTTGTAATTGCTTTGAAAACGAAGTTCTCATAAAAAGATACATTTTGCATGCATTCTCTTAAACAAACACAAATTCATAAATGATTTTTCGTAATGTATGCCTTTCCCTGTGTTGTTTTTTCTGTTATACTTTCCATAAAGTAAGTGTTTTGCCATTTTTTAAAAAATAATAAAACCGAATTGCAGAATTCAGAAAAATGCAAAACTGCCTTCCAGTTTAGTATTCAGAAAATGGAAATTAGGGTGAGATTTTTTTTTATTCAGATATGAACCACATTCATACATCCCATCACTGAACAAACTGATTAATTTATGTTTGTTTTCCTCAAATTTCTGAATTCTATAAAGACATACATTTCAAGTATTATTTATGTACAAGCAAATATCAAATCTTAGGAGTTTGTGAAGTGCCGTGTTCTTGAGGATCTAACAAATGTAGTATACATTCATCTGCTTTGTTGGTAAAATTTATAATGATAACTGTGAGAAATGGACAAGATATCTGTTATTATTGACAAAGAAATGGTAAATTGAGCCTTTGTTTTTGAAACTATCTCAAACTCGGAGGCATCGCCATGATCACCAAGGGGCCTCTAAGCAGCTCCCAGGGGCACAGGAAATAGAGAGGGAGGGAAATCTCTCTGGAGTAAGATAAGGTAAGACAGAGCCAGTTTAAGGTGGCTTGACCTGTCCAAAGTGATACTTAGAAGAGATCTTGTAGGAATGAGTGAACTCTTGCCCTCCCAGCCTTCATTACCATTACAAAAACCACACCCCGCATAGCTAATCACCTATTTACCATGAACATGTAATGTATGTAGTATGTAGTATGTAGGGGTCTGTAGAAGGGGGTTAATATGAAATAGGCGGTCGTGTAGAGTGTAACTTGGAGTACTTGGACCAATGAGGAAACAAGAAGGGATTTATGGCCGGGGGTAGAGATGTTTAAAAACTGCTGAGATCTATGTTTCGGTGTGGACTCCAGCTTGCAGCTTTTGAGTTCCACCAGCCTTTGCAAATGCTTCAATAAACTTTACTTCTGACTAACCCAGAGAAAGACTAGTGAGTGCTTGGTTCGCACATAACCAACATTGAACATTGTACAATGTGTACTTTAAACATTTGCATTTATGAAGTAGCTTGGATAAATGACCTAGAGTTAACATCAGAAACACTTATAACTGTTCATCACCCAGAGTTATAAATTATGAGTTTAATGCTTTAAATAAATCAGTAAATCCCCAATATACTCCTATATGCCTACAAAGTGATATCTCATGACAAGTTACACAGAGAGAAGAATATACCATCAATTCCTTGGATTATATTATTTATTTATGAATGCTGTTTTTATTGTATTTTAAATGGTTTTGTTATTATTGTTGTAAACCGCCCAGAGTTGCTCTTTGAGTGAGATGGGCAGTGGCTAAATTTGAAATATAAATAAATAAATAAATAAATAAATAAATAAATAAATAAATAAATAAATATTATCTTTCAATAATATCCATGGAAGCAAGGAAAGAAAGAGAAGAAGGAAAACATAATACACATATCTGGTATCTATATTTGATCCTTTTTGGGAAAGGATAAAACTAACAAAAAATCTGCGATCTCTTGCTGAAATGCAGTGTCTCACATGGAAATACCAAGAGCTCATAAAAAGTTGGCAGTTGTTCTCACAGGGCAATCTTGTCATTAGGTGAGATTCTGCCTTGACACCTGGAGGCTTGAAAAGTCTGCCGATCCCTATCTAGTTTCACTCTCTACTGCTTTTGTATGTATCAGCAGTTTGTTCCATCTAATTTTTCCCTGCTTTTCAGATTAAAAGAAATAGACAAGTCATACACAATTCCCCTAAAGCAGGGTTTCCCAAACTGTGAGGTGTACCTCCCTTGGGGAGGTGAAGAGTCCAGGGAGGCATGAAGAAACTTTTAGTTGTACATTGTCACAATAAATCCACCTTTCCCAACGTTTTATTGTATTGTTTTCATCGTTCATTTGTGTTCATTTTGGTGTTTGAATTTTTAGGGTAGGTGTGTACATTAAGATTACACTAAAGGGAGGTGTGATGGCAAAAATTTTTTAAAATCCTGCCCTAAAGTGAACACTCAGAATACTAAAATATACATATTTAATGCAGTTTTTGAGAACCAGATGTCCAAATTTAGGGGAGGTACACAGCTTAAATGCAAACTTTGTTCCAATACATACAGTAGTTTGGGAATTAGTTTGGTCATTCATACCTAATACTGAATGAATAATTGGGTTGAGCTTAATCAGACATGAATTGTGCAGGCCTGCTCTAGGGAACACAGGTAATATATGTATATCTGAGGTTATGTTGCGGGGGGCAGGGGGGAGAGAGAAGGAATATATTCTGCTCTTATCTGAAAAGAGTAATGAATTTTTGCAAGTTTAACAAATTTGTAGAAGGTACTTCATTGCTGATCTTAGTGTCAAAGTTAAAGTGCCTCAGGAGCTGTAGGACATATCAGCCATTGAGATTTCATTACTAAGTCAAAACCAAAGGCCAAACCACAGTTTAGGAATAGTAAACTAGGAATAAGAACAGAAGAGCAGAATCAGAAAAAAAAAATAATAATCCAGGAGACACAGTCAAGGAGCAGCAGGAATCAGGAAGAACTGTAGGTACAAATAGGGCCAGAGATCAAGAGAACCATACTGTACTGCCTGGGTAAATGAACTTAGTCCAGGTTGCTAAGTATGCCTATCTGCAGTCAGTGGCTTCCACATGGAGCAGTGGCCCATAAATCCAAGCAACCTTTAATATATATATTTGTATCAAATTCTAAATTTCATTTCAATACAATTTCAAGTCCTGCACTCTTAAGTGCAGATATTGTTTAGGCAGTGGCTGCCATTCAGCAGTTCCTGAATACCTCATAGACTTTTCTTTTGATTACATCAGTTTTTACAAGTAGGTCCCTCAGCCACTCAATTTGGTTGAGTTTCTATCTTAGTGGCACATTTTCTCTTTAATAATCTATTTAATTTATTCCCAGAGAAGGAGTAGATCTTTCCATTTTATTCTTAACTTGCTAGAGAAGATAGTCAATGCAAAGAATTAAAAACAAAGGCTTGGTCCCTTTGGTATAATTATTTCAAATGCATGCTTTATGCAGGAAAATATAAGAAAAATCTAGACAAGGTATCCTGTCTTGGGACAAAGGAACAGAAGAACTACGATGTCTTCAAATATTTTTATATTTGAAAAGGTGAGGCTGTGGGCATTGCTTTTACTTTGATTTTCATTATTGTTACAACTAAAGCAGTGTTTTTGAGATATACTAAAATTATCAAAACCTTAGGCTATCCCAGGAACAGGTGTTGGAAGAGATTGATGATAAAAGCTAAGGATGATCTTAAAAAATATGTTATTGTTTCCAATAATGAATCTAAAAATAAATATATACAGAAACACATAAGAGCATTAGTAACCAAATTGAGGTTTATATCTTTTCATGTTTTACTGTTAATAGCTTAACTTCTCTCTAACATTATCTAATGTGATGCCTTTACCCTTGAAAACTGATATCATTAGGATAATGGAATTTGATTTGTAATAATAGCATAGGACAAAACTGGTTCTATAATGTGGTGCGAAATCCTTGCAGTGGGTCTTAGACTGAATTGTTGCAGATGCTGAGAATCAATGGATGAGCTGGAGAAGACATCTGGTGATTTATAGAGACCAGATTTCTTTTGCGTTAAAGTCTTTAGGCTACAAATTCTATGTATAAAGAGTATCCCGAGTGAACTCAGTAGGATTTACTTATGAATAAATATGTATAAGATTGTACAGTCAGAACCAAAGTTCTCCAAAACTGACACAAAGAAAACATAGAAAGTTGCTTTGTAGAAGCATAGAATCACTGAAGAAGATATTTGAGCCGCTGAGTCCTATCTCTTCCTCAGTGGAGGAATCCTGACTAAAACATCCCAGACGAATGGCTGTCTAGCCACTATCTGAACATATTCAGTGAAGAAGAGCCCATCACTGGGTAGTTGGTCCTATTGTCAAATTGGTCTTATTGTTAGGAAGTTTTTTCCTAGCACTCAGTTGGAATCTGCCTCCCTATAATTTAAATCCATAATTCTGTGTTCTGTCCGCTGGAACAAGAGAGAAGAGATCTTTAGCCTCTTCTATGCAATATCCTTTCTGGTATTTGAGATGTGCAATCATATCTCCCCGTAGTCAACTTTTCTCCAAGCTAAACATGCTCAGCTTATTCATTGTTTCTTCATAGGTTTTCGTTTTCTAGTCCCCTGACCTTTCTAGTCCCCTGACTTTTCAAAACATGTTCCATTTTAAAAATCGTTCTTAAATTGTGGAGACTGGACATCATACTCAAGATAGGGACTGACCAAAGCAGAAGAGAATGGTAGGACTGCTCCTATAATTTTGAAACTATACTTTTCTTGATGCAGGTCACAATGGCATATATACCTTTTTACGGCCCTATCACACTGCTGATTTCAAGCAGGAGGCAATTCTCTTTTATGTTGACATCAAGCCTTGACATCACATGTGGCTGAGAATGCCGTAGCAACTGCAAATACGTTGCCAAGGAAACAGCCTTGTGCTCAGCAGGCAAGACCAATGAGGATTAAGCATTGCTATATTCTACTAAGCCTTGGTGACCTTATCAGACAGCAGCACAAGCTATTTGGTCTGCACTCCGCAGGTATCCCTGTGTCAGGAAAAAAAAACCCAACAATGTGCGGACTCGACTGACAACTGCACGTCGTGTGACTGAAAGGCTGGAGGCGGATTATTCGGACAACTGACTTCTCAAAGTGTAAGTGGCATACTTTTTTTAAAGAAAGTAAAACAAAGCTACAAACGACTATTAAGCAATTAGAGGCAATATATGTGTCTGCATTCAGTGAGGGCTGCTGATTGCAACTGAAAAAAAAGTATTTTGCAAAGTATGAACACTTTTGCTTTCTAAATAGGGAATCTGGGCTTTGAAAGCCACATTTCAGAGAGTTTTGTGAAGTAGAGGTAAAATTAATCATTGGAAGGCAGTACTTAATCCAATATGATACTGTTTCCTTCCCCAACTTTATTGGTCTGAGACCATAAAGAAATGGTTTGTATTGTATTCCTGCTCCAACTTGGTGTCCTTCAGACGCGTTAGGCTGCAGTTCCCTCTTCTTAGCCAGTTCCTCCAGCACATGTGAAAAACCGTATATTAAAGTATTGGGTTAAGGTACTGAATCTGATTGTAGTAAGACCAAATAATATACTCAACTGCAACAGAGATGTTTTTCTTCTGAGAAAACACATAATTGCTGAAATAAGCTTGTAGCCAATATTCAGCACCAATTTATTTCAACTTTTTGGTGAAAAGGCACTGAAATGTAAATTAACTGCATTATCATAGGTGGAGAGGTGTATGTTTTGCTGAAACAAATGTGATCCAATAATATCTGATTGCGGTATTCAGTTACAGCATAGATGCTTTCTGCTTTCCTTGTGATGTGTCAAAGTTTTAGAATTGCATGTTTGACTTTCTTTGTACTTTTGCTCTGCAATGGGGAGAGTTTTTTTTTTTTTTGGTCTGCGCTTAGTCATTGCTGACCCTGCAGTGACTGCTTGGACGAATCCTTGCAGTTTTCAAGGCAATTGTTTTTCGGAAGTGGTTTGCCAGAGCCTCCTTCCTAGGGCAGAGCCCAGCTGGCGTGCGCAGGAGGCGGGGTTTCCGTTGCTTCGCGCCCTTTTCGGGAGCGCGCGGTTTTTCGTGCTTACCAGCAACTGCTCCTGACTCCTTTTTGCAAGGCGCCGCCAGCATTTTTCCTCCCACCGGAGTGAGAGTCCCCATTTATCTACTCACGTGAGTTTTCGAACTGTTGGGTTGACAGGAACTGGGGAGGAAACAGGAGCTCACCCTGTTAACGCGAAGGCTGGACTCGAACCGCTGAAGCGTCGACCATTTCTGGCCAGCAACGTTCAGCGTCATTACTAGTTAAGTGTCACAAGAATGCTTTGTAGACAGGGTTCACATGTTGCTATAGCCATAATATGGCTTAGGTGATTATTCTAATTTGTAAACCATAATTTATGGCTTCACATTTTGTTAAACCCCGCCAGTGGTAGTTTATTAAGCAAAACATGGCTTAGCACAATAGATGAAACAGATTACAGTAGGATCTAATGTCATTCAGACTGTCTTGTCCGTTCTTGTGTTACATTTCCAGTTGGCAATCATTTCTCCATAAATAACGCCAAGCAGAATTTTATGGGCTACAGAATCTTTTGATACTATAATCCCCCTTCCAATTTAATCTATTATACAGACGATGATAGAAAGCCAGATGTTTGCAATGGGAACATCAGAGTTAAACACTTCAAAGTCCAATTGATTTCAAAGAGCGAGCTAATCTCCATTGAAATGAGTAGGACTGGGAAGTCCTTTGTGGTTGGCTAGGTTATTGTGATATTATATTTCTTAGTAAATCTGTTAATTTTAACTCCAATTAAACATGCCCTTGTACTGTTGTTCATGGCACAAAATATGTTGCTTCTACAAAAAAGAAAGTCATTTACAGAGGGTATTTTCCCTTTTCTAGTTTAGTGATTGTTCTGATGTACAACTTCACTGTATGACATCCTAGAATTGAACATCTGTCTGCTATATGCAACTTAACAAACCCCCAGAAAGCCATGAACTTTGACAATTTACTTCAATCTTTCAGCATCCCAAGTACAGTATTTCAAATGTAACTCTTACTTGCTATGCATATTTTCATTATGTTTCTTACTTCATTTTATTCATGTATCATAACAATGGGTCATCCTGATAACCTGCATTTAATCCATCTGCATGTGGGATAGGAAAATAATTTCTGGAACATACAGTAGGGTTATATCGATATGCAGGCAAGCACACTTTCATGCTTGTAATTTAGAAAGCTAAAATAATTTTAAAAGAAGTCTAAAACAGCTTCAGGTCAAACAAGTACCCACAATACTAATCAAATTGTTTTTTTCCAGCAGTCTACATAGAAGGTGTTGTACTGAACTTAAACATGATAGTTTTGGAATTGGTATTATGTATCTCCAACAAGCCATATATTTATGGGTTAATTAGAGATGTCCTTTTTCACATGTCATTTTATTCATAAAATACATTTTAAGACTAATCTTCCAAGATTTTTGCAATTAAAAAATAGGTCAAATGAACAGTTATAAAACATCGGTGGCAACATGCTAAAAATATTTTGCCCAATGAACTGGTATTGATTATTATTACACCTGAAGATGTGCCTTCCTTCCTCTCTGTTTCACATTGTAAAACAAGTGCTCAAAACCATTTTTTCCAACCATTTTTTAGATGCTCAAAACCATTTTTAAGTAATGGTAATTGTTGAAAGAAACAGTGCCTGCTTTCTTTTATTAACAATACAAAAACAATTGGCTGCTCTAAGTTTTATGAAAACTTTCTAGGCATTCACAGCATTAAATATAACGGTCAATTTATTAATAGAGAAAAGCATGAATCTATTTTTTATAAGGTATGGTCTGTTTATTCTAATTTTCTTTACATACATAAAGCATCCAGAAGTGTCCAGGGAACTGTAATTCAGATTCTTATTTATGGTTGCTTTTTTTCCCTTGCCTTTGGTTATACAGTTCCATAAGGAATATATTTAGGAACTATATATAAATATAAATATAAAGTCACCGAATTGAGATGTGTCTCCATCTTCTACTTTTAAATTCTCCAGGGACATCTGTTTGATATACTGTGAGAAACCCTACAGATACCTAGGTGGACTAAGATAACAAACAGAGAGCCAGTTTGGTTTAGTCACTAGACCAGTTTGGTCTAGTCACTGGTTAAGGCACCAGGCTAGAAACTAAGAGACTGTGAGTTCTAGCCCCCTCTTAGGCAGGAAAGCTGGCTGGGTGACTTTGGGCCAATCACTCTCTCTCAGCCCAACTCACCTCACAGAATTGTTGTGGGGAAAATAAGAAGAGGAAGGAGTATTAGTATGTTCACCGCCTTGAGTTATTTACAAAAATAATAAAGGCAGGATAAAAAAAATCTGGAAAAAAAACCTGACTGTCAAAGTCTGGCTCTCTTAATTTTAACAGTAACTTGGCTTGTTTACAGCTATAAGTAAAGTTTTGCAATGAGATTTTGTTATTTTAAATTTTCTTTTAAAAGATAAATGTTAAGGGTGGTTGAAAAGGTTGCCAACTTCTGACCTAAGGCAATCATATACAGCAATGTTACCATTGTTTATTAATATGTGTTATCTATCTGTCTGTCTGTCTGTCTGTCTGTCTACCTACCTATCCATCCTTTACAGACAAGCCCCTTTCAAGGATATAGGGCTGACCAGTACATGAGTGAATCTTCTGACATGGGCAGCAGACCAAGAAAAGCAGTGAAACGTGAGATAAATCTTCTTAGATCACCATTGCAAAGCAATACAATTATTGCATTGCAATACAAGATAATAAGCTTCATATACGTAGTTTATTTATATACTGGTTCAACAGTGTTTGCTTTTTTTCTCTCAGTAATTGCAGCCTGGTTAGAACTATCAGGGAGATATCAGCTGGGAAGGGAATATTTAAGACTCCCTTCTTGAAACCTCTGCTTTAAAAAGAATAAGGTCCCCCCCCCCTTTTTTTTTTTATCCGCACTCAATCATTACCGATTCTGCGGCGACTGCCTGGAAGAGTCCCTGCAGTTTTCAAGGCAAGGTGTTTCAGAAGTGGTTTGCCATTGCCTCCTTCCTAGAGCAGAGCCCAGCTGGCGAGCGCAGGAGGCGGGGTTTCCGTTGCTTCGCCCCTTTTTCGGGCGAGCGCGGCTTCCGCGTTACCACCAACTTGGTCCCAACTCCTTTGCAAAGCACCACCAGCATTCTTCCTCCCACCAAGGTGAGAGTCCCCATTTATCTACTCACGTAAGTTTTCAAGCTGCTGGGTTGGCAGGAGCTGGGGAGGAAGCAGGAGCTCACTCTGCTGCGTGGAGCTGGGCTCGAACCACTGAAGTGTCAACCATTTCTGGCCGGCAACTTTCAGTGTCATTAATCCTAAATAAACAGAAACTTCTAATGTGATGGGTAGAGACTTGCATCCTATGTGGTTCAGTTGCTGTAACTAAAAAACTGAAATAAAGTACACCACCATTTGAAAATCAAATAATTTGGTATAGCACAAGTAGGTTATAGCACTGAGATGACATTGTTTGCGCTTCTGGATGATCTGTGGTGAGATTAGGATGGTGGTGGTGCATCATGGCTTTCATTGATCTCTCAATGGCTTTCAATATCTTTGGTCATGGCATCCTTCTGGACTGCCTCAGGGGCCTGGGAATTAAGGTCATGGCATTACGGTGGTTCTTCTCCTTCCTCTGGAGTCAGTTACAACTGATGTTGGCAAGGAAAAAGAGGTCTAGTCCTAGGGCCCGCTGTCCCCACTCCAATTTAACATCTACATGAAGCTGCTGGGGGAGGTCATCTATTGGTGTGGGGGTTAGGTATCAGTGTGCAGATGATATCCAGTTATACATCTCTGCTTCTGCCCAACCAAGTGATGCCATCATGGTTCTTTCTCAGCATCTGAAGGCTGTGGGGGCCTGGATGGAGAAGAACAGGTTTAGACTTAACCCTAGCAAGACTGGGTGGCTATGCATTTTAAGTCGCCCAACCTGGGGACCTTCCATCATTAGTTCTGGGTGGTGCACAGTTTGGGGGTCCTCCTGGATTCTAGGCTCTTGCTCAAAGAACAGGAGTAGATGCCATCTGATGGGACCTAAGAGGTATGCCTTCTTTTTCACTGCCCTGTAAAACCATCCCCCTGCCCCAAGACCTGGATGACCCAGACCCTGCTGGCCATTCATAAGGCATTGGGGATTTGTTTGTCCCTCAGGCATTGGACTAGGATGTTAGGTGAGCCTGTTTTTAAAGAATTTAATTGGATGGATATGTGAGTAGCCTCAGCTATGATGTGTTTTTAGTTTTTGTTCCGTTATTTTTTGCATGTTGCTTTTAATGAGAGGTTTTAATGAGAATCACATTGTAAGCTGGGAAATCATGTAAAATAAATGAATGAATGACTTCCATAACTGCAAGAAATGCCTGTCCCAATTTTTTATTTACACAACCTTTTTCTGAATATGAATGAAGCACCTTTGATAGAGGAAAATGGACACTAAATGTAAGTAGTCAAACCAGTGTGATTCTTACATACAAACAATGAAACCAAACCCACACATAAATTCTAAAGAGTAAATGGATAGAACAACCCTTTTTTTCTTACTCGGATGAAGGCTTACATATCTTTTTTAGATAATGCAATTGCTACATTGCAGCTGTTGAAGACATCACCAGACATCAGTTTTGGCTTTGAATGCCCTGAAATTTTATCCATTTCAGTGAGACATATACAGAAAGACTCAATCTTGGCCTGGATTGTGCCCTAGGCTTGCACTCTGCAGAGGCTATCAAGTGTAGGATTCAGTTTGCCATACCACTCATCCACGTATTTGTAAAACTTTCAAGGTCATGTCATACCTGAAGCCTGGTTGTCACCTCCTACAGTTATTCTTCTTAGCCTAAGGCAACTAAAAGTATAGAAGTGAATACCTGTTATCCTGGGTAACAAACCTTAGTTATCTCAGGTACAGACGTTGTTGAAAGACCATATATTTATCACATTTTTATCCTTACCCCAAGAAGCTTCAACATATGACTCTCTCCCATTATTCCTTCTTAACAATTACTTGAGGTCGTATAGAGTAAGAGTGAGTTTGTTGTCCATGGTCACTTGTAGCTGAACTAAGGTTGCCCAGGTCTTAATTCAACATTCTTCAACACTATACCAATGACTTATGAATTGGTAAAATGATCATGACAGTTATTTGAGTTAATATCTATCAGCACAATTTGCATACTGTGACAGTGTTGATAATGTGTTTTGCAGATGAAATACTTCCTTTTTTCAGTCCTGAAGCTCCCAGTCATCATCTCGATTGGTTAATTCCAAATTATAGAATTCTAAAAGGAAGGGAGAAATAAATCACCATTGTTGCTCTCCATATTCATTTCATTTCATCAGCTTTGAGAATCTATTGCCCCCAAAATATACACTTCAGTACTTACTGTAGTCCTGAGTGCTCATATCAAAGACAATTGACTAAAGAATACAGTCCTGAAATTTACACCGTTGATTCTAGCTCTGTTCTTTGAATCAACCAAGAAAAAAATCAACTTTTGCATATCGGCCCTTCTAATATTTGAAGGCGTATGGTTCATGTGACTAAAGCTGAAGAAGGGCTGTTGCAGAAATGAGATTTTCAAACTCTCCATGTATCATAAGCCTACATCGCTTGTTGAATAAGAGTATTCCAGTAGGAGGAATATGGCATGAACACTTCTTGTTTCTCCAGTTCCCAAATGTTCAAGCATTTTTTGTTTTATGTGTAATGACTCAGGTGTTAGTCCTTCTGAATACAGTGTAGGTTATGTCAAATAAGAGGCAGGATCACACTCCTGGACATGAGCATATACATCAAATCTGGATATGCACCGACTTCAGCATTTGATGCTGGATATGAAACTATCACCTCATTTTGACTTTCACTCACCGGCCATATTTCAGGAGTACATCAATGGCAAATGCTTCTCCTTCTTCCTGGGCCAGTAAAGATTTCCAAGTATTTCATGAGCATTAATTCCAATTAGCTAAACAATTGGAATCAAAATATCAAAGAGAGAAAAGCAGCCAGACATATAGAAAAAGAGGGTAATGATGAGAACAGGAGAAACTGAAGGATGTAAAGAATGGCCTACAGGATCAGGGAGAAGTTCAGGAACAGATTAGGAACAATCTATCCATTTTTATAGCAGTTTGTCTGGACACTTTCTCTTAAGAGATGCAACTAGTATGGCTAGTAGTCCTAATGATGGAAGATCCCAGGTTGTAGAAAGCAACTCTCCAGATCTCTTCTCTTGCCTTCCCACTACAGTATATGTACTCTGGGCATGTTCACTTAGCATACCTATCCTATACACTCTTACTGCATAAGTGGACAGTTACTTAATTTGAATGTAATGTGGTTGGCTTTTTTGGTTAATTTTAATATACTTAATATACTTTTGTCCACAAGAAAGAATTCATAAAGATTAGAAAAGAAATTCAATGTGATGGGGAAAAAAACCTTAAAAGCTACATGGCAAAATCTCTGGCACAACTTTCTTTGTGAAGCAAAATAAGTACAGAACATGTAATTGCATATACTGGCTAAATAAGGTATGATCACTACCATAATGAAAGATTCGTCATTTCTTTTCTATATTTATAGAGGGTCCATAATTAAGCTGGGCTGTCAAATGTTTCAATTTATGCCACTTGAAAAGGAAATTATGTATACAGTGTTGAAGAGGGAACTTGCAGATTTTTAATAGAAAGTGGAAATATATTTTTCCTTGTTTCAAAAGAACTGACATTTACAAATGCTTCCAGAAAGTAAAGCAAAAATAAATCCTTATCATTTATGTTGTATCCTGACTATGAACACCATTTTCAGAACTTTAATTTTTTTCTTCTAACCATGTTTTCTTTTCATAGGTGTTTACATCATTTGCTTTCCTGTGTCCTTTAGATACTTTAGCTAAAGGCTATAAGTAGTACTTCCTTTAAATTTTTCTTAAGATACCACTCACATTTGTTTATTTATTTAGGTGTATACACCACTTCAATGGTGTATACTCCAAAACTATATAAAAAAAAGATTAATACAAAAACAATAACATGATCCAAAACAAACAATAATCATCATTATCATTCTGAGGAATAACACCCTCGGCAACAATCAGACATCTGTTACAGGATGGACCCATCACGGTGAAGGCTTTCAGAAGTAACCAGCCTTAGTACTTTTCCTAAGCACCAGCAGGGGCTAGTGCTGATAGACCTTGGGTGGAGCACAGTTCCATAGTCAAGAGGCTGCAATGGAAAAGACACGTCTTTTTGGTTCCTGATGGGAACACTCCATCAGAGATGGAACTTAAAGAGGGTCAATCCTTCTAGATTTTATTGTATGGTCAAAAAGCAGAAAGGAAGGTCAATAATGGTAATGAAATCATTAAGTCAGTGTGAACTTGCAGTGTCACTGTGCAGTTAGACATGTAAAAGAAATTTTGAATGGCTTGCTCTGACTTTTTCTGGGGCAACAAACAATGGGCTGGAGCCAGCCATCTCTTTTCTACCAATGCCTCTGCGATCTATCTGGAGTGTCAAGGCATTCAGATAAATCAAGATGGTGCTAGAGACCTGCACTTTGCTTTGCACCATAATGTTTTCCCCTCTTTTTAGTTACTTGAAATAAATAACTGCATTCAGATGAAGCAAAAAACTTCACAGACATCAAGAGAAGTATTTGCAGGTACATTGGTGCTGATAAACACCACATTGCCTCTCCTTAGATTAAGCTGGTAAGACAGTGGCTCTGATACATATTTTATAGCAAGCACATAATTATGCCAGTCTGGCTGATGGATATGAATGTGACTAGAGGAAGTAAAGGCTTCCTTTTGGTTTTGGTTTTGCACAAGGTGGCCTCTTCTGTATAATCACCAGTTGCATGGAAGGACTGAGGAGGGAATTTTGTATGCATTAGCCTGTATTCCACATCCTGGCATGCTATTGGCAGCATGGAATCAGCCCTGTGAATAAAAAGGAACTGCGAGTCATCTTCTTACATGGTTATGTTGATTTTCTTGGGTGTGGTATCTTAACACACCAGTTTTCTGCTCAATCACAAGTTTTGTAACTTGGTAGTTATTGTTAATGGCAATCATGATCACAGATGGGCCTTGTTGAGACATGCCTTCTATTAGCCACCCTGGGAATAGTTATGCTGAAAGTTGGGGAAGTTTATTCATCTTGACTGAGCCACTGTTTAAGAACTGAATAAATGGACACTAAAGAAAAGTCTACTGGGCACAATGTAACTTGATTTTTTTAAAGGGAAAGGGAAAAAATGAATGGATGTAGATATAATGAGCTACTGGAAAATTCCTGAAGTAGTAGTGTGGCTGCAATTTTCATAAAACTTTTAGGGACTGTTCTCTTGTGTCAAATCTTGAACAGGTTTACTTATTTATGTAGAAATAAGCCAGATCTAACTGCCTTGAACACAGGTGCTTCCTTCTGTGGCTGGTTTCATACAATATGGTGATGATCACCTACTAAGGTTCATCTGTTGTTATGCTGGGCTATGCTATGGTAGGTGCCTAATCCATTTCTCTGATCAGTCCTGAAGCAATTGTGCCAGTAGGAGAGGAAATAAAATGATCAGAAGGGGATGTATGTGTGTGGGTGGAGAAATCTTACTTGGCCTTTGAAAAAGGTTTCTTTTTCAGCACTTGTGTGCTGCAACATTATTTCTCTAAATGCCAGTGGCTGGAGAAAGAGAAATGCCATTGCCTTCATATCAATCCTAGCACAAGGTATTTTGATGCCAGAAGCAGAGTACGAAAACAGTTCCTACACCCATTCATGGGTTCACTATGTTAAAAGAAAACTCAATTGAAATATTATTTCACCCACTCTCTGGTCTTCTGCTTGAAACCACTTGGTTCATGTTGCTTTGCAGTACAGCTGGACCTACGCTGTACTCTGCTTCAATCATCTGGCTGCCTAGCACTGGAAAAAAAAAAATGTTGAGAAAATTAGATGGATCATTGGCCTGATTCAGTATGGTTCTTTTGTTTTGTTAGAATGCATATAATGTAGGGACTGGGATTAAAGAGAAGAGTCCATTTAACAATTGGAAGTGATTTCATTCAGTATCTCTCAGCCCGATTTACCTCTAAGGATTTTGGTTGTAGGGATAGTATTGGAGAAGGGGATATTATGTACATCGCTTTGGGTGCCCTAATGAAAGGCAGGGTATACAGTACCTTTAAAGCATAAACAGATGTGTGATATCCTTTGGACTATTCACTTTCTTGTTCTTAGAATCATAACATTGAAAGGTACAATGGAACTAGTCTCGTGTAACCTGTTGCTCATTCAGCCTCTGTTGAGAGAACTCCAGTCAAGGAGAACTCACTACTTCATGTGGCAGCTTCCTTGTAGAATCCATAGGTTCTGGTCTGGTCCTCTAGAACAATAGAAAATAAGCCCATTTCCTTATTTGTGAGACAACCCTTCAGATATTTGAAGACTGCTATCATATCCCCTCTCAGTTGTCTCTTCTATAGACTAAACATACTCAGAGCCTTTATTTCTCCATAGTGAGTCTTCTTCTCAACTTCATCTAATTTGTCACTGTTCTTTATGGAGTGTGGTGCCCAGAACTGGACAAAGCAGAGTATAGCAGAACAGTTATTTCTCATGATCTAGACTCTACCTAAGATAGCATTTGCCTTTTTAGCAACTGTGTTACATTGCAGGCTTATGTTTAATCCACGGTCAAGAAGGATACAGGGATCCCTTTTATATGCACTACTGCCAAGCCAGATTTTCCCCACTCTAGACTACTGCTTTTCATTTTTCTCCTCAGATGCAGAATACATTAATTCCTACTGAATTCCATCCTATTTCTTTCAGCCCACTGCTCAAGCCTGTCTAGATCTTTCTGAATCTTCTCTCCCTTTTTTTGGAATATTATCCACCCCTCTGAGTTTTGTGTCATCTGCAAACATAAGTATCCCCTCAACTCTCTCATTCAACTCATTGACAAAAAGTGCTGAGCAGGACAAAGTCCTATGGCACTCTACTAAATGTTTTCCTCCAGTAACAACCACTCTTTGTGTATGGCCATTCAGCCAATCGTGAGTCCATCACACAGTATTATCTAGCCCAATGTTTCTCAGTCTCAGCAACTTTAAGATGGGGATTTCAACTCCCAGAATTCCCCAGCCAGCAGAAACACTGATCTAGCCCATATATTACCATTTTATGAAGGGGGACATCATGGGGCACTTTGTTAAGGACTTTGCTGAGGTCCGGGTACATTGTGTCTACGACATTTCCTTGATCTACCAAGTTAGTTACTCTATCTTCAAAGGAGATAAGGTTAGGATTTGTTTGCAACAAACCTATGCTAGCTCCTGGTAATTGTAGCATGCCCAGCACAGATCTCAAATTGACATGTCTTTAGTTTTCCAGGTCTGTCTTTTCCCCCTTTTTGAAGATGGAGATAACATTTGCTTTTCTCCAATCTTCTGGGGCCTTACTAGCCAGGAGTTACTACCAAGAGCTGTTCCACAGTCATCTCCACTATTTTCTTCAGTATCTTTCTGGCCCAGGAGACTTGAATTAATTTATATTAGCTTTGCTAGACTTGCAGCAAAGGTTCCTTTTGAGATAACAGCAACAAAGCCAGAGCATGATCAGAAATATGTTCAGAACTCTCACAAACATAGCCCAATGCCTCTAGTGGAACAAAATGTGGCCCGTGATGATACCGTGTACATGTTAGTGATCACGTACTCCCAACTTCTGGCAAAAGTTATTGGAACACAAATCATTACATTCTGTAAATGTACAGTATTTGCTAAATTTTAAACACTTTTAGAATCAAAATATATTTAAGATATTTAAAGAAATTAATAAAATGGGGGGAAGCAATTACAAATGAAAGTCGATTAAAAATGTGTAATTGTTTAAGGAACATTTATGGCAGTACTTCTATTTTTGAGTTTTTTTGCTTTTACTCAAAATGTTTTATCTTCTTTGTCTTTCCAGAGCTTTTCCTTTATTCTAATCTCATTTTTCCAAGTTGGAGTACCTGTTGCTCTCCAGCTGTTTTCAAACAACTTCCATGGCATGGCCAGTGGTAAACAATCACAAGTTCCTTCTCACACATCTGCTCATGATATAGCCATATATTTATCCACTCACTTTAATGTTCTCTGCACATTTTTACCTATCAGGAAATCATTTAGGCTTGGGTGAGAAGAAAGTACAATATCAATATAATCTTGAATATCAGCCATTCAGCTGTAACTGATAGCACCATCTAATCTCTTTCAAGTGGATCTTGATTCCAAATGACTTCATGGATGCATCCATGTAGCTTTCTTGGCAGCGTGTTACTAAATAAAACTGCATAATTTGTTTTTATGTCTTCATAGCACCATTCTTGTACATTATACTGTACAGAGGATAACAGTTGGAATCCCTGCCTCAGGAATTTGCTGTCTAAATTTGGCACTGGGGAAGCAGAAATGGAAAGGAGTGCTAGCAGGGGGACAATGGAGAAAATATGCATTTATTTTTATTATTGTCTTATTGATAATCACAATAAGCCAAAGTAGACCAAGGTTTCACT
This sequence comes from Python bivittatus, assembly GCF_059951505.1. Taxonomy (NCBI): domain Eukaryota; kingdom Metazoa; phylum Chordata; class Lepidosauria; order Squamata; family Pythonidae; genus Python; species Python bivittatus. Next base: position 9,070,339 of record NW_028277097.1, read on the forward strand.
GGGACACAGTGAAATTGTCCCTAGAATTGTTTTTGAAGGTTAAACATTTGAATGCTTATCTGGACCATTCAACTTGAGCAAATCATGTTTGGAGTGCTACTTAAAATATTTTGGCACCCTTCTTTCTTATCCATAAATTCTTTCTAAAGGAAAATATGAGTTACTTTTCTCAATTTTTTCATGGACAAAAAATGTATTTTGAGAGTGAAGAGCTTTGTTAACACAAGTGAACATTGAAAGTTTTCAGGAATGAAGTATAATCATCAGCAAAAATGTGTTTCATCATCCTATTTGTTTTTATTCTGAAAAGCTTCATTCATGTGCCCTTTTCATTAATATTATTTTATTTAATTCCTTAAATTCATGTTTTGTTATTCACAGTTATACAAAGAACTGATTCCTGGCAGCTGCCATTTTGTTTTCCCAAAATAATCAGTTTCTCTCATCATCAAGCAGCAGCATTTTACTGAGGTTGAAGTAGAATTAGAGCAACAGTTCTGTTCCCAGGTGGATATTACTAAAGCAATCATCTAATTTCAAGAACATGTGCTTACATTTACTTTTTTCCATTCTGCGTTATGTGCTTTATACTTTGGGAAACCAATGGACATGGACTTGGTTTTTATTAATCATTTGCAAGCCACTCTGGGAACCTTTTAATTTCAGGAGTAGAATAATGATGCTTTAAAGGATAAATTAAATAAATAACCAGGACATTCAAAGAGAATAAAATAGGAATGCCAATAATCAGCTGCCAAAAGGATCTTGGCTGCTTCTGAGGAAGATAAGCCTCTCCTGCCATTGAATGAGTAGTTGCAAATAGCCAGAGCCTCATTAAAAATAATTTGTTACTCTTACCATTTGTTTATAGAGAATGGAAACTAAACTGAATGGGCCCCATTTGGCTCAATTTTCATTTGTTATAAAATAAATGTATGCCTCCTGTTTTCAGCTTTTCTATACAGGATGTGCTAAGCAACTGGAACCATTAAGAATGCAATCTTCAAAATTGTTCTATTCGTACTGAGCCTGCCATTGATAAGGAAAGGGGGAGCTCATAGAAAAACCTAAATGAATTAGGAAAGTAAAAGGAATGATACAAGAAAACTGTTACCTCTTCAATGTGAAAAGAGAAAATTATAATTTTGCAGAGCTAATCATCAGGTGGAAGATGATCCACCCAAAGTTAGCCCTTTCAGACTAGGAATCTTCAACAACAACAACAAGAAGAGGATTCCTAACATCTTGGAATCACTTTTGGATGTTTCCTTGTGTGTTGCTGAAAATTATTTTGATTTTTTTTCCCAGCATGGTCACATCTCCCTTGCAAGTCTTTCTGTATTGCCTCATCATGATGGTGGGGCTATGTTTTTGGAGGGATGAGCAAAGAACACCCCTAGCCTAGTCATCCAAGGCATGAAGATCATCCCAGCTGCTCAGCTAAAGCAAGCAGGCACCCATACTGGGTAACAGCAAGATAGAAAGATGCTAAAGGCAGATGATCGCTTTGGTCACAACAGCAAACCCATAATTTCATACTATGCAGGAGAAGGCAATGGTAAACCACTTATATTTTACCAGGAAAACCACATGTATAATTACAATAAAATGATTGTTGATATACAGCCTCATGATGGGCCCTTCAGGTTAGATGTCACTCAGCTTGCTATTGAGAAAAAGCTGAGGATTTTTCAGAGTGCTAGTGGTGTTTATAATGCAATAAATTAAAGTTTTCTAGATGTCTAATTGCTGATGTTGCCATACAGGAAATGGTCAGTTCAACCTTCTGTCTCTTTAAGCAAGCAACATATACTGCTTTGATTTAGAGACTGGAATGCCAAAACTGGAAATAGTAAGGAGGAAAATGTATGGACTGTGTGGCCATGAAACAGAAATGGATAACCAAATAACATATAAATATATGGTCATCACCAGATGGAGCACACAGAAATCAAATTGACTATATTATTGATACAAAGAGCTAACAAACTGCTTGTGTGCAAGTTCCAAGTCAAACTAAAGCAAACAAACAATGCCAAATGGTTTCCACAATATTATCTTGAACATATACAGTACCCACCATTTTCAAGGAGAACATCAGGAATCCTTCTGAAATCTTGAATCTCACTGTTAGGAAATCAGAGGAACAGTGAGATGAAATCAAAGAAGTTGTTAAGAATGAATTTGAAAAGTGATTGCTAAAGACCAAGAAACAGTAGAAAGCAAACTGGATGTCAAATCACAGGGTGGAAATTCCCCAGCAGAGAAAATAAGACAAAGAGAAAAAAGACAAAGATCTCAGAAGGAATGTAACAAGGAATTTCAGAGATCTGTTAGACAATACAAGGAGCACTACCATTGAAGATGGAAATAGATACAGAAAAACAAGGAGAGTAACCAATTCAAAGAAGATCGAACAAAGATGAAAGGAGTATGCTGAAATTCTGTACAGTAGAGATGTCAACATCCAAGATACCTTAGAATATATTCCCTATTTACAAGAACCTCCAGTACTAGAAGATGAAGTTAGGGTGAGGACATGGCAAACTGATGATGTCCCTGAAGAAGTGGGAACGACATGATGGCTGAAAACAGCGACTGATGCAGGATCCGGGCTGGCAAAATCTCTCCGGAGAAAGGAGAGATTGTGAGATCAGCCACACATACTCTAGACAGCTGCTCCTCAGGAGTAAACAGCAGGAACTAAGGTTTTTGTGGTCTGTTTGTGAGTTGGGCAGCTGGGAGTTGAGGGATTCCATCTAAGTTTACAGTCGTAATGTAGCCTATATGGACATAAGGTTTGGCCAATCCTCATTTCTTAATCACTTTTGCAACTGATTTTTTATTGCCTTTTAAATTTTGAGATCCTTCGGAATGACAAGTTTTATGGCATTCACTGGGTAAGTTTCTTTCAATCCTTAACAAAATAAGTTTTAAATACGAATTTAAGGATTTAGAAAGAAAAAAATTCTGGATTAAACAGCAAAAGGGTGTTTAGGGTGTTGATTTTGGAAAGTTATAAATGGACTAACGGTCCAGATGGATTTGAAATAAGATTTTGAAATTAACTAGAAAAATCCTTCCCATGTGAAATGGCTGATGGTTTGAAATTTAAAAAAAAAATGATAGGATGGGATTTTGAAGTTTGGACACTAGAGGGAACAAGAAGGAGGAGTTAAAGATCATATTTAAAGGAGAACACCTAAAACAGAATGGAGCAAAGTACTTTAACATTGGATGTATTGAAAAATATTTGTGAACAATGGACCCAGAAGTTAATTTTCAGAATGTCTGCCATTATAGATAGGTGGTGTGCAAATGATATTATGGAAGAGAAACAAGTTCTACTGAACAAGGCTGAAACTGATTTAAATGTAGATTTAAAAATAACAGGCTACAAGAATGATATGGAAAAAGATAAAATACTGGATATACAAATGGAACCAGATGATGATGTTTTAATAACTGGAAGGGCTGAACTGGCAGAACTAGCTGAAATACTGGATATACAAATGGAACTGTCTGATGTTTTAATAACTGAAAGGGACATACAGATAATAAACTAGAAGAGTGACTTGGACAACTTTCGTATACTGAATTTACACAAGAGACCTGTTAGAGTTCTGAAGGATTTTATGAGAAAAGATAAAGAAAAAATGAAAAGAAATCAAGTTCCAGGACAGCGTTTGAAGGGATTAAAGACCAAGACTGTTAAAAGTAAAGGGAAGGAATATAAAGTTGTTTTATTTGATCAAGGTTAAAATAGCTATGTTGATATCTCTGGTAACCCTGTAATGGATTTTTGCTGACTGGGACTGAATGATGAGGTTTTAAGGTTCTGTTTATAGATGGGATATGGGAAGAAGATTTCATTTGTGGTATTTTAAGTTTGATTAAAGTTAAAATAGTTACGTTGGTATTTCTGGTAACCTTTAATGGAATCTTACTGGCTACTGATGAGGTTTTAAAGATTTGTTTTTAGACAAGAGATGAAATATAAAAGTAAAAGGAAGGAATATGAAGTAGGTTTATTTGACTACTTTAAAATAGATATGTTATTTCTGGTAACCCTTAATGGACTTTTGCAGATCAGGATTGAATGATGAGATTTAAAACATTTGTTTATAGATAAGAGATGGGATACGGGATGAAGTATTGTATTTATCAGCATATATAACATGCACTTTTTCCCCTAAAATTTGGGGCTGAGTGTTATATGCCGACACTCAAGCAGCAGGGCTGGGAGAGGGGAGCCTTCATTTGAGCCAGGGCTGTAACCGGGGCAGCTCCGCAGAGCAGGAGATGAGCGGCGCTCCCCTGAGCTCCCCACAGCAGGAGGTGAGCAGGGGGAGAGCGAGCAAAAAACCTGTGCTCCCCATTGCTTGCGCCTGAGCTCCACAGAGCAGGAGGTGAGCGGCGGGGGAGCGAGTGGAAACCTGCCCCCCCCGCGCTTGTGCCTGAGCTCCACAGAGCAGGAGGTGAGCGCCAGTTTTCGCTCACTCCTCGCCGCTCACCTCCTGCTCTACGGAGCTCAGGCACGAGCAATGCAATGGGGACCGCAGGTGTTCACTCACTTCCCCACCGCTCACCTCCTGCTCTGCCGAGCTCAGGCGCCAGCGATGGGGAGCGCCGGTTTTCTTCTTTCAAAGAGGTAGTTTTTCTTTCATATTATGTATTTACCTTATAAGTGGTATAAATATTAATAAACAAAAAGTTCAGAGCTCCCTTTATTTTGCTTCCAAGTAATTTATTTTAAATTTAAGTTTTTTTACTCAAACTTCCCTCTTAAAATTAAGATGCGTGTTATACGCCTGTGCGTGTTATGCCCCGAAAAATACGGTAATTGTTTTATTTTAAGAGATGGTGATAAGTTGTTTATACCTGTTGTGATGAAAGGGGAAGTTATTTTCTTATACATTTCTTTTCTTTTCTTTTTTATATTTTTTCTTTCTCTTTCTATTATTCTTTTTTTCTGCATTTTTATTTTTCTATTCTTTTATTCTTTGCAGTTTGTATTGTTTTTTATCCGCATGACTGTAATACCTAATAAAATCATTATATAAAAAAAGATGAAGTTAGATCAGCACTCCATCATTACCAAATTAGAAGGCTAGAGGGATTGATGGAATATCTAAGAAATATGCCCAGCAACAGAATAAGAAAAGTAAAGATTTAACCAAACTATGCCAATAAATCTGGAAAATAACACACTGGTTAACAAATTGAAAAAGGGCAGTCTACATACCAATACCAAACAAAGGACATTTAACAGAACATACAAACTATTGCATTATATCCTTAATTTCGCATGCAAGCAAAATTATGCTTAGGATCATCCAACACAGTCCTATATGAAAAGGGAAATGCCAGATATTCAAGTTGGTTTTAGGAAAGGCCAAGAAACAAGAGACATTACTGCTAACGCATCCTGGGTAATTGAGAAAGCCAAAGAATACCAAAAATAAATCAATATGTGCTTCATTGATGGCAGGGGAGCAAGAAACTAGGGAGGGTCCCTTCTGAGACATTTGCCACACCCCCATTCCTTCTATGGGCTAAGCTGCCTCTTATCTGACTGTTGCCTAGTCTGCAGCTCTTCTGCCGCCTCCTCCTGTTTCCCAAGGACATTTTCACAGACATTATAGTAATTACACTGTGTCTGCCTTTTTCTTTGTCTTGTCTTTGAAATGTAGTAAGCCAAAAATATATAAGCTGTGGTTCTGCTTTTGCTCAAGGCTGCTCAGCAAGCTGCCAATGGTTTGCTGAGAGTCTGATGTACACTGTTTTATTGTTTGCATGCTTAATACATTTATATTGTATTTTCAAAGTGATTTGGTTGCTTTAAGTGAGCGATGTTTTGGCCACAACAGAATGGAAGTGTGCAATAGGGAGTCCTCCATCTAGCTAGGCATACTAGGCATACTAGGCATAGGTTATACTTCATCCTATAATAGTATGAAACTTGCCAGTGGTCTGACCAACGCTCTGCTATAGTCATAGATGTGTCCTGGAGAAATACCAGATGATTGGAGGAGAGCTGATATTGTCTCAAACTTCATAAAAGGGAGAAAGGAAGACCATGGGAACTGCAGTCAATTAGTACACTGGTGCCTGAGAAGCATCTTGGGCAGATCATAAAGATCAGTGAATAAGGAAGGATAAGGACAGACAAAAGGAATTTTTTTTTACATGTGTAATTCAACTTTGGAATTCACTACCATGAGTTGTGGTACTGGCTACCAGCTTGGCTGGCTTTGAAAAGGGGTTGGATCTTGGAAGTCTTGGGGATCAATGTCTATTAGCCTTAGATGGCAGTGTGACTGCCTCTGAAAGCCATCTGGTGGAAGGCAAGCGGGGTTCCTTGGTTGGCACTGTGAGAACAGACTGCTGGACTAGATGGCCAAGGATCTGATCCAGCCGGGCATTGCTTATGTTCTTACGTTATGAAGAAACGAATCTGTAAGCAGCCTGAAAACACTGAAGTAATTACTGGAAGTCAGCATAGGTTTGGGAAGAACATGTCTTGCCAGACTCATCTCATACCATTTTTTAAACCAGATACTCTCTTAGTAGATTAGGGGAATGAGATTCCTCATCAAACCAGAGTGAGATGTCAAGTGGGATGCAGTACCACACGGTCCAGTCCTGGGGCACATACTTTCAAGATTTTATTAATGTCTTTGAAGAAGAGATGAGAAGAAAGCTTATCAAATTTACAGTAGGATAGCTAATATTTTAGAAGACAGAAACCATTCAAAATGATTTTGATAGTGAAATTGGTCTAAAAATAACAGAACAAAATTTAATGGAGACTAATGCAGCGTTCATCCATTAGGAAAATAAAGTCAAATACCCAGCTATAGGATGGGGGATACTTAGCTTGGTAACCCCATAGTGCTTGAGAAAAGATTGTTGAAACTATAGTTGATCATAAGTGGAGTCAGCACCCTGGCGTGGCTGCTAAAAGATATATACAGATTTAGGGCACATCAAGGGAAGTATACCTTCCAAACCCTGGGAAGAAACAGTTTCATTGTATTCTGCATTGGTCAGATGCCACCTTGAATACTATTTTCAGTTATGGGCATCACAATAAGAAAAATGCAGATCAACCAGAAGAGGTTCAAGGAAGGGGAAAGAGGATGATCAAATAACTGGAAACGCTGACTTGCAAGAGAAGAACTGGGTATGTTTTGCCTTGTGAAAATATTCCAATTGAATGTTATGAACTGGGCTTGGTGACCTAAATGTCTCCTTCCAATTCTGTGATTCTCTATGTGTACATATAGTTACAGGTAGAGAATCAAGCACACATAAGCTTAGCTTTTCTCTCTTCAACAACTACTTTCAGCAAACTACTGAAGGTCACTGACTCTGCTTTAGAAGTAAGGATGAAAAGCCTCATTTCTTCTGCAGGAGAGTGAAGCCTCAGCTCTTTGGGATAATCTAACAATTTCGTGTAGGTGTTTAATTATTGGAGGCTCATTATCTGATACTTGTTTCTGTCTTCCAGACATGAATAATTGGTATTCTTCAGCAACTGAATGGTACAATGGTAGGAAGAGTGGAAGCACAGTCACCATTTTCTGTGCTGTTGTATGTAATGCACCAAAATGGCTAGTCGTGAAAAATGGTTAATCATGGGGGGGGGGGGGGACCTACCTTGAGTGTGGTGCTTTTTTTCCATGAGAGTTTTCCAGATGAACATTTCTACATGCTATTCAATAAGTGTCAAGAACTCTTTCTGGACTTGAAGAAATTTGAAGAATAGAAAGCTTCCAATGGTCTTGTACAATTGATTTAATTAATTTACAGGGCCTTGATGTTTCCATTTTTCTCTTAAAATATGTACTGTGCTGCTTTATCTGCAAATTATGACAATTTGCTGTGAAAACTTGTTATAATTCATGTACATACATGATTTAATTCTTCAAAAGAAATGAAGCCTGTTTCATATGATACTGTAGATTTGTTCTTTCACATATAAAGGTTTGTAAGATTCTTTTGCTCCATGTATATTGTTAGTCGAGATAGAGAGGGCACATTAGACTAATGAGAGTCTGTGTCTTCCTTTTCTAACATAAAAAAAAAAGGGATTGGACAATAAATTGGATTTACAATAAATTGAGAACTTAAAATGGAGAAGCCTGCAGTTAAATTCCCATTTATTTGTTTGATTATCAGATCTGGGAGGCCAACCAATTCCCAAATGACTTTGGGCAGCTTACACACTTAAAAAGAAAAAGGAAAAGAGAAAGAGAAAGAACATGTATGCCCAGACAAAATCACAAATTACATTGCAAAAAACTGCCAGGGGCTCAACAAGTAACCTAACCCCAGGCCTGAGACCAAAGTCAGGTCTCCAAGCACTTGCAGAACCCTGGTCTGGTACAGTTGTACAAATCTTCAGGAGGATATTGTTCCAGAAGGCAGGCACTATGACAGAGATGGCCCGTTTTTGGGGTCCTTTTAGATGACATGGTTTAAATGAGAGGACCTGGAGTGCCCCCATTGTGCCTGATGTTATTGGCTGGCCAGAAATCACTGGAGACTGGTGATGCCTCCAATAACCAGACCCGATGCCACAGAGGGCTTTCTAGGTGACAATCACCACCTTTTTCAGTCCTAAGTGCATTTCCTATCAGTTTATAAATTTGTTTGTAACAATCTGCAGGAAAACCTGTATGTATTTTCCATGCATTTCTCCTAAGGTACAGTTTTTTTCAAGACTTTATCTTAATATACATTTTGGGTTTGTGTCTGTGTGTGTGTGTTTAATTGCCAGCCACCAGAAATTTCATGTAAGCGCTCCCCATATGAAGTACTGATTTGGACAGAGTAAATTAGATGTTGAGATAAAGATGCAGATCAAACTAATTTTTCAAACATCTTTTTATAGGCAAGACTAATGTGCTCTTGCACAACATAGAATTAACAGTTATTTGCTTAGGTGCCTTTTTGAAAGAATTTGAACCATGGGAAACAGGCTCACCCATGGATATTAGTCATGGCATTAGATGAACACAATGAGTTTCTATCTACATAGCAAAAGGTTTTCTAAAGTAAAGATTCAGGAAATTACAGGACAATCTTCCTCTTTAGATATTTAATTTTATGTATTCTTTTGGTTTATGTTTATTCTTCATAAAAATAACACAGGGTGGTTAACAGTAATCTGAAACCATGAGGAAAACATGAATAAAAATATCCATAAATAATTGAATAATTAATCTTTAAAAACCAACAATAGGAACAAGAAGGTCTTTGTTAGTCAGGTAGAATTCACCCATGACACTCTTTTTAGGAATGGACATTGCACATTTGTGGGGCACCACAACACATGGTGTCACTAGTAGGTCAGGACAGGCTCCCGCCTTCATCTAAAAGCACCAGAAAATTAATAAAGGGAGAGATGTTCTTTATGTGTTTATAGTTAAAAGAACATTCAGGGATATGGTAATATAATACAGGTGCCTGCAGCTGTAAATGTGTTCATCATTACATCTATGATCATAAATTATGTTTGCTGTTATTGGATTAGAAAAGACACATGCATATTGTCTTATCATTTCCCTTCTGGCTGGGAACTGCTTTAAATGCTGATCTGTGTGCGGGGTAGCGGCATCTACAAAGGGGCAGTAAAAAAACTGGAGATGGTAGTTGCAGCAGCTTGATTGAAGTCCCTCACCTTTGTACACACACGTGACATCGATGCATATGCAAAAGAAGCATGGCTTCAGTCATGCTGCTGCAACCACCATCTTGACTTCTTTGATCCTTCCTGCAGAACCTACTGGTGTTGACACAGTTATTTCCTAAATTAAGAAGCCAAGGTTTTGACACTATCCATATTTTATCTTCTGTTGTACGCCACCTTGTAATCTAGGAGTCTGCTACTTAGATTATTAACAGAGGAATCAAAATTCTCCAAGGTTTGCCTGCAATGTTTTGGGGGCAAGTAGATCAAGTTTGACAATACTTTAATGTAGGTGAAGCTGAGGTTTCGAAAGAGCCATGCTTGATCTGATAGTTCTGACTTTGCTTCCCAAATATATGGAAATGGCAAATTATAAAACAATTTGAAGAACTGAGTTCTTCCACTACCTAGTCAAAAGCCTTGACCCTGAAATTTCAAATCTTATGAAGTAAAAATTCAAGGAAAAATAGGGGCCAATGATTATGCTCATAAACTACAATACAGGTAGTTCTCACTTAGATTTGAGACTGGCATCTCCATCACTAAGCACCACAGTTGCTAGGCAGAAAATCATGTCACTGTGATGGATGGCCTTACAATATCACTTCCCATTTGATCGTTCAGCGAGTCACCATGGTCGTTAAGTGAAACATCATGTGTCCGCAACTTGCAATTTTACTTCTGTGTTCTCCATTAACTCTGCTTGTTGCAAACCAATTGGGAAGCATACAAATGGCAATCATGTGACTATGGGATGCTGCAATGATCATAAATGCATGCTGGTTGCAAAGTGTCCGAATGGTGATCATGTGACTGTGGGACACTGCAACAGTCATAAATGCAAAGATTGGTCACAAAGCTGTTTTTTTACACTGTCATAACTTAAAACGGTCACTAAACGAGGCAGTTGGTAAGCAAGGACTGTATGACTGTATGTCATACTCTGAGAACAGATGGACATGACCAAAATCATTTTTTCAGCATCCACTAAAATAGTTGTTTAATTTTGTCCTACGATACAGCCTAAAAATAATCAACACCTTTAAAGAAACACAGGGCACACACAGGTTATCACAGAAAGCTTCATATGTCAGTGATTCTACTGCAGTGAAACTGCTGATGCTTTTGCTGGTGTTTCTTGTTATCGGCTGCTATATTTCCACTATAAAGATGATGTGCAAGGTAGAAATAGTAAACTACAGAACATATATCTCTAACGTAATTTCTCAGCATTTGTAATATGTCATCTAGAATTAACTGGCAGTATTCCTGTACATTAGAACAAAAGGCAACAAGGAATCCATTTTGACTAGTCTAAGAGAAACAGTATTCATTGAAGGAACTGAGTTAATATCACCAGAAATGTGAGCATGATTTTTTGTGTAGGGAAAAATAATGTTAACATGAATAAAAGATATAATAAAACAGAAACAAAAGTAAAATAATTTGAATTACCCAAGCTCCAGTAATTATTGGTGGCAATATCATAAATGAACACTTGTGTCACTCGGCATCAGTGCATATATCAAAATCAACCTGAATCACATCACATCACATCAGAAACAAAGCTGATAGGTCTGTATGATTCTGACTACCACAGTTAGAGTGGCTCTCAGTTCAAGAACAACTTGGAAATTCCCTGTCAATTTGGGGGCCAATTCAGTCAGTTGATCTACAGTTCCCTGACTATGTCTGTGAAGATTTAGGCTTGGAGAACCATCCTCACTTATGACAGAGGAAGTAAATAAGAGTATGGGAACATTTGCTTTTGAAGTCTTACTATTCCTTGGACCTCCCTGATAAACCCAATTTCATCATAGTTGACGGCTACAGGAATGATGAAACATTAAAATATGGTATGTTGGTATATCTTATTTTTATTTTCCATTATGAATGTTTGTGTGATATTAAAGGTATATTAGTTGGGGATCGGAATGTACATGTATGAAGAAAATACCATGTTATTGGCTAAGAATCTGAATAATTTGCAGTGAATGTTAGATTGTAGATGCACAAGAAATATGAATCTGAAAAGTATCAAAACCAAGATGAGTTTGACATGGAAAATGGAGTGAACCTATACAAGAACTAAAGCAAGTAGATGAATTGTGTACCTTCATAGACTGTTACTAAGGATGGGGGAATGAATGAATGAATGAATGAATGAATGAATGAATGAATGAATGAATGAATGAATTTTAAGATGTGTAAATACTGGTAGAAAAGCAGTGAGCAGGATGTAATCTGCTGCAAGGAATGAATGTTGAAAGAAGTGAAACTGGCTATACATAAGAGCATACTTTGCCCACTTTGAAATATGGAATTGAATGCTGAGTACATCAGGAGAGACAAAATAATTTGAATGCAGTGGGAATGAAGTACTTAGAAAATACCTTGGTGAAATAAGAAGAGGTGAGAGACAAGATGAATAGGTGCTGAAGGTACACTGAATAGAAACATGAGTAAACTAGCATGTGTCATGGAGAAATTAGCTACCAGCCATAAAGAACCAAAGCAATTGAAGATTTGCAACCAAGTTTCTTTATTGTTATGCAAAGAAATACATAATCACGGTGCCAGAAGCCGTGAACACTCTAGAAGCAAGATTATATAGAGGTGGGAGGATGTTATGAATAATGAATATATGAATACAAAGCAATGGGGGCATAATTTGAATAAGGTGGACAGATGACCCTCAATGTGGAGATGATGGTGCCTTGAAACCATCACTCAAAAGCTCTGCTTCCCACATTAACTTATCAGTAATGCAATAGTGTAAACCAGTGTTGTCCAAACTTGGCCGCTTTAAGATGAGTGGACTTCAACTCCCAGAATTCCCTAGCCAGCATGGCTGGCTGGGGAATTCTGGGAGTTGAAGTCCACTCATCTTAAAGCGGCCAAGTTTGGACAACACTGGTGTAAACGTTCTGCACCATTCTGCATTTGACTATGTTTTATCATGGCAATGGGGTGAATTTGGGCGGTTATGTTTGGGAGGTTTGTTTGTTTTTAATCCTATAAGGCACTGGGCGTCATGGGTGGCCATATAAATGATATAAATAAACCTCTTAACATTTTTCCCCCAGGAAATGCCACATCTGGAGTTTGTTATCTATCATGGCTTAGAGCTATGATTTCCACAAGAAAGATACTTTATATTCATGCAGGAAATGTAATATAATTTACTAGTACTGAAGTTACAACAGTCTAAAACTATAGAAACAAAGGTAAACCCTGATACTGCCAGAATCTTAATATAAAACATGTATCTTAATTTCACAGCTACAAGCTTTTACTTAACAAGTATCTAATTCTGGTAAGTAATTCTCCCCATATATGAAAGCAGTACCCTGAGATTGGTTGGTCACATATGGAGAATGAATGAAATGAAAATCAAGCTGCAAAACAATTAAATGAAGGAACAGTGAACAGATCATTAAGAACGGCAAGATTGAGAAAGTGGTGTTTGGATGGAATTGATCAGGTCCTCTGAAAGAGAGAGGCCACAAATTCAAAGAAGTCATGCATATTTTATTATTTAAAATATTTTATATTTTAAAATAATTCATATTTTAAAGTCATGCAAGACTGTGTTCACACGAACTGGCTTTTATCAATGTTGTGCAAAGTAAGATTAATGTTACTCCATGTGATTGAGATTAATTTGTGGTTTAAGCATTTAATTTTTTTTTCTTTCATAGACATTTCTTTCATTATTTTTTTCTCTCTTTTGTCAATTTTTCTTTTTTCAGTTTTTTAGTTCTTGTATTTGGTTAATGCTTTTCTTCTTGTTAATGCAACGTTTCTAAAAAAATAAAGAAAAAAAAGCAATGCATTAAATATTATGTATGGTAGAAGCAAGGATGGAAAGGTATAGAGAGAAATAGTGAATGATGTCAATGTAAACTAGTTTTAGCTGTATTTGGCTTTTCTTATCTTACACTGTTAATGACTTTGCCTTACTGTTTCTTACTTCTTTTCTGTATAGCATTGCTTATCTTGAAAGGGGATATGAAGGATATGTATCTGATGAAATAGATTGTGATCCATGAAAACTTATGCAATGATATATTTGTCTTTAAGCTGCAGTAAGAGTCTTCATTTTTGCTCCTACAGACCAATATGACTACCGTTTTAAGAACATTTTTATATTTTAATTTAAAAAAAAAGATGGTCACTATTTAACTAATAAAATGCCCCATATGAACACCAAAATAATTATTACTTAGTGTCTTATTTAATTATTTGCAATTATTTGCATGCTGCCTACTCAACTGACTCTTCAGCATTATATCCAATAGCTACCTTCTAAAAGATTTTCTAGCACAATCCAGTAAAACAAAATCACAGTAATTCTTTTTTCAGATGAAACCTAAGTCAGGTTGGTTAGTTATTGCAAAATATTGCAGTCCTCTGACTCTTCTCTCTAAACTACAGTTTAGAAATAGCCATCTGCAATTTTCTTATTATTTATATTGCTGTGTGAATGCACTGAAATGGAGACTTCCAACTGAGAGGGTTTCTAGAAACAAACGTAAAACAGGTCAAGGACATTTTTCTGGTTTATTTTTACCAGAAATCCCCAGAATATTGCAGTCATGTTACACAGTAGGTCATAAATTACAATAATGGTTGTATAGGTTGCCAGATTGCTTCCTGCTCCAACTCAAGGTGCTGGTTTTAACCTTTAAAGCCCTTCATGGCATGGGGCTGGGTTATCTGAGGGACCCCCCTCCCCGATTATATCTGCCTCTGGTATGGCAGAGAAAGCATGCTGCAGGTTCTCTCTCTCAGGGAACTACACTTGGCAGGTCACAGGAGGTGGGTCTTCTCTGCTGTGGCACCCACCTGATGGAATCTGCTCCCCCCAGAAGTGAGGTTAGCTCCATCCCTCTTACTATTCTGCAAGTCCTTCAAGACCTGGCTATGCCACCAGGCCTGGGGGTCCCAAGAGACTGGGGAGATCTTGTGACGGTTCCCTTATTGCGGCTAACATTATCCTCTCTTGTTCTTATGCTCTTATAGTTTTTATAATAATTTTTAAATATATTTATTGGTTTTTTAATTAAGTGTTGTACACTGCCCAGAGTCACTTTTTTTTGAGATGGGTGGCCATACAAATTTGATAGATAGACAGACAGACAAAATGGGCTCGTGGACTTGTCACCTACAGAGTCCCTGCTCAATTTTTCTTTTAAATAAAATATTAACTAGGTGAATGGATAGATAGGAAGCTGGTAATCTACAAGGCAAAGATCCAGATGGGCATACAAAGAGTGAAGGCAGGGGAAGCAACAGCCTTGGGGCTGGTGGACACAGGGGAGGCCCTGGCCTCCTCCTTGCCCCCTCCTTCAACAAACCTAATCAGCATCAAGACATGGACCAAAGAGACAGGGCTTCAGTCCCAATCCCAGGGTCACAACTGCTCTCCTGCTTCCTCTCCTTTTCTCTCTGTCTCCCTCCCCATTTCTGGGCTTGACAAGAGAATGTGAGAAGAAAGGAGAGGACTGGGATTACTGTAGTGTGTTCAGCCCGGCTTGACCTTCTGCAGCTCAGCTGAACACCATCTGTTTCTCCACTGGAGGAAGAACCTCTCTCAGGGTCTTCTGCCCACTCTTTCCCCAGAAACCAGGGCTTCTCCATTGGCAGCTGTCTTCTTTTCCTGGGTCTGCCTGTAGCCAGCCAGGTCCCTCCTTCCCGTTCCTGGGTCAAGCTCTCATCCCTCTGGGTCTTCCCTTCTTCCAGGAAAGCCACCCCTGGACCTTTCTTCTCCCTTCCCAACCAGGAACGGACAACTGCCCCACACCCTTAACTTCTCTCTCCACCTTTCCTCTCCAGCCCCTCCGTTCACTCCACACACAGACTTTTTCTCTCCTCCTCCTCCTTCTCTCTCCAATTTTCAGTCAGACCAGCAGCATGTCCCTCAACATCTGAGGAGGTGGGTGTTCCCCCTAGGGCTCTAGTCCCCCCACACCTATATACCTCACTGTACCAATGGGACTGCTGACTCAAAATCTCCCCACACCAGCCCTGGCTAGCATCCAGGTGAGCTCATCAGGCCTCATGATAAGTGCAGCTGCCCTTCAAGGCCAAAATTAGGCTGCTTTGTCTCCTTTTACTCACTCCGCTGGTTGGCTCGCGCCAGCAGAACAGCAGCCAGGCCAGGCCACTAAAACCATATGTCACTGCAAGAAAGCAACTTACCCTGTGCGGTGATGTCTGTAAAGCTTCTGCTGTTCCTGAACGCTGGGTTGAGTTTCAGAGCAGTTGATATTTATTACTCTGTCTGATGCTGCCATATTGCTGCTGTTCTCCCTCCTGCTCTGCTCGGTTGCCCGTCTTCTCTTTCTCTTTGAATCTCCTAGAAGCAGAGCAGGGGGGAAGGGGGCGTCTAGACCTAGGGGCTGGTGGGGAATGTACTTCTGATGTACAGGTATTTTGCGACTGGTTGCACATGCACCATAAATCGTCTTGTGAGATGTGCTCTCAAAATTCCAAATGCGTTTACTGATTGAGAAAGATTGCCAAGCTGGAGACCTCTTTTTTCCAGATGGCACAGCTCAGAGAGCAGAGGATGTGGTGGCATGCAGCGAAGGACAAGAAGCCCTGGCGCAATATGGTTCATGGGGTCACGAAGAGTCGGACACGACTTAACGACTGAACAACAACATCAATAAAGCTGGCTAGTTATGGGTCTGGGCTGCAAAGATTTGGGCAGCCACAAGATGGCAACAAAGAGCATCTCATCCAATGACCTATAGCAGGGTTCCTCAACCTCAGCAACTTTAAGATGGGTGGACTTCAACTCCCAGAATTCCCCAGCCAGCCATGGGAGTTGAAGTCCACCCATCTTAAAGTTGCTGAGTTGAGGAACCCTGACCTATACTGATGATCAAGAAGATGTTTTATTGTCCCAAAAGAGTACTTTTTTTAGGCTTCTTTTCTGCATTCCAAAGAGAAGCAGAGATACGGGGAAATTTTGTGTCCCCCCCCCCCAAAAGAAAAGGCTGAGAAGGCCTGAAGCTTTTGACCATATGCCACCAAAATCCTTAAAGCACGTGATGTTTAAGGACCTGATTAACCCACTTGTGTACTTTAACCACACGACTTTAATTCCACTCTGAAAGCATAGGATCTGTTTTCACGGACGTGGATTAGCAGAACCCACTACAGCAGGTAACTTTTTTCCTTTCCTTTTGATTTATTTCTAAGCATTAGTTCTAACAAGAAACGGCTAACTGGAATGCTGGCTTATGCCTAGAAAGTAGAAAGGCCAACATACACTCTGACACTTACAAGTGGGGGAATACGTTGCAAGAGAAGGGTTGTGGCATAAGTATTTAGGCAGGAACATGGTTTTGGGAGCAGGATTGTTAGATTTTTTCTGGCGGGGGAATACTGTGTAATAACAGGAATGCTTCACTCTTTCTCTCCTGTTTCCAAACAAGATGGCCACTGTTTACAAGCAGATAAACTGCTGTCTGAATTTGCTGGGAAAATCCAGTGTAAACACTATCCCTCCTTTGTTTTTTGGGGGGGGGTCATTGTTGCAGCAATCCAGGCATGTACAACACGTGATCCACAAAGCCCAAAACCATTAAGTATGGCAGCTTATCTTGGGCTGTTTTTTCCCCACCTCCCTTCTTCGTCTCTTTCTCCCCCTAGCATTATAATGAGGGTTGGAGGAGTTTTGTTTCCTTTCAATGAACCAGACCAATGATGGTGACGGTGATGATGATTAGCAGTTACCATAACATAGTCTCAGCAGTTAGCAGCATCTGGCCATCATTGTCTGGGCTTGGAAGAGGGTCAGAGATAGGTGGTATATGGATGGGAGACCACCTGGAAATCACAGGCCTGCAAGTTGGGCTGGGACAGATTGGGAGAAAAAAATATCCCAGGAAAAGACAATTAGCAACTTGCTTTCATTCCGTTGCCAAGAAAATTGCTTCGTTGTGTTCATGGGGGCACTTAAAACTAGGCTTAATTCAAGGGAATATTTCTTTGGAGTCCTTGGGGTTCTCTGAGCTTGGTTGTTTTCTTGCAAACGTTTCATGACCCAGCTAGGTAAAATCTTCAGTGCTAGAATGGGATGGGGTTTGCTCTCTGGTTATATACTGTGGCATGCCCTGCCAGTGTTGGTGGGGGTGGGGGTTTGGTTTTGTTCCTCCGGTAGTTCCTTGATTAGGGTATTGTTCACTGCTTATATGTCTGGTGTTAATCTTGGTGTTAATCTCTGCTTGTCTGGGTGATGATTGCTGGTGAGGAGATGTTCTGGTCTTTTGTTTTCCTTTCTTTTGTCTCTTTGTGTCTAGATGTTGTTTATCTCTATGCGCCTGTTGATGGCTGCCTTGTCTGAATACCAAGCTTCCAAGAATTCTCTTGTATTTTTGGATTTAGCTTGGTCTAAGATGCTGACAGTTTCCCAGTTGAAGCTATGGCTAAGTCTGTCCATGTGTTGTGAGATTAAGGAATTTTCATCATGTCTTCTGACTGCTAGTTGGCGTTCATGGATGTGCTCTGCTAGCCTTCTGCCTGTCTGTCCTACATAGTGGTTGTTGCAGTCCTTACACTGTAGGTTGTAGATGACTCCTGTTTTTTCTTCTTGGGCTACTGGGTCTTTTGGTTTGCTTAAGATGTTTTGGAGGGCTTTAGTTGGTTTGTGTGCTACAGAGATGCCATGTGGTTGTAATAGTTTGTTGGTAGTTTCTGAGAGGTTTCTGATGTATGGCAGTGTTGTCCTTTTCATAGCTTATGTTGGTTGTGTTGTAGTAGGTTGAGTCGTCAACCTACTCCAAAGCCCTCATTGGGTGTGATTTTCTTCAGTCAGCTCTGTATCCCTCTAATAATAGGACAGACTAGTACATATTTTGCCACTTTCTGCACTAGGATCTCATGGCAGACTTCGTAAATACTTTGCTGAAATCA
Source organism: Python bivittatus (assembly GCF_059951505.1). Taxonomy (NCBI): domain Eukaryota; kingdom Metazoa; phylum Chordata; class Lepidosauria; order Squamata; family Pythonidae; genus Python; species Python bivittatus. The sequence continues at coordinate 9,088,964 of NW_028277097.1, forward strand.
AAGTACACTATGTCCGTCGCATTCCTTTGGCCAATGAAACTGACCACTGTATCAAAAAAGGAGGTCAAGTTGGTTTGACAAAACTTGTTCTTGAGAAATCCATGCTGGTTCCTGCCAGACAGTACATTCTTTTCTCAATGCTCACAAAATGTTTGCTTAATCATTTGTTCCAGAATGTTGCAAGGTGTCAATATCCAACTATTGTTACCCAGGTCCTTCCCCCCCCCTTGAAGATAGAAACAACATACTGTATGCCCTTCTCCAGTTCCCTGGCATCCTATACCCATCCTTCGTGATTTCTCAAGGATCACAAGAGGTTCTGAGATGAAATCTGCAAACTTTTTCAAGACTCTCAGATTAATTTATCTGATCTTGGATACTGGTCATGGTAGCTAGCTGATCCCTAAACGTTTCTTTACTTACTTCGGTTTGCCACTCTGTCCTTATGTCAGTTGTTCTGCTTAGGTAGGTCTATTTGAACACAAATGGAGAAGACTAAAACAGAATAGGAATTGATGAACTCCCAAGGCCTGTTACTATCTTATTATCTCCTCCAAGTATCAGCCCCACCTCTTCCTTTTTCTTCCTTCTACTATTGACCTGTTGATTCCTTTTAGTTTTCTTTGCAAGCTTTTGTGCTTTAGCATCTTTCTTTCTATAGCTATTACCTACTTGTGGATATGACTCTATGGTGAGTACACCATCTTTTTTTCTATAGACTTCGACTCTTGCCTCAGTTGAAAGCTCCCTGTGTATCCTTAACAATTTCCTAAGCTGCCAACATTTTTAATTCTCACTAGAATGGCATGCGATTGTACTACTAGTATCTTATTTTTTACCTGTTTCTAAATCCTCCTGCTCTCCCTTTGACATGAGGATTTCTTTCCATGGGGTCCTACCTAGTATTTTTCTTAGCTTGTTGAAACTGACTCTTTTGAAAGCTAGTTTTTATGTAGAACTCTGGTCCAATTTCTCTTTCTGTAGTATCTTAGACTCCAAAATTGAAGGTCAGCTTTTATCTCTTCCTTTGGCTTTTCCCTATTGGCTAAGATGAGATCTAGGAGATCCAATCCCCAATCCTTTTCTTCAGCCTTCTGGAAAATGAAACAATCAGCAAGACCATCAAGAAAATTTTAGAACCTTGCAGCCTTATCTGCATTGATTTTCCAACAGACATCCGGGTACTTGACGTCTGCCATTATTACTATGTCTCTTCCCACTGAAAGTTGTATCATTTGGTCCAAGATGGCATTACCCAGCCCTTCTGCCTGTTTTAACCATCTATATATAGCATACCAACACAATAATATCTTTGTTATTTCTTCTTCCTTGTATACGTACCTAAATCATTCTGCTCAGACTTTTGAATTTCAACACACGCATGCATTTCCTACTATGCACATGTAGGGAAATTAGCTTGAAATTGCTATAGCTTTAACCTCCAAAGAATACTGTATGCCCATCTGCATTGTAAAATAATCTTGCCTGTCAAAGTGAGTCTGCTGACTGTGTAGCTTGGGTTTAGCCTAGGGTTATTTAGTTAGAGACAAGCATAAGCACCAGCAGATAATTAGGCGTCTCCAACCGCCTTAATGTTTTGAATTTCTTGCTTTGATTATGGGATAATATGAAAACAAAAGACATTTTAGTGGATAAGCCTCCCTGTACTTAAGCTGCCTATATGTATAGAGGAGGGTTAGTGTACGTGTCAGTCACAGTGATTTAGCCAAATATTTAGGTGAACCTGCATTTAGTCTCTAGATTATTAGAATGACTTCATGATACAAAGCGTAGGAGAAAGTGCGTGCATCTTCTCCCTTCTGTATGCATGTTCTAAAGTGCATAGAACCAAAAGGGTCTATTTACTCCTGTGACATGACCTTCCTTCCTTCCTTGGTTTGTAAAATTAGACCGTTAAAATATTGTTTTAAAAACTGTTAAAACAA